>NC_047023.1:12738850-13338850 GCF_902652985.1 Pecten maximus | reverse complement strand
TTTCATGTATAGCATTTATGATTTGAAATAGAAATAACACGATCCACAATTCAGCTCTAAATTCAGTATATACATGTGCCCTATATATAATCACCATATTCAAGAGCATAGTTTCCAATGTCACTGGACACCCCAAATAGTTAGGTCTATTGTCGACAGTTTGACTAGACGAAAAACCCGTCTAGTTAGCTTCGGTTATGAATACATTTGTTTACAGACCTTCAAAAAAGACGGTATGAACAGTCACGAGACTATTATGTACATGTTGTTTACACGAGATATGCTTCACGTGAAGCGTGCTATGTTTAAATAGGAAACTCACCAGTGTCACCAACCCGAGTCGCGTGTTCTGTCAGAAATCATAACAAAGATGGCGGGAATACGCGTCATGCGCAGTGAAGGTAATTTGAAGCTTACCCATGCCTGGCATCGCGATGCTAGGATTTTCGGCCAGAGGGAGGGGTTCGACACACAGTAATGACAGAACGTCTGATATTGAAGGCTGTTATTTCATCGTCAACTTGCAACTTAAATTCTAACTTATTTAACATTGGATTAATGAGCGTAAATTTTCCTAATATTGTATACACATTTACCTTTTGATATTACTGATAGATATAGCTTAAATACATGGTGTCACGGCCAGGTGAAACTCGGCTAGCTTATTCAGCAGACAGTATCCACGTCACATAACAAAAAATATTTTAAAAAAACTTACACGCAACAAGGATTGTTAAGGTACTTAATGAGTCCATAAGTATAAGCGATTAATAAAGATATCTGTATAAAGTTGTAATTAAACAGATTTTTTGGTCATGTTTATATAAGGCTTATTTTTTTCAGTTGGAAAGCAGTTTCAAATGATACAAGTTAATTATTTCAATGGTCATCAAAACGGTATTATCATACATATTCTATTGACCCTGTTTGTCTTAATGGCATACTTGTAGCCAGCATATAGGAGCCCCCTCTTCCATTCTCCAGAGAATCCACATATACAAAAAAATGTATCTGTAGATGGCCATATATAGTAAAGTGTGAAGTGATAGATTTGAAATTTACCAAATACAGGCAGGTGATGACTTACCTAGAACTGACTTGGTGGTCACACATGTTGCAAAATTAATTAACTATAATTTAAATATATGCCTTGATCCGCCTATGATGCGATAATTAGAGGCAGGAACCGACTGTAGACAGAGAGAGGAGTTAATAAAGAAATTGAAAATGAAATTGAGATTAGATCGAGATTTGACGCACGACCAAGCGGACGACCTATAGGACAGACAGCAAACTAACCATTTAGGAACGACAGATTCAGCAATAAACAATCAACCAATCAATTTGAGCCTTACATGTACAAATGTTGACATAGTGGAATGGTGTTAAATTAAAATGTTTGGTAGATTGAAATGAACCATTTAAACGTGACCACAGGTAAACACCCCAGTAATAATTACGCCAGGTAAGAGAGACACTGCATAAACTTACTGTAAATGGACCCCTGGAGTGAATTTTTCAGAGAAAGGATGTGGGAACTGGACTGGCCGGTTCATTCTCACTTAGCCAACATTCTGAAATTTACCTGTATTACCTGACCAAATGTCAACTTTTACACCTGATTGAGTTTCAGCTATAGTCTGTCCTTATTTTCCATGATGAAAACATATGAAAATGACAAGTTTAATATGACTTTAAAAAATAAAATATTTAAATGCATTGACGTGTTCAATTGATTATAATGAATCTTACATGTTAGCAGTGGATACTTAAAATACATTGTATATCCAATTTTATCAAATCCACATATGTAATGAACCCGTCATCTCAAGAGTGTAAATTGTTCTTTCAGTAAGATATGTATTAACAGTAATAGTAATTTTTTTTTTTGACAAAATGACGGATTCAGAAAAGAAACCAAATAACATTTATTCCGTGCATACCAGTAATTATAACATACATAATCTCCAATTAGTTGTTTGTTAATCACCATGTTGCTTATAAAGCTTGTTTATAGAATTGATAGATATAATTAAATATTGTTTGTATTAATTACATTCAACGTTGTTTTATCATTCGGTTCATTCTCACTTAGCCAACATTCTGAAATTTACCTGTTTTACCTGGCCAAATGTCAACTTTTACATATGAGTGAGTTTCAGCTATAGTCTGTTCTTATTTTCCATGATGAAAACATATGAATATGACAAGTTAAATATGACTTTAAAAAAATAAAATATTAAAGTGGGACAAAGAAAAATCCGAAGACCTGTTCTTTGGAAGAAATTTCAGCTCGCCCCGCAGGAACCATCAGCATCAGCATCAGAAACAAGTCAAAATGGTACACCTGATGTAACAAAGCTCCTTGGTGGTTGTCAGAATTGCAAAATGCTTACGCTAACATTTTAGAGCATTCAGGACATAAAAGATCAAAGCCAAATTTATGCATTTTATATACAAAATTTGCAAGATATATGTATGTATATATGAGAGGTTGAAGCAAATTCTAAATAGCAAACAAAACGTAGATTTGATATCCAACGGTTTACACAAAATATGGGAAAAATAAAAATAAATCCAAATAATTTCAAAATTAGTTGTCAAATAAAAAAGATGCCAGATATATATACTAATATAGACTTAAAAACTTAATATAGACTTAAAAGTGTTTCGATAAGTTTAAAATGAGCTTTGATACAAAAACGTTAAGTCCTTAACCCAGGAAACTTAAATTAAAAGAAAAAAAAATAGAATAATTCAATAATATTTTTTTTTTAATTTTACTCTACTAAATGATTATTAACTTGATTCCGGTTTGACGTCCTCCACCTCTCTTGTCTTGATTAATCAGTCTATTTGGTATTGTACCTTCAAAATAGAGCAAATTATTTTCTAAATTCTCCTAGTTTTCTTCTGTTTTCTCTTCTACCATTCCCTTTTACAATACATATTTATTTTATGCAATTCAGATTATCTTTTGTATACTAAACAGATTAAATATGTCTCAAGTACACGTATTTGCTTTTTTACAGTTAGACGTACATGTAAAACCATTTCAGGTAAAAGTAGATTTCAATTGATTTCAATTGATTTCACGAGGAAAAGGGGTATCTGAAAGCTCTTTTACACATGTCAGACAATCTAACAGCTATATTCAGATACGTGCTGAATGTAAACTATATAGCATTGTTAGATCTCCTATCCCTTAAAATGTATTATCTTATATTAGATATGTTATCACGATAATATGCCGAAACACAATACAAAATAGAATTATAATTTAATTCATTCCATTATAACAATTATACACAACGAGAAAAACTTTTTTTTTTCAAATATGTGTGTGTGTATTTCGGCACAAATTGCATGAAACTTGTCGAAAAAATAATCTGATACTTTCTCAATTAAGAAAAGTAAAATAAGTGCCTGGATCATCTATTGTTAAACGTACATGTAGTGAATGAGCGAATAGTGAAAATTGGAGATAATATCTCATTTACATATTTAAATTGCTCATTTAAATATGATTGAAAATTTGGGCATAGTAACATTTAACATTTTTTTCTGGGGTCTCATCTAGCCCACCATCCTCCCTTTGGGCCCATTCCTATAAAGGACTACTTACAACCGGAAACCAGGGTGAAGTCTGATTTACATATTTGTTACTGTTATTCTTAAAATGAATTATAAAACATTAACCAAAAGAACAGGTCTGGAGTTATATATGCGCATAGAGTACAAAATTCACTATTGGAATTTTCCTCACTACATGACAGTTGGTAAGATGCAGAAATGAATCAATACTTTTAAGGAAATCGTTTGCTTTCAAACGTTAGGTGAACGTTACTATACGTATGTTTAGGAATGTTATTGAATATAATGAAACACAGCTTTCTGACCGCAGATAGACACAGAAATCTAATTTTCAAATGTACAGATTTTGATATTATCATATGTACCCTTGTCTGATCTTCAATGAAATAAGTAAATTAATGTATTTTTAAATCATAAGGTTTGCACACCAACGCTGTCACGAATGTTTTGCCTTATATATCAAGACTGCTAAGTAGTGGGATTAACGTCTCCAGACGAGACCAAGTGTGATTTGAACACTGTTCCCTGGTAGTTAAGCTTATGAACTCTGACCCCTATCTGAGAGAGTGTCCTAGGCTCGGCTATAACAGGAACAAGGACATAAATCCTCGTCAATCAACCCCTATCTGAGTATAATGATAATCGTTATAATTCCAACTTTTAACTTAACTCCAGAACACATGTCGTGCTATGTTATGACCACCGGTACAGTTGAAAGATTCATTTGTATTACATGTAAATTCAATTCGACTTTACTGGAACTTGTATCATGAGCTACAACTGCATTTTTATATATAAATGTATTTTACCTACACATACCGCCATGAAAACATCACCCATTGTCGCAATGATCATCCCAAAACGTCGTGTTACGGTAACGCGACTTAAATACAAGGTTGATCTCAGGTTTTTGGTCTTGATTTCTTTCTTTTACAGCCCTTCCCGCAGGAAAGGTATTGCTTTGCCCAATGGACAATGGTTATATACGTATGGTTATTGAACACATATTCGGACATTATGTAAACGTGTTCCAAGCGTGCAGAATAAGGTAAAGTCAACACAAATTATCATTCTAAATGCTGTACAAGGCTCGTCGTTTCAAGAAAACAGGACAACGTAACTATTCGCACATCGTTAAATGACGGGCTTAAACAATACGGTACTCATTCACCCCTCATTGCATTTCTCTGCATACACATACAAAATAACTTGGCTACGCACATGGTATTACCACCAAAATTATTCAAACTGATATCATTTTGTTATCTATGCTGAAACACACTAGTTCGTTCATTTATTTCACCAGCAGTTTTATATTATAAACACCAGCATTTAAACTATGCCGTTTATCTTTTTTAAAGATATTTCTTGTTTAAGTCTAACTGTGTATCCATGGCTCTATGTTTTGATGCCAGATTATAGGTAGTGTGAAGTTGCTGTGTTGATAACATTAATATTCGATATCAACTGGAAGTCTTTTAATTTAAGAGACATTAAGTTTTAATGTCTATTTTTAGTAACAACGGTGAAACACAAGCTATACCTCCCACTAGGCGACATCATTGGGCCGAGATTCACCGGATGCAATTTGTGTATGTTGGTGTTATCTGGACCATTGACATGTACAGTATCAATTAATTTTGTCGAGGGGGGCTTCAACCACTGCTCCCTAAGGTATAGTTTACACTGAAGGGGAAACACACCGTGTGTCTGTGGTCTACAGTGTAGTGAAGGGACAAGTCATGAATGTGTTTGTGGACAAACACCTCTGTCTTGGTACATACAAATGTATTGCTTTATATCATCAAATGATAAGAATCAATTGAAGAATTAATGAAAATAAAATACATAAAGTTATATATAATATATGTGACATAAAGTTTTAAATAGCAAATTTATTGTATGTGGTTCACAGATAATCAGTATCACACGTACATTACATTATTTAATTCCATACTACTAATATTCCATATAATTTGCATCAGAATAATTGTATCACAATTAGAAAGCATAACTTGAAAGGTATATAAAAATAAAATGTTTTGGGAGCCTAACATATAACATATATAACATAACACATTTGTAAACAATATTTGTATTATAATACAAGTTTACTACAAGTTGTGAGTGAAATATAACAGGAGATATATATACTTTTGATTATTATTTAAGTCCTAGTATTGTTGTCAAGGGAAATATCAGTTAAATGTGCAAATCAAAAGATATCATGCAAGAATGTAGCGTATAATCTGTCGAAACCAGATATCCATGGTTGATAAATGGCAATATATGAAATATGAAAGTTTGCATCAAAATATTGTGACGGGGATCAAACCACAAACACATGTTAATACACTATTTACTCAAACATATCCAGCATAATCCAACATAGCAACACATAGGCACCTCGAATTTGAACTCCCCGAGCTCTCTCTCACTCTTCCTTATATACTAAAGTCTGTCAGTCAACGATTGCCCGATCGGGCAAACGTGTCCTGAACTGACCTTATGATATATCTTGACCAAATCCTGTCGGAGCAGTCGGGCAAACTGCCGGAGCAGTCGGGCAAACTGTCGGAGCAGGCGGTCCGTTGACCTAGATATGTGGATACACATTAGGGATGAGTATATGATGACCATAGGTAATATAGACAGAGGAGCCATAAAGAACCCCCAGAGTGATCTCCCGAAGCCATGGGGCAATAAATCCCAAACAGTGTCAAACGTAGACCAGTAGCCACGGATCAAGGTAATTAAAACGTTATCAGTGAATGACCGGTGTATTACGCTGCCTAAAATCTCACGGTCGGCATGTACATAATTAAGTCGGGTAATGTAGGGCAAATAGGGCACCCCATCTAATTACTCGTGGTCAACATAAACCTGAACTACTAAAGCTACTAACACTAACATTTCTAACTAAATACAATAGAATAACGAAATATACTACAGGTATATATATATAACAAACAAAAGTTTTTTTTAGCGTTTTCACAGCTCTTGCTGCTCTTCAGGAAAGTCCATATAGTAAGAGTTAGGGGCTAATTTATTTTTTTCTATCAATACTAACCAGCGCAGACGCCTATGCTATATATATATATATATATATTAATTCTACATCAATAAATCCTAAGATTAATAATGAACGATATGTTATAAGTTTGCTGTAGAGATTTAATAGGCGGTGGTTTGCCTCGACAACCAAAAACACTGAATCTCGGTCTTTAAACGTTGTACACATGTACATATACGGCCTAACTATTTCAATATGAACGAATTTTACAATGCAGATACTCAAAATGTCCACGATAACGTACAAACACATTAACATCATTTGGACGACGACAGCTATAGAAATAACAATAATCAGATATGATACAAGAAAATAATTTTAGGTTGTAATCCTATAATACTGTGATACATCATAATAACCTTTGTAGCAATTGTTCAAAACAGATCAGTCGTTGGTGATCAATTATTGATTTTCTTCAGTTATCGATTTTTAATTGATGATGGAATTTAATCGGTTATTCGGTTACTAATTGACCGAGGATCGGTTGATTGTTGATCTACGGTTGCCGAGTGCGCGGAAACATTTGGAACTTTATAGCTGAGAAAGTCGTAAGGGATGCACTGTAAAAGATCGTTTACAGTTGCGATGTTGGTTGTACCAGATCTGCGTGCGCAAGTTATGCACATTAGTCATGCTAGTTCGCACATATTAAATTTATCTTCAAGATTCTGAAGGCAGTAATTTGATTTGTTAATCGTAAAGGTTACCTGGATGTCGTCAGATCCTCTTTGAAACGGAATGATAATAAGGATCTGAATTAGATTGTGTCATTACATTTAATGAATAGCAAGATCTCATCAGCGATATTTTCAATAAATTTCAGATTGTGTGTTTTGACCGGAAATGAATTTCATACCACTTTCCTGACTACGGCATCGTTAAGTATTGTTGTAACGACCAACCTCAATATTCAGCTTATGTGACGACATACGCATTTTCGATATTTCTTTCAGATTATGACTACCTATAGGTCTTTAAACTAAAACCCTCATTAATGTGTTTGTATAAAGAACATTTTGTAGATGTAACTATCTTATCGTTGCAATCTTGTTGGACAATTTCAAAAGGATTGTCAACGACACTTTGCCATATATACCCTAACCTCATTCTATATAATTCATCTCGTATACTATCAGACTATTCACTCCCTTTCTCAAGAATTTCTTGGTAACAAGCGTTTAGAATACAGTTATTCGAATTTCTTAATTTAAACCAACACTTAATTATCTTCAATTTCCTAATAGTGGTCATCGAAAATCTCCCTAGTTCCCGATATATCTTTTTTGCCGTGCATTTTTAAACTCCCAGTAATCTCTTACGAAAACCTAAATGTAGTTTTTTTTTATCCCTGGTGATTTATGAAATCCCCACACTTCACTTCCGTAGTTTAAAAAACATCAAATACATGTAGCTCTGTTTCAATATTAAAAACGTTTTGCTTACATAAATTAGCTACTGCAAAAAGTGATTTTTTACCCTGTTAAGAACTCTTATCTTATGCTTTTCTAAATTAACCATTGAAATTCAATAATGTACCCAAGTCATTGAAATCACTCACAGTTTCTATTTCTAGTTCACAGCCATTGTAAAACCATACCTCATCATCTCGTAGTTTAACGCCGTTTCTGAAAGCTAGCTCTTTTGTTTTTTCAGTATTTACAGTTAGGTTCCATTTTTCAGTATACGTAAGTAGTGTATCTAACATTTTTTGTAAACCTTCTGCAGTTTCTGCTTAAAGTACCACATCATCTGCGGACATCAATAATAATAGATTGATAGATTGTAATTCAATTGTAGGACAATCATGGGTTTAAAAACTCATCTCGCAATCATTTACGTACATAGAAAACATTAAAGGTGACAAAATTTCTCCTTGGAATAAACCGTTCTTACAATTGAAAAAAAAATCTGACATCTTATTGTCATATTTTACACAACATTTAACATCATTATACAGTGAACGGTTATAGTTTTGAATTCATCAATGTTACGTTTTATACTGTGTTTACAGTGAGGTGCACCTGTGGGGTGACTATAGGGCATTGAGTGTATCGGGAAACGTGGCGCGAGGTGCACGTGCTTTACCTGTGATACAGGTAAGTTCTACAGGCAGTACAGGTGTACTGGGTACGTGGGTCATTCGAGCTTTTGCAGCGCACCTCGACAGGCGCTATATTGACCCCCCCCCCCCCCCCCCCCCCCCCCCCGCCCAAATCTATGTTGGAAAGAGAAGTTTTTCTTGTCTTGTTTTCTGTGTTACAGGTCTGTAACCCGGACAAGGATGTGGTAAAGACGTCAGGATTATCAAGGACTATTATGGCGGTATCGTGTGTGCTTTACGGACATTGTTGTGATTTTTGTTGTGAAAATGAGTGCCTAGTAAATAGCGTCAGCTGCAGTAAGTGGTAATCTGAACACAGTGTGTTGAGTTTTATTTGATAAATAATTGATGTTCGTTTGAACTGGTAAATTAGAACATAAAGCATTTTCCCTTCTACTCCGTCTTTGATAAGTTTAAACCATAAGTTCAGCCTATTTACAAAGTCGAATGCTTTCCTGTAATCAATAAAACAACAGTCCACAGTCGGCAGAACGACAGGCCAATAAAAGGACGAATAGTGATAGGTCAGCAACGCCACAGTCGGCAGAACGACAGGCCAATAAAAGGACGAATAGTGATAGGTCAGCAACGCCACAGTCGGCAGAACGACAGGCCGATAAAAGGACGAATAGTGATAGGTCAGCAACGCCACAGTCGGCAGAACGACAGGCCGATAAAAGGACGAATAGTGATAGGTCAGCAACGCCACAGTCGGCAGAACGACAGGCCGATAAAAGGACGAATAGTGATAGGTCAGCAACGCCACAGTCGGCAGAACGACAGGCCAATAAAAGGACGAATAGTGATAGGTCAGCAACGCCACAGTCGGCAGAACGACAGGCCGATAAAAGGACGAATAGTGATAGGTCAGCAACGCCACAGTCGGCAGAACGACGGGCCAATAAAATGAGCAAAACAGCTGTCATTCAGGAAGGTTGATAGTATGTCCCTAATTACTGTTTTTATTCATTTACGGCAATCATGTCATCTTTGTGTATTGCATCCATTAATATTAATGGTTTAAGAGAAAAAAACAAAACGACACGAGTTCTTTTCATGGTTATCTAAAAAGAAATTTAACATAATAGCAATACAAGAAACGCATTGTACAGATGCAGATGAGTATGTTTGGGGTAACGAATGGAAGGATATGGGAGGAAAGGATAGTGTATGGAATAGCGGTACTTCTTCATCTAGAGGAGTAGCAATAGTAACTCAATTTACATCGAATATAACTGTTTCTGAATCAAATAGAGACGTAGAAGGAAGAATATTAGAATGCTGTATTAAAAAAGATGATACCCTGGTATCTAATTTGATGAATATATACTCACCAAATACTTGTGCAGAAAAAAAAACGTTTTTCAACAAAATAGGCGAAACAATACCTGTAGCAAATTATATTGTTATGGGAGACTTTAATTGCACGCTAAATAATATTAATGATAGAATCCCAGTAACAAATACAAATGATCCAACGACAACAATTTAAAAATCTTATGGAAAAATGTGAGCTCAGAGATTTGTGGCGGGAGCGAAACGCCGAAAATAAAGAGTTCACATTTAGAAGAGGAAACTCCAGATCTAGAATCGATTACATTTTATTATCTGACAATTTGTTCAATGGTATGGTTAACTCCAAGAAAATTCCGTGCATATACAGTGATCATAATATGATAACTTCTTAATTAAAAGTCGACCCGCAATGATGTCATTATTATATGTTTATGTTTCATAAGATATCGATGAAAAATAAAAATCAACAGAAAAGTGCAATGATGATAATACTGAGGCTCTGGGTGCCTAGCTCCAAAAAATGTACTAAAACTTGTAATTTATATGTAAAGTTAATTATGTAAATCGTGTTATATTTGCATAAGAAGACGAATGTCAACGTTGTGATGATGTTTATTCATTTGAGAGAGAGAGAGAGAGAGAGAGAGAGAGAGAGAGAGAGAGAGAGAGAGAGAGAGAGAGAGAGCGAGCTGAAGTGTATTTCAATGTGTATGTGCTAATGACTTGTATACCTGTATATGTTATGTACCTGTGTGAGCATGTTGATGCTAGAATGGGCGGTGATAATAATAAAGGCAAAACTAACAATTACATGAGCCAATTTCTGAGCACTAAAAAAAAAAGGAAAAAAAGAAAAAGAGAAAAAAAAAAAAATCTTCAATTTCCTAATAATGGTCATCGGAAATCTCCCTAGTTCATGATATATCTTTTTTTGCCGTGCATTTTTAAACTCCTAGTAATCTCGTACGAAAACCTAAATGTAGTTTTTATATCCCTAGTGATTTATGAAATCCCCACACTTCACTTCCGTAGTTTAAAAAACATCAAATACATGTAGCTCTGTTTCTATATTAAAAACGTTTTGCTTACATAAATTAGCTACTGCAAAAAGTGATTTTTTTACCCTGTTAAGAAATCTTATCTTGTGCTTTTCTAAATTAACCATTGAAATTCAATAATGTACCCAAGTCATTGAAATCACTCACAGTTTCTAGTTCACAGCCATTGTTTAACCATACCTCATCATCTCGTAGTTTAACGCCGTTTCTGAAAGCTAGCTCTTTTGTTTTTTCAGTATTTACAGTTAGGTTCCATTTTTCAGTATACGTAAGTAGTGTATCTAACATTTTGTGTAAACCTTCTGCAGTTTCTGCTTAAAGTACCACATCATCTGCGGACATCAATAATAATAGATTGATAGATTGTAATTCAATAGTAGGACAATCATTGGTTAAAAAACTCATCTCGCAATCATTTACGTACATGGAAAACATTAAAGGTGTCACAATTTCTCCTTGGAATAAACCGTTCTTACAATTGAAAAAAATCTGACATCTTATTGTCATATTTTACACAACATTTAACATCATTATACAGTGAACGGATTATAGTTTTGAATTTATCAATGTTACGTTTTATACTGTGTTTACAGTGAGGTGCACCCGTGGGGTGACTATAGGGCATTGAATGTATCGGGTAACGTGGCGCGAGGTGCACGTGCTTTACCTGTGATACAGGTGAGTTCTACAGGCAGTACAGGTGTAACTGGGTACGTGGGTCATTCGAGCTTTTGCAGCGCACCTCGACAGGCGCTATATTGACCCCCGCCCACCAAATCTATGTTGGAAAGATTTTCTTGTCTTGTTTTCTGTGTTACAGGTCTGTAACCCGGACAAGGATGTGGTAAAGACGTCAGGATTATCAAGGACTATTATGGCGGTATCGTGTGTGCTTTACGGACATTGTTGTGATTTTTGTTGTGAAAATGAGTGCCTAGTAAATAGCGTCAGCTGCAGTAAGTGGTAATCTGAACACAGTGTGTTGAGTTTTATTTGATAAATAATTGATGTTCGTTTGAACTGGTAAATTAGAACATAAAGCATTTTCCCTTCTACTCCGTCTTTGATAAGTTTAAACCATAAGTTCAGCCTCTTTACAAAGTCGAATGCTTTCCTGTAATCAATAAAACAACAGTATAATCTCTTCTTATTTGTAAGTGTTTTACCTATTAATGACTGTAACACAACTGTAGCGTCAACTGTTGACATATGTTTCTTAAACTAAAACTGAGCATCACTTATTTTTGAATATGTGCAGTCAAAAGCAACGAGTCTATTATTCAAATTGAAGTAGAAAGTGTTCCCAAGCAACTGATTAGAGTAATACTTCGGTAGTAATTAGTATCATTCCTGTTTACCTTCTAAAATCAGGGAAATGCTACCTATTGACCATGCAGGTGGATAATTACCAGACTTAAAAACACTATTACATAATTCAACAAGGCAAGGTGAAAAGGCATCGTTTCCCTTAATAAAGTATTTATCAATTAGTAAATCATTACAACATGCTTTAGATGTACTCAACGTATAAATATCTTTAAGGATTTCATTTCTAGTGATATCAGCATCTAACTCTTAAAATGCAGAATTCGTTATATGGTTATCATACTGTTTTAAAAAATCCGTTACTATTTCATTCTCTTCAGGTTTAGTAGAAGATATACCATGGAAGATTCTTAAACATTTTCATTGAGATTTGTTCAATGGTTTCATTTACGGACGGACGACGGACGATGGACAACGCAGCTATGATGCTTTTTGTCATATTAGTATCAACCCTCACCCTCCTGATATTTCATTCTCTCCCCCGCATTCTTTTACGATACCTATGATATACAGACCCCCCCTCCCCCCCCCCCCCCCCTCCCCCCTCGATATTTCTTAGTCTACTCAACCCCGCATTCTTTATAACGGCTATCATATATGTATCCCCGTCATAACCATTTCCCAGATAATTTTATGATGGCTATCTTATATATACCCCTACTGTATTGTATTGGCCCTGTTCATGGTATAATATAGTATTACATAGAATTATTCCTTAAAAAAGGTAGATGGAAAGAGACTGAAGAATGCTATAAAGTATTGTAACTTTTTGTCAAGTTAGTAATTTACTAGAAATGATTTTATCAAGGGTTACACAATTGTTGTTAAACTACAATAGGCCCAATTGATCAAAAGTCATTGTTAAGTTAAAATGTAATTGATTATAGAACAGAATGTTGCAATTATACAACTACAAATTTAAGACAGTAAGAATGAAAATCTCTGATTTCTGATGATTCAAGTCCCTCATACCGACACTAACAATCATAAGTCAACGAATGATATTTTTCATAAGAGGCTTGTTGACCTTTTACCTTTTAATAGAATTGACCCACGGGCTTCATCTATGATCGAGCTAAGGGCCTTCATATCAAAACCTGTGTACAGTGACCAGATTACCACTGACAAGGAAAAAATCCACTAAAAACAAAGTGCATGCACCTCGTGCCATCTGAGATAACAAAATTGTCACACCGGCTGCATGATCGAGTATTTGGGTCTTTATGCCAAAAACTGTGATAGACACCAGATTACCATACCAAGCCAATCCTCCAACAAAACCTAAATGCATACACATCTTCCTATGGTCCCTAATGTAACCGCGTAGTTCCATTTTGATTGGTTCACAATATGATTAATAATTTAAGAGATCTTTGCCCAAATTTAGTGCTTCCTTGGGTTACCAGCGCAAACAATATATTTGCATCACTCCACTTGAACATTATTGCAAAACCTACTTGTTCATGGATTCTAAATTTTTATGAACCCTTAAGCAGTTCTGCAAAAGTATTCTGTTGAACATTTGACAACAAATGGACAGAAAGAAGAAGTTACATTTGTAAAAATGCTTAACCACCTAGGGAGGCCAACTTTACAATGTGGATCCTACAGTGCTACACTGTGTACTAAAATTGTCCAATAGGAGAGGTGGATGTCTATCCCGTGACAGGGGATGTTGTTTTAGGTCTCAAATAACATCAACACCCACCGGGAAAAGATATCAACACTGATTTACATTTAGCACCACAATACGTATAATTACTCATATCTCGTAAAGTGTCTGTTTCCCTTTCGATAGGTTGATGCAGAGACTGTATGAGGAGGACACACATGCACTGGTTGGTACATGTACATATTTCTGTATTTTTATGCCCATCTACATCACATTCAAGTGAATTCTAGATTCTTCACCAGGAAATTACCTTTCGATAAACAAGAAATTTCCTACTTGCAATAGTCATGTGACTGTGGTTGATGTAGCACTTGTAAACTATCCACTTTAAAATTTACTTCGACCTTCGTAATCTGAATGTGACACTTGAGTGTCATATAATTTTAGATTTCCTGAATATTAGTAACTTTCACATATAGAGATACATGTAAAAGTACGATAAATGAAAATAAAAATTTCCGAGATATTACACTGGAGTGTCCACCTATAAGCCTCAGACATACCAAAACAGTAGACTCAGTGCCCCAGTGACGACCAAGATGTAAGCTAGAGCGCGGTCAAATAACATTGATGTTGTCAGTGAGAGTTACATATAAACATCATGCTGACATCAATTCCTAGAGGTAAGTATATCCGGTGTAAAATATAGACTTGAAATTGTTTTCTTTGTAAAACAATATTTCACTGCATGATATCAATATTAAGATGTATTTTTGAGGTGTTTTTCTTCCTTTTAACAGGTTTATAATAACAGTATAAAAGTTTTTAATACATGATTTAATGTTGGGTATAATGAGTATACTATATATAAATTACACTGTTTAATTAATGAGTTGGATTAGGTAACGTTATATTGAGGGGGGGGGGGGGGGGGGGGGGGGGGGGGGGGGGGGGGGGCTGTTATCTTACAGCAGTAGTATCGAGATTATTTCTTGAGACACACGCAGTCTTACTCTCATCACCTTACGTTGCAGCAGGACAACGTGAAGTCCCATATGTTGCTAGCTAGACTTTGTCGTGACTTTATGGCTCAAAACAATGTTCCAGTTCATGATTGGCCACTATACAGTCCAGCTATATCCAAAATCGAGCATTTGTGGTACGAGCTAAACAGGAGGGTTAGTTTTATATCTAAATATTATAGATGTTATATAACCTGTTGTCACTGACAATGATAATATTATAATTGGTTTATATGCAATTGCATACATTACTGTTTCAGCTATTGTATGAACACCAAAGTTGATTGCCATTATCTAATTAATTGATTATGATCAGAAATAGTATGATCAATATCTGATGTACAAGTTTATAAAAAAAGTATTTACAGATTCGTCTAAAATATGGAATACATGTACTTCTACATACATAAACACCTTTAAGTATATACCTATATTAAGAATTTTTGGAGAATTACTGAAATCAATAAATGATATGCAAGGTATATATGATGTACATATGGTAGCCACACAAAAAAATATACTGTAAAAGTGGAAATATTCGCGGTGTGGACATTTTCGCTTATTTCGCTATCAGTAAATCTCCGCGAAAATTTCCACACGCGAATATATTAACACATAAAAATACTAAATATAAAAGATACAAGTTAGCGCAAAACTATCTTGACGGCGCGAAAATATCCACACCGCGAACACTTTGGAAGCTGGCTAAGCGAAAATTTCCACACGCGAAAATATCCACTTTTACAGTATATTGTTTTAGATGATTCAAGTAATAAAAAAAAATTCTTGTACAGGTACCCTGATACCTGCATGATTAAGACAGGTAGATACTACCTGTATCTTTACCAGTTTAGTGGCTATACATGTATATCGTATATCGACACAGACCTGCCTCTAGACAAGTTGTTTTGTAACAATACCTGACAATGTGTAATGAGTCACCATGACACCTGTACAGGTACCCATGATATCCCCGTAGTCAACTAGCATTTTTATAACTGTTTACCTGATGCATCATATAATACCTGATAATTAGATTGTTAGCAGTCAATCAATGATGTGTGTATGTTTTGGGGCTGGGTGTTACAAATGCTTTAGGGGGATACATTTATGATGAGCAAAAGAGTATTCGGATACTATTTTGATGGTGATGCAAATTCTATATTACACCGGGACTTGCAGCAAAATCACATAGAAATATACGTTTCTTCCAAAACACCAGGTGACTTGTCACCATCTATATAGGGGGTTATATGTGGTTAAATTGACAGCACCCCCCTAAAACAACAGGCTCTAGTTGTTCATTTCGCCTTTACTTCATCACTGCTGTATCTATATTCCTTAAAATGGGCAGTTAAAATAGTCTGAAGAATGCTTTTAAGTATTGTAACACTTTGACAAGTTAGTTTTACTAGAAATGATTTTATAAAAAAAATAAAGATTGTTGTTAAACTACAATATGCCTATTTGATGGAAAATCATTATCAAGTTAAATATAATTGATTATAGAGCAGAATATTGTAATTATAAATAAATGACAGTAAAAATGAAATCTCTAATGTCTGATTAAGGTCTTCATACCGACAGCAACAATCATGATTTAATGAAAAATTGTCAAATGAAGTTTGTTTACTTTTGACCAAATTTGAATAAAATGACCCACGGACTGCATGCATAATCGAGCTATGGGCCTTCATATCAAAACCTGGTATAGTGACCCCATTACCATAACAAGTAAACCTTCCACCAAAACCAAAATGTATACACGGTCCCTAATGTACCGATGTAGTTTCAATTTAATTGATTCATAATAGTATTAATTTTGCTTACAGGGCAAATAATGAATTTGCATTACCCCACTTGAATATTTATGGAAAACCTACTTTTTCATGGATACTAAAATTCTACAGAAGTAGTCTTTTTAACATGAAAGTAACATTTGACAACAAATGGACAGAGAAATCTATAAAGATATAAAGAAGTTAAGAGCTTTAACCATAATCTTTCATCATCTCACTATATGAACGTGGCCCTTACCTGTTACTGTTATTAACCAGTCTATGTTCATTGGTGGGGGACCCACTGCAGAATATGGGTCAAAGTTCCTATGTACGACACTGTGTCCTAAAATTGTCCGATAGGGGAGGTGGATGTCCATCCCGTGACAGGGGATGATTTTTGTCAGGTTGAGAAGACATTAACACGAACTGGGAAAGTATATCAGCACTGATTCACAATTAGTGCCACAATACGTATAATTATATTCATATCTCGTTAAGTATCTGTTTCCCATTTGATAAGTTGATACAGATGCTGTTTGAGGAGGGCACACATGAACTGGTTGCACATATACATGTTCTCTGTAATTTTATGCTTATCTTCAACACATTCTAGTGAATTCTAGATTGAACGTTCAGCAGGAAATTACCTTTAGGTTCCATCGATAAACAAGTAATTTCCTGCTTGCATTAGTCATGTGACTTGATGTAGCACTTGAAATCTGTCCACTTTAAAATTAGGAATATAAATCCCGAAGAAAATCATGATGAACTCTGAAGAGACTGAGCGGGTGTCTCTTCCCCTGTCCACATTCATGGAGAGAGCTTACATTCGTTCAATAAAAACATCTGCATGATAGCGGTAGTCAAAAGGGGACAACGGTACTGGATGGTTCAACAATCCTTGGGATATGTTATCCCAAGGCCATCAGGACTTGCTCGAAGTCAACAAAATCACAGACTGATTTTCAGGATAGGAACACTGGCATTGACAGAATAGCAATAATATATCTCTGTATGTATGTCTTATAGAGGTTAGACAGAGGATAGCTGTGGTGTATCTATGTATGTATGTCTGATAGAGGTCTGACAAAGGAAAGCTGTGGTGTATCTATGTATGTATGACCGACAGAGGTCTGACAGAGGAAAGCTGTGGTGTATCTATGTATGTATGTTCAAGTTCTCAACACAGAGGTCTGACGAAGGATAGTTGTGGTGTATTTATGTACAGTATGTATGGCTCACCGCATAGGTCTGACAGAGGATAGTTGTGGCGTATCTACGTATGTATGACCGACAGAGGTCTGACTGAGGATAGCTGTGGTGTATCTATGTATGTCTCACAGAGGTCTGACAGAGGATAGCTGTGGTGTATCTATGTATGTATGTCTCAAAGACGTCTGACAGAGGATAGCTGTGGCGTATCTATGTATGTATGTCTGATAGAGGTCTGACAGAGGATAGCTGTGGTGTATCTATGTATGTATGTCTGACAGAGGTCTGACAGAGGAAAGCTGTGGTGTATCTATGTATGTATGTCTCACAGAGGTCTGACAGAGGAAAGCTGTGGTGCATCTATGTATGTATGTCTAACAGAGGTCTGACAGAGGAAAGCTGTGGTGTATCTATGTATGTATGTCTAACAGAGGTCTGACAGAGGAAAGCTGTGGTGTATCTATGTATGTATGTCTCACAGAGGTCTGACAGAGGAAAGCTGTGGTGTATCTATGTATGTATGACTGACAGAGGTCTGACAGAGGATAGCTGTGGTGTATCTATGTATGTATGTCTCAACACAGAGGTCTGACTGAGGATAGCTGTGGTGTATCTATGTATGTATGTCTCATAGAGGTCTGACAGAGGTTATTTTAGTATACTTTTCTTCTTTATAACAAAAAAACAAACAATGAATTTGGATTTAAATGACCGCAGCCTCATTTAATACTAAACGTATACAACCTCAGAATATGGCGAGCAGGCTTATCAATTTATGAATTTACTATGACAATGGCCGCAGCCAAAACTTAGTATTACAAGTGCATGCAAAGGCAAGGACCCATGCTAAATGTCTACCCGCAGGTACCCGGACATAAAGCCCCTTGCCCTCTGACCTAGCAGATTTTGCCTGCACTTGTAAAAATCCGAAACCACCTCTCGCAAGAGGAACCAACATCTCCAGCCTGGAGAAAACCATAATCCTGCCTTTAGCTCCCAGGATATCACGTGGCAAGCATTACAAGATCAGGATTATTATATTTATACTTAGCACTGGCCTGCCAGAAACTCCTAGGATACCTCCTTAGCAAGATTTAGTCCCCCAGGGTAAACCATAGCAAGACTATTGGCCGACCAGAGCACAGTCTAGTATAATTAATACCACCAGAATTAAATAATATGACTTAAAAAATATAATTATATATCCTGCCCTGAAATAAAGACTGCTGCATAAAAGTATAGCACTCGCGATCGTAGTCCAATACACAGTATTACAAAACTGCTGACCCGCGTTCCAGTCCTTATTCCGTAATGTAATTACCTCCCTTCACCAAAATTCAAAGTCACTCAAGATACATAGATCTCATATGGTTGATGTTTGGACCCAATTCACAGAAAATGTTGTTACACTCAAGTCCCATCCACTTGCTGATTTTCCACAATAATCAAGTACTGAAAGAGATAAACTCGACAGCAGAAAAGTGGTAATATAACACAAAATCGTTCAACTTTCAAATGCATTAAGTAATAATTAAATATCAACTTTGAATGTATGCGTATAACTTTGTAGCTGTACATCAGCCACGGATACGTATACACCGTCAGCGGTAAACACATGTATTAATACAACATAAGAGACCTTATTTTAAATACATGTAACCTTACTTTAAAATTGAAATACTAAATTATTTGAAATAGGGCGGTGTGAAAGGGGTGGATGGTGGGGAAATTTAATACTAAAAACCGGTTGTTATAAGAGTGCTGCTCATGAACGTGTCAAGTGCTACGAGATCTACTGAGAACTGATCAGCTTCATGCAGGATACTCCCGATATACCTTTACATGACAAATGATTAATTAAACAATTATCAGATGCAATAGGCATGAAGCTAAGTTGTGCCTCCCTTACCCCGGAGGGGTCATCAGTTAACCTTATCTGACATATACAAACGGCCACCGAGACCGGTGCCCTGATAGCTATAAAATGTATATCCCCCTGCACCGACTAATGGCAAGACCATCTATAATTGAGAGATAACTGAACAGCCATTAAATTAACCTTTGATATCCGGGTCATTATTTCACTCTTAACACTCGCCCTTTACTCAAATCTATTGATCGAAAATCCAAAATAAATTTGTTTAATTATATATTATTAATTGAACTGTAATAGTTGTGGCGTATCTGACAGATGCTAGCTCACAGTGGTGTATCTACATAGGTATGTCATAGAATTTTGACAAAGAGGATAGCTCATTGGTGTATCTATGTACGGATACTTTTTTTTAACCTCACCCTTCCAATATATTATCATCTTCTCTGGATACTTTTAAGATAGCGTTGATGCTTTTATGATGTATACCATATATATATTTCTACCACAATACCCTGTGTTATTCCACTCTCAGACCATCAGTTAATCATTACAGCTGTTGATTAACAATCTGTTTATACCACACGTGGTATAAACTCTGTACGCATTTTGATTGGCTAACACGGTGAACTTTGACCCAAGCTGCAATTGTTATTGACGTCATCAATAATCTAATGACGTCACATCACCAGGTCCTGGACGTCACCGGTACACGTTATTTGCATACGCACTCGTAAGTTATTTTTTAAACGTTGCAAAAAACACTCGCTAAAGCTCGT
Organism: Pecten maximus; assembly: GCF_902652985.1. Lineage (NCBI taxonomy): Eukaryota > Metazoa > Mollusca > Bivalvia > Pectinida > Pectinidae > Pecten > Pecten maximus. Next base: position 13,318,123 of record NC_047023.1, on the reverse strand, counting down.
GTCTTTTGCAACTTAAAAAATAACTTACTCGTGTGAAATAAATTCCATATCCAACAACCACTCGTTGTGTAACCTCTATATATCCCCCTAATATTTCATAATCTCTCCAGAAACTTTAATAACGGCTATCAAATATTATCCTCCGTAATATTTCTTCATCAGCCTTGGTCTGATCCTTTGTTGATACCAAGTATATTTGTACCCCTACTATTTCATTGTCTCTCTCAGCCGCATACATTTATGATGGCTATCATATAAGTAACCCTGACTTATTTCTTCCCCAAATCCGTTTATGATGGCTACCATATATGTACCCCGTGTTGTAATATATTAACCCTTTTCATTGGATTATATTGTATTACATAATACAAAATTAATCATTAATTGACAATGTCAAAGTTATCACTATTGTCTGACATAGACATAACTATGACATAAAATAAAGAATTAAATTAATAAAATAGATTCCTTAATCACCTGTTATTTATCTCCCCTTTCTTAATTTCTTGGAAAAATTGAAATAAAGTTTTTTTTATCGCAAGATCTGATCATCTAAATTAATTTCAGTTTTATTGATTGACATTAATTTATTCATTTAAAATGATCACAAATAGTATTACATGTATCAATATTTTTTAAGAAATACAATTATTATGTATACATCTTAAAGTGTACTTACAGATTCACCTAAATATGAAATATTCCTACAGTATGTACATAAAACACCTGCCAGTATACACATGTAATAAGAATTACAGGAAATGGAGAATTACTGAAATTGATAAATGATCTAAAATGTATAGATGAGGTACATATGGTAGCGACAGAGTTGTAGAGTTTTATAACGTTTTTGTGAAGTTATTCTTATACAAATATATGACCAAATACGTCCGTTTACATAATTTTTTTTGCTTGTTATATATAACCGATTGAAACCAAATAAAATATATCTGAATTCAAACTTAATCAGGTGAAGCATTTCTAACACATTGTTGCTCAGCAAATGGGAAAAATACACAAAATAGCTATTTAAAAAACATACAATTTATTTCGTTAAAATTCATGCAATAAAATACATTCATTCTTTTGCATACAGCAAGGCATATTCAACTAGCTGTTGTCACTTGCTGCTCTCTCTAATGGACAGACACATAACATTAATTTTATAAATATAAGACCCGTTATATATCTATAACGCTAGGGCAAACTGGTAAAATATTTGAAAAAAACCCCGAAATAATAAACTACAAAATGTCATTGACTATAAAATGTATGAATCAAATTTCACCAGAACCTGTTTAAGACCCTCTATCAAAGAAATCTTAGAACAATGTCCATGTCACATAGATACCTCCCCTTCACTTCTCACTCCACAAAAGCCCATGAATATCCACCCCTACCCTTCATTTCATGTAATATAACAGCCAGGTATACAGTCTATGTAATATCTTACCCGTCAGGCGTGAAGGAGTTACCACGTGATTTGAACTTTTTAAACTTACGTTTGGCTTTATTCCCTACTGGTACTCCCCCAAGTTTCATTGTGTAGGTGTTTTTTTTATCCGCGTGTATACCTGGTACTTGTATACATTGCATGTGTAGCTGGTGATAGGAAAATCATGACAATGGTGTGTCGAGTGCGGCAATACTTCATTTTCTCGCTTACCTGTACATGTATATAGGAACATTTTATCTACACAATAACGGCGATGTACTAATTAGTCATCTACTCAATGTACCAGTCATCTCCACAATATGTACCTGTGCAATGTATGATGTCTAAACGTCGGTAATAATGGGGACAATATAATGATTATTATATTATTTGTTTGACATAATTGATTTTAATAAGATCTGTAGCTGTCTCTCCAGAGCTGTAGTGATATCTTCTATTCTATCTATGCATTTCACCACAAAATAAAAGTGATATTAATGATGAAATAATAATCACACCAAAATGCATATTTAAAGACTAATCCATTGGTATAGCTCTAATTCATACAACCAAATATTGAATGAAAATATATATGTATATGATAATATATAGAGGATATTGAATGGTTTTACGTTGAATACAACATATATTTCACGAGTATGACAAAATATCGATCTTTACTTGAGTGCAAAGCACGTGTGAAAAATATCGGTATATATATATGTTGCATTGAACGAACACCTTTCAATTTTCTTTTTATTGCAGTTATGCTAAAAAACAAATAAAGACACTGAAATGTTGATAGCGTCAAAAAGGGAATCAGTAACAGAATTCATGACGTCGTCTCTTTGTGACGTTACTTCACGTCAACTTGATGACGGAATTTATGCGTTTTCCGCTACATCAAAAGCTAACGCCAAGTAAGTAATTATATCAGAAACTAGTCTGAATATTTCAGAAATACAGCGAAATTACTTTTCTATCCATTCGATTGGCAAAATAGAAAATTTCAATGAGGTGAATACAAAGGTTCGCTCTGATTGGTCAAAAACATAAAACTTATTTTCACTGCAAAATATGATATTCTTAATTCTCATCGATGCAGTGAAAATCAGTTCGATAAATCAGTCATGTTACAAAACTTCTATAAACAACGGCAACATAAAGACATACACATTTATTATAAGCACCTGGTAGAGTACTTGGTCTCTTATCTCTAGTCGATCCAGGTTTCAGGGAAGGCGCCCAATCTAGGTAACTTTGATCGTATCCATCTGACGTGTTTTTCTGAAGAATTAAAAGAAAAACAACCAGATGTTTTTTAAAAAGATGTGCTTTGAGAAACGAATATTTGAGTTTTGGGCTCGTGTTTATAATATGCGACTAGCTGAAATTTTGACTACCAATATATCTTTTAGTATTGGAATTTATCAAAATAATATTGTTCATGCCTCGGCTGAAAATAATCTTACAATAAGTACTGAAACAGGATATGCCTACTCAGAACATAGGAACATATCTAAAAATAGTCAGGACAACCTATATATGAGCTCAGGCTACTTCATTGGAAATTGAAAGATTACTCTTCAGTATTTAGTTACACATTTCAAATCTTTACAGGGCCGATTTTCGAATTTTCGAATTAAAAGCTTCAAATATCTGCGATTCTTGTCAAGCAGTAGGCAGACTTAAAGTTAATTTATTATGATCACTACAGCACATATACCATGTATTAAGGGGGAGTGGTCTGTATAGTAATTACAAGACAGACCCCTCCCCATTAAAGATTGCTTTGGTACTGGTGCCGTTGCTATGCACTATACTGTAATGCCCGTTCCCTTCTATACGTCCCAATTTATATAACGTTACCGAAATTTGATTATTATTTATTAAATGTACGAGCGAAAAAAGAGAGATAAGTTTGTCACAGGCCTGTTTGTTCACCAATGTGGGTCATTGAAGATGCACCACAATAGTGCACATTGTCCTGTGTCCCGTATGACGATTGTGTCAGCGTTTGTATACAGTCACTAACAACATTTCAAACGAATAATAAAATAGGTCCGCTAAATAGATTTCTTATGATTACTGGATTTTCATATGAAATATTCATTTTTCATATATTTTAACAGATAAATAAACCCGGAAGAAAACCATGATGAGCTCTGAGGAGAATGAGCGGATGTCACTACTCCTATCTACATACATGGAGAGAGCTTACACTAGTACAGAGGAGACTGTTAACATCTGCAGGAGAGCGATAGTCTTAAGTGAACTTTTGGTAAAAGATGATTTAACTGAACTTTTTTACGCTGGAAGTTTTGGAGAAGGATGTTTTCTAAATGACTCAGACCTGGACAGAATGTCTGTAATGAAGAACACAGTAGTTATGTACCCTGATCAGTGTAATCATATTCCTCAACACCTGGCACACAAAACTATTCTGTGCATTCGAGAGGCAGACTGCCGTCCTGGCTATGTCAAATTAGAGCTAGTTCAGATACAGAATCCAGTATACGAACACTTTTTAAAATCAATAGTTGAAATTGGCAATTCATTACTTATTTCTAGTGATATCTTCAGAGAGGAATGTGGCATTAGCCTAGCTACTATTGCAGATCTAAACTATGAATCAAATGGACCCAGTAGTACATGTTGCCTTAGAGGAGCAATGGGATCGGACATAGTTAATAGTTTTCAGTGTAAGAATTGGCCAAAGGAGGCAAATGAATGGATTTCACGAACACGTCTGTATGGATGGCCACACCAAACTTTGATAGACAAGATAGTAAATAGTGGATGCCATCTTGTCCCAGTTGGAGATAAATGTTCAAACGATACACGTTTACAATGGAGAATTTCATTTGTAGTAGCAGAAAGATCTTTAGTTCACTCTTTTAGCCACATCCAAGTCAAAGTATACGTGCTGCTGAAATATTTTTTAAGACAAATTAAGGAGACATTCAAAAAAGCAATTGGAGATGACGATATCTTGTGCTCCTACTTCCTAAAAACAATAATGTTTCATGCAATAGAGAATTCTAGCCAAATGTTCTGGCAAGACAAAAACCTTTTCTACTGTTTTTGGTTTTGCTTCAACATTCTGATTTCGTGGGTCAGGGCCGGATTTTGTCCCAATTACTTCATCCCAGTCAACAACCTGTTCCAGAGGAAAATACATGGAGAGCATCAACAAATACTGCTTGGTATTTTGAACAACTACTCCCAGATGAAATGGATGTGCCTCTCAGTAGGAAACTTCTACAAGCCTTCAATTTGGAAGAGGCTGCGTGACATTTCCATACAGGCTACGCTCCAACGTCCAAAAACTTTACAAAGACATATTATGGACCAGGACTCGACATTTCTTTCTGTTTTATCTGTTTTGACAGCATGTTACAGAGTCAGGATCAGTGCAAAGGCATTACACTTATATATATCACTGTCAAATTTTGGAGATGTTTACACATATGTCCATTTAATGGACAGTCTTAAATGTCTTGCATTGGAACAAATCTCCAAAGACTTGTGTGCAAATGAGGCTGCTCCAGGTAACAAGGCCAAGTACCAGAGTATGAGGAAATGTAAGTACTGGATGACTCCCATGGCTTCATTGGGCACAGAAGTTTTATATTTGGCAACATTCCATTTTCTGACTGGAAATTTCAGCAAGTGCCTGGAGCTGAGTAGACAAGTACTAGAACTAGCATCATACTTCAGATATGACCATGAACTTGACTCAAGACTTTGCTCATTGTACCGACACCTGTATCGCACTGACTGCACATTGGAGAGGTTCCAGAAGACGTACACTAACTACATTGTGTTTCACCGTTGGTATATGCATCTTCCTTTTTTCTGTTTAGAGCTACAAAAGGAAGACAGGGTCATATTCATCCCACCTCTACCATATACCCTGTTCCTGATCTTCCAGTGTTGTCATAAGTATGGAGACACCAGAGGGCGAGATGAAGCATTGGACCAGCTGAAACAGGTCCAGAAACACAAGGAACAAGGGCGGCACAGGTACTGGATGGTTCCCACACTCCTGGGGATCTGTTATCAAACACTTGGGAATTATTCCAAAGCCATCGCGGCTTACTGGGAGTCAGCAAAATCAAAGACTGATTTTCAGGAGTGGAACACTGGCATTGACAGAATAGCAATAGTGTTACTCTGTATGCATGTCTCACAGAGGCCTGGCAAAGGATAGATGTTATGTAGCTATATGTGTATGTCTCACAGAGGTCTGACAAAGGATAGCTTTTATGTATCTATGTGTGTATGTCTCACAGAGGTCTGACAAAGGATAGCTTTTATGTATCTATGTATGTATGTCTGACAGAGGTTTGACAATGGATAGATGTGATGTAGCTATATCTGTATGTCTCACAGAGGTGTGACAGTGATAAACTCACATTGGTGTATCCACATCTGTATGTCTCAGAATTCTGACAAAGAGGAGAGTTCCCTGATATTTCATACTGTCTCCTAATAAACATTTATATGATGGCTATCATATTTGAATCTCCAGATATTGCATAGCCTCTCTTCCGGATACATTTATGATGGCTGTCACATTTGAATCCTCCGATATGTCAGTCTCTCCTCGTATTCGTTTATGAAGGCTATCATATGAATATCCCCGACATATTCATACCTGGTTCATGGGATTATATTGTATAACATAATTGATTTCTTGGAAAAATTGCATTGATAAAGTTTTTTTTATCAAATGATAGTAAAGTAAAGTACTTTCAGTTTTATATCTAAAACATATAGATGTATGTGTGTTATATGTCCTGTTGTCATTGACTATTATTCAACCATAATGGGTTTATGTAAGTGTATGAGTTTGAAAACTGAAGTTAATTGACATTGATTAATTCATTGATAATGATCACAAATGATATTATCAAATATTTCAAAAAATGCAATTCTTATTTATAAATCTTAAAGTGTATATACAGATTCACCTAAGATAAGGAATATCAAAATAAACACATGTAATAAGAATTGCTGGAAATATAAAATCAATGAAATCGATAAATGTCTACAAGGTACATGTATATATGATGTACGCGTGGCAGCAACAAGTTTTAGATAATTCAGGTAAAACAAATTCAACAAATATACTTTTAGAGGACAAAAAAAATCTTTGTACAGGTAAATCTTCTACCTTCGTGCATATGACATGTGGACATGTATACCTGGATCTATACCAGGTTAGTGGCTATAAATAGACACAGAACTGCCTCTAGATTAGTTATTTAACAATACCTGACCAGGTGTAACCAGTCACCGTGACGCATGTAGATACGCATGCTATCGTTATTGTAAACTAGCTTTTTAGGTATGACAGAGGATAGCTTTTGTGTATCCGTGAATATATGTTTCAGAGATAGATGGACATCGCCCTTGTCTTTCTGCTAATGGAGTAATCTCAATTCTACAGATTGACTGCTAGAGCTAGGGATCACCAGGAAGGAGATGTCGGTTCCTTTTAGGCAGTTTATTTTTTATTTTCAACCGACATCTCAAAGTTTCACTCAGATTATCATTCATTTCAAAATACAGAATACTGATATACTTTTTATGGCAATGCAATCTATCATTACACTTGAAAAAAAAATAGATTGATCAAGTGGAGATTATGTTTTGAAGTGACCTTTTGTCCTTTGTCTTTAGACCTTAATTCACTCCCTGCAAAATCACAGTAACTGTTCGTTAATTTAAATGTTTAATTTCTGTACGGATACCACACAGCATTCGTGTACTTAAGATATATTCTGACTAGTGTGTTGTTTACCTGGTAGTAACATAAAATTGTATTCATTGAAGCAGCAAAACGTTTCCCTTATAATATCTTTGATAATATTTTATATTTTCGTTTGCCATTATGAATGTCAATATGCAACAATTTCTATTTTTGTGAAGAAATTTAGCCTCCATTATATGAAAAGAATGTAACATTGATCATCATTGCATTATTGAATGTTGTGCAATATTCTTGAGTTACCGCCCTTGAATCACTCAAGGATAGTGCAGCTAGGAGCCCTGGATGAATAACACAAATCAAATCTTTCAAATCACTTAAGAGTTGAGTACTATACTACTCGCCATATACTTTCGTTATGGTTACCATATTTGTAAATTTATTTCCCTCTAGTATTTTATAGTCTTTCCAGATACTTTTATGATGTCTTTCTTATTTTTCCTATTTATCACCCCCCTCCCCCCCTTGATATTTCAGCTCTACCACCGATTACTTTTAAGATAGCTGCTAACCCTGTTGATGTCGTGTAAGATATACATATACAGTATTTCTCTTTGTTAAATAAGTCAAATTTGTTAGAAAATGTATCTATTTACTTACAAATGTTCTATTTTCCCCTTTGATTTGTCTACTTTGTAGCATTGATTATGATTGAAAAAAAGCATTACTTTCGAATAAAATTTCAGTTTTTTATATAAAATATGTTTAAAGATTATAGATGTTTGTGTGGTATACATCTCATTAGCATTCAATTACACTGTAATAAATTTCAAAATAAAAATAAATCTTATAGTATCAACTTTGTACAATGTCTACAACATTAACCAATGTACATATACATGTAATTGATGCATAAATCATATCTTATTTACTAATGTTTAAAATATTAATCTTTGATACAGATATTTGTCAGATTCACATTAAAACACGTTTGCATCTAATTACTGTAGTATATTTATATTTACACTGCAGCCCCACTATATAACTTTACCAAGCTCACTTGGAAGTTATGAGTCCATAACGTCCAAAGCTTTATTATGACGTCATTAATATAGTGACGTCATAATTGTCACGTTGGCGATAACGAAAGATGGCTGTTGAAAAGACTGTTCCGTCTTTGACGATAATAATTTGTTCATTCATCGTCGGAGCGAAATTCCTGGATATAGTCTTTAAAAATCTTTGTCAAATGTAAATATAAGTATTGAACTGCTTTTAGTTGGAAGTTATGGGCTGATGAATACCAACTTGACAAAGGCAAATTCAACATTTAGCGCTAGCGCGCTTCATTCAATTTGCCTTTGTCCAGTTGACATTCATCAGCCCACAACTTCCAACTGAAAGCAGTTCAATGCTTAAATGTGTACACAAATACACCAGTGTCTATTTATAGACACGAACCTCTCACATATATACTCATGGCCAGCTATGTGATGGATAATGTGACAAGGCATGACCAGGTGCAATCAGTTACCAAGACACCTGCACAGGTACCCATGGAATAACTAAGGTCATCTGCCTTACTGCCAACTTATATACCCCATTAAATTTTGGAATCAGAATATAAGTCAAGTATGGACACGAATACTATAGAAGGGATACTTTTATAATATACTTTTATAAAAGGCAAAACAGTATCCGGATAATATTTTAATAGGAGATCCAAACATGATATGACAGCGTCCACGTGACCTAAGGTGAAGATATACGAGGTAAGTGGTTCGACGCTCCCTACCGTGTCGATTTATGTTTTTGAGAAGCTGAGAAACGACCCAGTCTGTACTGTCGTAGTTGTGTTTTTGGGCAAGACACTGTACCGAAATTGCTCTGGAGTATGCGACGAGCCTCCTGTATGTTGTTCAATGAGGTAGTTGCCAACCAGAGAAGACACCGCCTTAAAATGACCCTTGCTGTTCACTGATGATTAACGCAGCAGATAAACAAACAACCTTTTGAAGGGGAATTATACTGTCCGATACCTACATATTATAAAATAGGGGTACATGTATGAGGATGTCTTATATCAGTGTCTCCGGATCCTCATGCAAGTGTGAATGTTCTACAAAAAGAACTAATGACAGTCCCAGTAGTGATCTTTGATATACTGCATACTTACCTTTGTCCAAATGGAAAACATTGTATTTAACTTTCAGATTCAGTCCGGATTCCTGAACAGGGCATCAGTTTATGATTTCGTATTTATCACTCAATGACATTGCCACTTTCGATCTTACAAGAGCAAGTTGTTCATCTTTGCAATAAAGCAATGTACTGTTATTATGGATTATCGTAAAATTTTAAAGCTATTTTGTTTAATCAGTTGATACGGTTTGGAAGACAAAATGTACCATTTTGAAGCCAAAATATTCCATACCTAAATATCAATTTGAATTTGAAAGGTTTTCTCACCAAACCCAAGAAACGTTCAGAAAAGGTGTATTTTTTACGAAACTGTATTATTCTCTATGTTTTAGAGGAAACATATTCAGTTTTGGTATCATAATAAAATAGCAATGGATTCAACATGAAATATTGTATGGTGCATTGTGCTATGTAACAGACTAACAAGCATGTACAATCCGTTTGTAATAAATAAATTGTGTAAATAAGTGTAATTCTCAATAAATTCAAATTCTACCATGGTTGTTGGTTTTTGTATACTTTGTTTTGAAATAGACTGTTCCAAAATTTTATTAAGGTAAACTTAGGTTCTGTGTTTTCTGATTGACTCACATGATAATTGAACATTAGCTTGTTATCGACTGTTGCAGCTATAAACTATTCTAATCTTGGTTTGAAGGTTACGATATTATGATGTTTGTACTTTAGTACTTAGTGTCCTTTCCCAGTCTGATATCCACTACTTGACAGTTTGGAATACTATACTTACTATAGTTTACTATAGCTTTGAGGTTAGCTTTGAATAGTTTTAGCAAATTTAAAGCATTTAACTACACTGTTCCTTATTACATTTCAATGAAAATAAAACGTTGTTCTCTTCTTTTCCATCCCCCCTTAAACAGAGACAAAGACAAAAAAAAAAAAAACCATTGTCGACCACCAGATTACGGTATTAAGGGAACAAAGCTATAACGAACAGCTTGATAAAATTGCTAATAGCATTGATATGGCGCTGGATAAGGTAATGTTGTTTAAAAGTCAGAGATGAAATAAGATTGTGTTAATGAAATCCTAGTGTAGATTTTAAGAAAAGGTGATTCTTATATAGAATATTCGCTATTTTCATTCACGTAAGATTACTGATACTTGTGCGTAAGAAATTAAGTCCATACCAATTCCATAAGAATCCAAAATCAACCGTTTGAAAGAGAACAATCCATTTGCTTTACGCAGATGACTAGTTGCAATGACGGAAAGTCCGTAGGATATTCAAAGGCTTTTTTTGAATATCGTCATTGCAAAGACTTCAAATATAATGAGGAGTATTCATTTCAGAGACCACCTCCGGCAAAATACAAGTTACAATTTTTGTTATTTAGGTTCATAACCAATGTACCTTTAGCTATGTAGAGCTGTTCTAAGAATTACAACAGAAGTAGACTAATAAAAAGATTTTAATTTAAGACGGAATGGCAAAACAGATAATTCAGATGTGAAGGTTTTATAATTGAAATATTGATGATAATATGCTCTTCATCACTGACATTTTAATTCAAAACATGCACCACGAGAAAACGTATCACAAGGGTATAGTAAATTTAAAGGAACATATTACAGTAAAATCAATTCAGTGTACATCCCGTTTTTCCTTGACTGATCTGTGATTGAAGCGTTTATCTATAATGGCAGAAAGTTCGCTGATGTAACATGACGGGAACCCTCTGTATGACGTGCACTCAAAATCCCAGAGGGCTTCTTTTGGGTAGTAGATCACATAACTGTTGCACATTTCGTCTGAGGCGCCATCCCCTTGATGGGTTATGGTGCGTTTGCCAGAGGAATCGAACGTACATTTGGTTTTCAGCTCATCTCCAGGCTTGATTTCAATTGGCGGATCGAATCTAAAATATATTAATCGAAAATAGTTATTATCGTGACAAGTTCAATTGTACACTATCAACTAGGTTTCTATGTGTTTTATTTTTCTGTCTCGATTCGGAGCACCACAGAGGCAAACATGATATACATGTAAACTGGGGTGTTCTGGTTAACGTTTTACAAGCACAAAATCTACATCAAACCTTGTTTTTTCACTTTCTATATGAGCAACCTGACTTGATAATTAACAGTATAAACAGTGCTATAAGCGTAAAAGTTTGATTTTCCTTCCCTGTCTGCTACACTCCTGCTTACCACTAGAGCGGTGTCGTTTACATGTCGCAGCTGATAAGATATTTGAAGATTCTTTTGGATACTTGTACAGTTGCATTCATGAGTACAGATATATCACAAACAACAACGATATCAGTAATAATTGCTTGCCCTCTCATATTCATTTCCTATTTACTTACACATGGACGACTGGATTGGCGTAGCTGTAATGGGGATCGTGCGTCAGAAAGCGTTCTTCATCGCCAGACGGCTTATGAGACAATGTCATAGCTTTACCTTCAAACACAAAAAATAATAAACATTAAATATATGACTAGATGATGCACTATTTGTTAATGAAATCCATGAACATACCAGATAAAAGTTTACATTAGCAATACTCGAGTTTTATGAAACATGCAATTAGACATAATTCATTTCTATACATATATCTTAAGCGACAATTTGTTGACCTTACATTTCTGACATGTTACAATAACATTGATATGGTTTGGACCTCCGTGAAAATGATTACTTATTCCATTACTTATTCGATTTATCTTTACTAATTAACACTTTAGATGGTTCAAAATTAATTAATAAGCATTCCCAATGCATATTCCACCATTCCATTCCTTATCCATACATTATTACTTGTTCCATTCCCCCATTACTTATTCGATTCTCTCATTACTATTCGATTTTCTCATTACTTATTCGATTTCTCTTTACTAATTAGCACTTTAGATGGTTCAAAACTAATTAATAAGCATTCCCAATGCACATTCCATCATTCCATTCCTTATCCATACGTTATTACTTGTTCAATTCTGAACTCGCTTTAAACGGCTAAAAACACAAAAGAAAACATTTCATATAATTACACCTGACTGTTGTTTTTTTATTCAATTATTTATTTTACTTAAAAAATAACTCATTTGTCATGCATTTCACGTTATACGCACTGATGGAACGGCCGGAAGACTGGTGGAAAAGCATATCAGCAGATTCCAATTTGGCGGGAAAGGATGTGAGCTATATGAAGTTAACAAAATGTAGTTCCACAACCGAATCATCTTTTTATTCCATTTCCGTGAGATATTTTAAACAGTAACACCTTCAATTCACGTATTATTTTGACTTGAATCATAGTTTATAGAAATTAATTCATAAAACGTTAAAAAATAGAATAAAACGCAATCGCAGAATTACACATATATTGCACAAGCGTACAAACTGTATACCTACGCGACAGACTGAAGTTTACCGAAGTGCCAACGTCAAATTCATTGGTAAGGCAAATCAATAATACACAAAAAATGTAAATATTACGTCATATTTAGATATGTAATTTACATTCGATCACATGTCCGATGTTACGAAGAAAATCATGACAACCTAGGTATTATTACGCTAATATAGGATAGATATATATAATCCGTTAACAGGATTTTTAAAACGACAAATGTATTAACACCTTTCAATACAAATTAACATTAGATATAGGGAAATCAAATGTACCATGTAGCTGTTTCGCTCATTTTTTTTTTATTCGTCAGTGATGCCAGGGGCCTAAAGGGGGTAAGTAACAGGTGACGAGAAGAACTCAAAATTGGTTGAACTTAATATCAAAACCTGAATGGTGAGATTCAACTGCGCCATAACTACAGATTGATCAATGCTGAATTTCAAAAGAAAGTCAAGCGCATATTAAGCTAAGTTCATTGTGGAATAGGCACAAGATATTCAATCACCTACTAGAGTTTAAAACAAATATACAATACATGTCTATGTTTTCCTCCAAATATCTACAAATATACACCTGAAAATCACACAGAAGATACGCATAACTCCGTCATACGATCATAGATCAGGCTACTCTTGAGTCATATATACCATGTGTACTCACCCAACTCGTGCATGTGATTATATCCTGCGACGACGAAGATAGAACTGCTCATGATTTTGGTTGAACAATCGGAAGTACATTTAGAATTTACAACATATTTAGATTTTCCTGGAGGGATGCTGAAATCATTATCGCCTGTCAAAAGGTTCCCAAGATTGTAAGGCCTTAATACAGGTGTATAATACAGGATCATTCCAGAACTGTCTGTGTAGTCATCTCTCAATCCTGGGTTACTCCAGTGAACCTTTATAAATAAGATATAATAAATTGTATAGAAGTAGAACACAGATCAATTTTACTAATCCATTAATATGCCATATTTGCAATGTCTTTAAGATGCAGAGAGACAGTCATACATAATTGGTATGATAAATTCGGTAAGCATAGAGCTTTGCTGCAACCTCTGTGAAGGTTGATGTATATAGGAAATTTTTTACAAATTTGCACAAAACAGGTCCTGTAGTATGAACAAATGTTTGTCACTGCATGCTTTTTTTTTTAAATCATCATTAATTTAGATACTTTGTGGTAAGATGTAGCAGTGGACAAATATGAGTGACAAAACAAACCTGGATATAACCATAACGTTATGCTCACAAGTGTTTATAGTAAACAATAAGGGTAATTTGTTTGACCAGATTTGACTTTATATACGTATAAACACTGATTTCGTTTTTACATTAAAATGTAAATGAATAATGTTACACACATATGGCATAAAGGGGGGAATTTTAAACTTATTAGTTACTGTTAAGAACTCTGATAAAATACGATATTGTGTTTTATGTCTACATTCTATACTGTTTTTATACGGCGTTTAATTTTATGATAATCTAACCAAAAAAGCAAAACGATATAAAAATAAATTACCTCCATAGTCGCATACTTGTAACCACCAACTCCTATCCTGAACCCAGCCTTCTCATTGTGACACAGACCAGCTAAGCCAATGGTCCATAGAGCTATCTGTTCTTTACATTCATGTTCTCCCATAGACCCCAGACAATCATATGTAGTATTCAATGGATGAACAAAACTAGCTACAAGGAAATGTATTCAAATTTTCGTTTTAATTTCATAGAAGTTTTTCGTCATCCCTTTATAAACTAACAAATATGTATTTGCGTTGTAAATATAAAACAAACAACAACAAAAAATAAAAAAGATACATGGTTCGCTTTACATGATTCGAATAGGATAATGGTGCCATACTACAATCTATACAATTATACAACTCATATAGAATATGTCATGTACAGTGGAACTTCGTTAACTCGAAGTCGTCGGGACCACGAGAAAACTTCGAGTTATCCGAGTGTTCGAATTAAGCGAGTTGTCATTTTTGGTGCAAAGTTTGGTCAATATTTGTCAACATTACATAATCATTATAACTCCGCTCTGTCACTCATCAGTTCAGAGTAAAGACTGGTCAATACATGTAAATGTATAAGTAATATTTCGTTCTGTCACTTGTAGTTTGGTGTAGTTTTGCCGATATACAGTCTCGATAAAGTTTCTTTCACTTAGCCACTTCAATAACGATATGGTGTTCATGTCATGTTTGCAAAAGGAATAACGATAAAATGGAATTCAACCGAGTAACAATTTATTAATGTTATATCAAATCAACATTTAAATTTAACACAGATTGTATGTAAAACGTAACAGAACCATTACCTTATATTGGACATATAAAATAGTGTTTGATAGTCCACCTTACGTTTTACCGACAACCACGCCATTTCCATGTGTATTAGCAAAGGAAGTTGGTACTGCGCATGTGCGTATAAAATGTTACTGTAACTGAGTTGTCGTTTTATCCGATTTAATAGACCGCACTGACCGCTACAGTTGTACTCTGAACACCTCGGCAGTAATTACGCTATTGTTTCAGCAGTTGACAGATTTAATAGGCATCGATGACTGTTTCATTTCTACACCTGTAAAAACATCAACCGAGTAGATCTACCGGTGTGTCAGAGATTAGTTCCGCTTGAGCGAGCGGGTAGATGAGTTGTTGACTACCGTGTGTACTATTATCGGCGACCGCCTTAGGAAATTACCTGATGTAAGTAAAACAGTACCGTTTATCACCGACAGTTGTTGTTATAAGATTCTACCGACAATTTCTTTCATAATTTATGAAACACGTATAATCGCGTATAATAATCGGTAGAATTGTAGTGCCGATACAAACGGAATTTCGATGTTGAAAAAATGTCGGCGTTTACCACCGATCGTTGGGAAACAGAAATGATACTTCGAGTTATTCGATCATTTTAAGCAGGATTTTTATTGTTGGGACCAAATTTTCACTTCGTATTATCCGAGTTTTTCGAGTTTTCCGAATTCGATTTTTCTGAGTTTTTTTTACTATGATAAATAGAGAATTTGTCAGGGACTGACGAAGTACTTCGAGTTAAGAGGGGTATTCGAGTTTTCCGAGTTCGAGTTAACGAAGTTCCACTGTATATATACTGTGAAATGTAAAGGATTTTATTTTGGAGTTAAGCACTAAGAATCCTTTTATTCACTTATACATATCTACTATGTCCTAACGTCATGGTAATTAAAGATAATACAGTAATATATCCTAATATGCATGTATAATGCGACATTTATCTGTGAATTAATCCATTTACAATAACAATAACATTGGATCTTGTATACCTTGATTAGGGCATCCGAAGATTACGATGTGATGCATGACGTGATGATTATCTATGACACCTTTATCAGCAATCACGTGGTAGTCTTTGTCTGCAGGAAACGCAAAGTTCATGCACGTGTAGGTTGTGTCTGTAGCAGGAACCTGTGTCAGTGGTAGCCTTATCTCAAAAGGTATCACATCTAAAACATGAGAGTACTGATATTTAAAAGAAATCCTAACTATGACTTAAAATCAAATAAACGTTATCAAAATATTAATAAAAGATAGATAAACATGGAATCATATGGCACTAAACTAAATTCAAAATTATGTAACGTCCTCAAACTGAGAACCGAGGCAGTAACTGTGATAAAACAGTACAGTCAGTGGTCGACTTCTGCCACGGAAATCGCGATATTGTGAGGAAGTCATTGAATACAGAACCAAATGCAGCTGGGTAAAACGGGAATATTGGTATCTAGTAATGAGAAAAACTCATAGGAGGCCTTTTAATATGCATTCCATTGCATTTATTATTATTCTTCAATATCGCTTTATGAAAACGAGCCCCGATTACACCATATTTATTTGCTTGATTATATTTTGTGTATATTTTGTACCATTTTTTGAGGTTGCAAATGGTAGCCACAGCTGGAAATCATTTCAGTCCCTGAGATTTATCGCAACCTGCTTGTCACATTTGATCTAATTTAAACAGAATTCAAATGTTCGCTACATTATTTTAAAACCCAATATCAAATATGATCTTTATCCAATTAGTACACATCCCGATCCAGATTAAGATATTTCTGTTGACCTATTTCGAGTTTTTAAGTCGCATCCTATGATGAACACTTTGTGTCCTATGCATCACTAAAGAGTCATCGAAGGAAGAGACGGCTTTAAGATGTAGTTTTAATCATTTTTTCTCTACTTATCTAGCTCTCAACTTGTTTATTTCTGCAAATCAGGAAAAATATATATGGAGATGAACATACGGCGCATTGTAATCATAACAGGGGCCAGTTTCATCAAAATTCGTTAATTTAAAGAAATTCTTTAATTTAAAATTCCACATCGGAAAGCATTACAGTACATAATTAAAGGAGCAATTTAGCTAAAATACCTCCCTTGAGTTCTGTAATGCATACCAATTGATGCGATCTAAGTTATCGAAAGAAATCTCCATCTGTTTAACTTACCTGGACTATTGATAGCGTCACACTGGAGTTGTCTTTTGCATTTATACCCCGAGTTCGTCTTTAAACATTGCGAATTATCCAATGGTTCACAAATCCCTGTAAATGAATACCAAAAGACATCATGTTGCATGAGAATAAGATTATACTATTCAAATGTCCTTATATCTAATATATATCCCACTTAAAAGAAAAAAAAACTTCTAAGTATTACTTTGATTTCTGAACAAATTCATAATATATATATAGCATCGGGAAAATCTGGGGATACTTACATCGCATCTTTGCACACTGACGTGATTTTGTGATAGGACTTTTGTGTCAATTACGACATACAGTTCAAAATCAAAATGGAAAAGGTCACAAAATCTATTTATAGATCAGAGACTACAATAAAACAGCTTGTCGATTACCAATGATTTAGTCAACTGGAAACACTTCAAACGAAAATATCAAGTATTTATCTTAAAATGTTTATTGGTTTTAATTATCTCCACTAGCAACAGGATACCTACCCGGATGCCCAGTGGGAGAGCCGGTTGGAGTGGAACCCGTGGTCCACACACAGCCGGGATCACCAAGCTCCACTCCATTAGATCTTCCATCGCCATCTGAGTCCTTTAGACACAAGGTACTGTTCCATTTCTAGACAAATGAAGAAAAAAACTAAACAAGTTTTCAGGTTACACTACAGAAAAAGGAATTACATTCAATAAAATTAGACAAATGGATATCACGGTGATTAGTTCTGTCAGCCAAATTACGATCTGTTATCTGTATGTATTACCTACGCACATGTATATAACTTAACATGCACCAAACTTTATATAACTGTGTTATTAATTAAGCCCCCGTTATTGTGATTACTCCGTTCCGTCTTCTTCTTCTTCTGGACGATTTTTTTCCGACAAATTTCTCGAAAACTGTCAGACGGAACACAATGAAACTTTACACAAGGATTCATCATGGTCAACCAAGTGACCACCACGGCCTTCGATTGGCGGGGTCATTTGGGGACTTCTGTAATGGTTTTCCTTTACAATTAGTATCTATTAGATATTTGGATACTATTCAGGCATTGCAGTTGCTATTGAAATAAACATTGTGATTAACCTTTTACATTAAAGAGATCAGAAACTGTATACATAATGTATAAAGACAATAAAAATACTTGCCTTGTCGTTAAGAGCGAAGTCAACTCCAAAAGGGTTCCTCGGTCCACCTCCGCCCTTGGCCAGGTGACCTACCCCTTGCCATATGTTTACCTTATTACACGGATCACGAACATCACTTCCATTCGGGATTAGTGACTTGAAATGTGGGTAACCATGGACACACCAATTGGAGATGACCGTCATTCCCAACAAAGCCAGTAAAGCCCTTATCATGATGTGATAAGTAACGTGTTCGGGAAATATTAGTCCTGTAATTGAATTCGGTCTTTATCATTACGATTAGCAAATTCAAACATCGTTCTTTTGCAGGATTTCTAATCGTTGTCAATTGCCTGGATAACATGAGTCAAAAACTGCGAATATAAAAATACTTTTATCTTAATAAAACGCATTATCCTAGATACACTGAGAAAGTATGCATAATTATCTTAAATGTTAGTGCGGCGTTTTCAATATCGATTAACTTAACAATCCGCTCTTAGGTAAGTGTTCTCAATTTACGACAGTTGACATTTTCTAGTCACAGTAGCGTGTATTCATTTTTAGATTTAAAAGGAAATTTAAGTAAAATTATTCACCTGTATCGTGTCATAGTACATTGATTCTAGTGATTATCAATAATACGTCAATCTGACTTAAAAACATACCCCCTCGTCTCTCAGTAATGGGTACTAAACATGCTATCAAACGTGGATTGGGTGATATAGGTATCATTACCTTTCAATGGCAAAAGTTTATACAGTTACAGCGACACATTTATTAGATCGCCATTTTTATTAACTTGTATATATGATACAAATATTGTTTACTTACTGTGTATGGTGAAATGAACATCCTGATTAAGTCATGTGGAGTTCCTTCCGTGATCTTTGTCTTCCAAGGTACCGGTGTAACCTGAAAACGTTTACGTGAATACCAGGCATTATTAACGATCGAAATAATACATTCACAATTATTGTTCCAAAAATTCATTACTTACTTATAGCAATCGGTTTAAAGTACGTAAATACAGCCTGTCCTGCATGCTAGTCACTGAAAACACTTTCAAGAATCAGAAAATACCCAAATATATTACTGTGTCGCCATTTTAGGTAATATTAAAAAGAAATACCTATATTGACAGTAACATCAATGTACATTATCACACTTCATTGATTTCCATGAATGCGCATGTACATGTCACGCCTCAGTAACCTTTCACTGATTAATGTGTCGCTAGTAGGCGTACGTATTGTATAAAAGTTTTAACCTTTAATAAACTTTATATATTTTATCATTAACCGTGTTTCTATGTAATGCCAGTGCGTTATCACGATTATCAGTTTAACCGTCACGTACATAATTTACATGGGAACAACTAACCAATTGAAAAATAGAATTTTGAAACATCATCTGTGTATAGAAAGTTGGGTCAGGGATAAAATGTCTGGCAGCCACTCATTCGCCAGTATGTTATCAAGTAACAAAATAGATATGTAGCCTGATAGGTAACTATCCATATCAAACGTTGATATAAATTTTGTAAGTTTGATTGAATTTTTTCTTAAAAGTTCAGGTAATAATAATTAACAGGTAAACATTTCAGATTTCTGAGCATTTTTACTCCGAAATTCACACATTTTCAAAATGGCTACCCTGGAAAAAAAATTAAGCTGAAGAAACCAATTTTTTTATTACGTGTTATATGAGACCCTAAATTTTTGTTATTAACCATAATTGCCATATTGAATTCAAGAATTTTAATGATATACTCCAAATTTCATTTCATTTTTCATTTCAAAAGATTTTATTGACACAAGGACAATAGGATTGGACAGTAGGCAAAGCCTATATCACTGTGTGCGAACTCAACTGTACGGCTACCGGATGTTGCGATAGCCGAAGCGAGGCGGAAAGGTAAACGCAGAGAGCAAGATAAGTTTTAAAGCTGAAATTAGGTAGTTATATTATGTATTTTACATACCCCAGCGTTACGGTGTCTCCTGAATAAACTCTTGATATTATGTAGATTTATAAGTTAAAAATACACATGGGAAATGATACTTTTATATCAAAACTCTGCGCGAAATCAGCTATCGATGTTACGGTCGTATCAAATTTGCACATTTTACAGATAAACACGGATAATAAATAACTTTCTGACTGTGTGAGTAGAAACATATACGTCTCCTAAAATGAAAATGACATTCAGCATGATTCTGTCTTGACTACGTTTTGCAAAAAAAATCTAGGATTGTGTACGGCCTATAGCGATGTGATTGAACGGTGTGTTGTGATTTATGTATGCACCAAGATTTTTGCCTGGAAGTGTACGTACAGCGTACACAATTAAATACAACCGCGTGTCAAGAAAATGTCTGGTAGTTTCTTTGGAGGTAAACTTCCCTGACCGTACAATCTCTAGAGCAAGGCAAAAATGTCCCGAAACAGTTCTTGGTCGAATTTCGCTAGGAATGTCGTTGTGCTTTCCGTGTTGTAGCATAGAAATAGTAAAATGAACAGAATTTGAACGACGTAATACCATGGTAATGAATTAAACAACTGGTGTTTTGGATAGTTGATCTGGAAAGGGACATTCCATTTCAATAGCATACGTTTTTCCCCGTGTGGTCTTTTAATTTCATCTGTCTGTCTGGCACTGCAATCTGGACTCACAACAGCAAAGTGAGCATCTTTATAATGAATTATATCACATCCTTCTTCTACATAGGACAACGACGGAAAGAAGACGGGTAAAGCCTTTGATACCAGTGTTGCAATGGCATTGATTCCATTTGACGTTCCATACTCCATCCTTTACATTGTCTCATCCCCGGGGGCCGGTTTTTCTTTTGAGTTGAAACATTTTCATAACGTTCTTTCATCTTTTTTAAACCGTAGAATCCAAGTGCTGTTTGGTCAGTACTTCCTGTCACTTTGGCGTTCTCTCGCGTCTCTTACCAGGCATCTGTTCATTGCTTAATGAAGGACGAGTTTATGAGATCTCCGCTTCTTATTCCATTAGGTCCTGTCAAGCAAATGTAGGTCTCTTGGGATGGCAAATTGCAATATTGCCCACGTTGATACACGTGTTTCATGTCGTTGCATTCAGTGACTATACTCCCAACTAAGTCAAACGCATTTATAACCCTACTGATGGTCATATTCAATCTGTAAACATGGGTTTTGATGGCACTTATGGCATAGGTATACTTTTCTTTCAACAGTGGTGTTGCGCATGTCGTTTGTAACTTTGTCAACGTGACACAATTCCTTTGCCTTACAGTCCGCAGTTGCTCCTTTTGTGCTGAAAACTGTTCGGAAAGGTATGTCACACCCCTTGCATCAAGTGATTCCAATAAATTTGTAACTGTTTCAGTTAACATCGTTAATCTTTCCGTCGTGAAAATGTAGGTTCTGTTTCATAGCCCCATATATTTACGTCACCTTCTTTCTGATCCATTGCACCTGTGTTGATTTGTTAACCGTCGATACAGAGTTTGAATGTATTGTAATGCTCCACGTTGTTCAGTTTTGCCATTTCTATCATCTCGTGCAATATTCCTGGCTTTACATTTCTTAGCTTTTGTGACAGCTCAATATCTTCTAAACATCAATGATGTGGAACAGCAAAATTTATTTTCGCATCCTGTGAACTGGTTTCTTCCAACCTCCCATAAATCTCAGGAATTTCTCTTTGAACGATTTCAATCCTGTTCTCCAAATATGTTTCACCACGGCGGAATAGCATGAGTATTGTCATGGTAGCCTTCATCACGTTCCTGTAATGTGATAGTACAGGTGTCCCCTGTCTTCCTACTACATCTGGTACACGTTTGGAATTTTTGGTCTGAACTATAGTTCCTTTTGGGGATTGTTTTGCAGTTTTGAAATTAAGCATTTCATGTCCATGTAAAGTTTGACTGTGCTTAATTACGTCTTCAAACAGCAAACATTTGAAATCACAATAATAGCAACGGTATTCCATCGTGATCTGAAACGGTAGACAAGAAATCTCATTAGAAACATTTTTTAATATCGAATAAATTACATAAAACTCGTGGACATTGAGAGTGTGGCTCAGACTACTTATAATGCATCGATAACCATCACAATTACCCGTACGATTTATTTTTCATAAATCGCTACAACCCTTACAGTAGTTTTATAACAACCCGTACATATTCCTGCATTCAACTCCGTGTATTTTTTCTCGTAAAATGTAAGTTTTCATAATATTACATCGTGAAGGAACGGTGATATAGAATAATCGGAGTTCAAGCTTTCGTTTCAGAACTAAGATAGAATAAATAACACATAACGAGAGGATATCAATGAAAATAATAACATCTTTCGGATGACATTTTCGATGAGGAGCAAGTGATTTTTACTCCTTGCGATAGTTTGGTTATAGTTAACAGACATGTTGATAGTCTTAGGGCCAGATTGATATCTTAACATGTACCACAGCTTATTCTTTGTATCATTTCACTCTTTATCGGTACATAATTGTTATTTTCTTCTCACCTCTGCAATAAGCAGCCATTTTCAACCGCTTCAGCAATCGCAACATCCGGTAACCGTACAGATGAGTTCGCACACAGTGTATATAAGTCCTCTCCCAAAACAGTAACATACACAATGGTACAAACATGGCCATAATATAACACATTACATATTACAATCTCAATGCAACAAAGAGGCAGCTCCATTAGATTAGTATTAATTTTGTTTTATGAAGAGAATACTCTAACCTTTTAAAATACTGCAGGTAAAACGTTATTTAAACCAAAAATACAGAATAGGCATTTATATCCTAATTGAATAAAATTTAACATACAAACTGTATGGAATAAACATCTGATGATATTGAATTTCCTTATCTCAACAGATACAGGCCACATAGTCCATTTCATCATCACACTGGCCATCCACTGATGAAATTTAGAAATTCCATATCACCAGATATTTTATATTGTGTGGGTTAAAGGTTAAATATTAAGTTTGAAATGATTATTTGACTGAGAATAGTATTTAACACAAACTGCCTCAAAATATTTACATGTAGGTCGAGATATATATACTTTGACCACCAAGCCACACTTTCCATAGTAAACAACCATATGACTTATATATAGAAAAAAAGTAGGCAGAAGCAGGAACTAGCATTAAATTATATGGTACAAGTTTCATGCTATCAATATATATACCATCTTTGTAAAGATGCATTCATTACTACTAGTATATCACTATTTACAAAATGTACATCATTTTTATTTATATCTCACTACACATGCATATTTTGTTAAAGGAATTAATAATAAATAGTAAAGAATAATAAATATTTACATTTTCACTTCGCTTCGCCTCAATGAACATAGTAAACTCAGATCACTTCATTTCCCGTTGAAGATTATGGGTCGCGTGCTTCTGTTCTGAGAGACGAATCACTTTCTTGCCGGCGTGTGAATACATTCACTGAGTTTACAATGGCGATCGAGTTCTGTACCGCCTCAGACTTGAATGCACTTTCATTTTGTGAATTGTGTAACATTGTTATAAACGTACATGTATATAAACACAAGAGGACTAGCCGCTTTATGTGCTAATAAAAATGCCACTATAATGCAGACAGTTTACAAAACAGAATCTGACAGAACACTGACACTCCCGATAGCACCGAGCTCATGACCTACGTAACGCAGTAGGTCTAACGTTAGCTGTATCTCGAATGCCATGCTTAATACCATTTTAGTGGTCACAGAAAATAAACCTCAATTTTAACACTATTTAACAACACAAAACAGACTGTAGCAGCAGTATGCTATATCGAGCACAGGGACACAGTATTGTCGTAATTTGACTCAATCTAAACATATGGAGGACACAAGTTTCCAGCTGTCGAATACCGCGATTTTCAAATCAATTACTTACTATTATCAGAATTTACATCCCAAAACGCCAGTACGACAATGAAATCCAATATTTCAAGAGCACAATGTACATCATCAGCTAACCTGCGACTAAAATCGACATTGTTACACTTTTTCTGGAGCTCTGAATATCCCGGCTATTAGACTGCATCACATAGTACGGTCACAGGGGTTCGGCGTTAAATTTTGAGTAACATTCACTCAAATTATAAAACCTTACAAAATAAAAAAAAATTCAAGGCTTTGTATATAAACTTTTAATGTTGTGATATTTCACTGTCGTCACGTTATCCTTGTGCTCATTTTTTAACCGAGTCCCTGTGCCTCGAGTGACCAAATCACACACATACTCTACTGTCAACACTGCACTTTAAATTCGTATTTATATGGGTATTGCTAGGTTTTTATTATACAATATCATAAATATTTGTTATAAATGAATATTTTACCTTGAAAATATCGTATTTATGTGTATCAACATCGTAATAATCAAAACGTGTATGGCACTATATTTTGTGTTGCCTTGGCGACGATAATAGCTGACTGGCTGCTGTTCCACTACTGTGCACACATGTACGATAAGTATAACAATGTTACAAAATGACATACTTACGTCACACCGTTGTGACCGAGATTTGAAATCTGGTGGCGAAGTTTTTAATTTGGTCAACGTAAATATAAGGATTGATTGTCAAGTTTGTTGCTTGCATGGACTGATGAAGGGAAGTGAACCTCGTGCAAATGGTACATGAACTGCTTCAATAATGTGATCATTCCATCTAGCATCCTCACTGAATGTAAGGCCTAAATGTTTATGAGTACGGACCACAATTACTGGCTCATTATAAAAATATATGTCTGGATGAGTAGAATGTTATTTTTATTTTAGAAAAAATAACAGATTCAGTTTTATTTGTGTTGAACTTGATATCCCATTTGGTGGCCCAGTTCTTAATATTAGTTAAATCATCTGTTAATTGCCCAGCTAATTGATTATATATATTAGGATCATCATCTGTTATAGCGTACAGTGATGTGTCATCAGCAAACAGCTTAATAACATTAGTAACACAGTCAACTAAATCATTTATATAAAGTAAAAACAACATTGGACCGAGGACCGAGCCCTGGGGTACCCCTGCATTTACAGACCTGAATGTAGAAGTTCTTTATATTGATCAAGGCTTTGTACAATAGTATGATAAATAGATAACAGTAGGTTAACAGTTGAATCATTTGGCATAAACCCAGATTGATGTTTAGTGATAATATTGTGTTCTTTCAAATAATTATATAAGTATTTAAAGATGATTTATTTTTTTTCTATTATTTTACTTGAACAAGATGTAATAGAAATAGGCCTATAATTAGACACATCATTGACCGACCCCTTTCCTTTATAAATAGCATTTATGTTTGCAGATTTCCAGCGAAGGGGGATAACTCCTGTTTGAATAGTTTTATTGAAGAGTAAAGTAAGAGGAAGGGTGATAGAAGGTTCAAGTTTCTTGATGATTTTAGGAATCAGGACCAGGTGGCATATCGCTATACTCAAAATCGTTAACACTAACTTCGATGGAAAAACAATTGGTTGGTTGGTCGCTACAAAGATGTTTTATCATAAGAACTTACATACTACTAGGTGTTCTGAGAACAAGAAGAGTAAACATGCAGATTATAACAACTAAGAACATAAAATAATCAACAATATTTTATAGTATAACGCTAATCTATACATCATGATATCGTACAAAAGCCATCACGTTTGCATAGTACCTTTACATAGATGGAATTTCAATTAAAACGATTATATAACATCTTTAAAGAACTCGAATTCTGATTATGTACAGAAGTATAGAATATAATGTATATGATAAATATATCTCATACAATGTTTTCGTCTTTTCAGTACTCTCCTGTGATGCCTGAAATCGTTTTGAAACCCGGCAAGAAATTTACACAAAAAATTACTAGAATACAAATATAATTGGATGTAGAGATATGTAAAGCAGATGCACACACCAAACAGTTAACGTTCTTGCTACTGTACCTCATCCATTGTAAACCCATTATAACAATCATAGTGTTTCCTTTTTTTATACATATTTTGGGCTCTAAATGCGATATGAATGGGTACAGATTCTATACAATCGACAACATAGAAAGTCTAATGATTGGTTTAATCATATCACGTCAGCCAATTCCCGCTACGGTCATTTATTGATATAAAGTTACACCCTATCCGAGGAATATTGGTTTATTGCGTAATACGTACCGTATATTCACGATTTTTACCTTGTCTGCGTGCTAAGCCATTGATATTGTGTACTTAAGGGTTCATATTATTGTTCAAAAAATATTTAAGGAGGAGAATTTATAATGCCTGCTTATTCATTAGCCTTTCCTGTTATGTGTCACATGATGTTTATAATGCACTTCTGGATCTGTTGAAAATACTCTTCAAGGTTAAACTTTATGTTAAACATCCTGTTTATATTTCAACATTTCTAATTCACGCGAGGTACATGCAGTTACGAAATGTGAAGAGCATCATTAGTCAGAAGTGTGCTTAAGCGGCCCGCAATTTTGACAAAATAATTGACATCACTTCATAAGGAATTAGGTTGAAAATCGTTATACAGGACCTGATTTAAGATGAATTTATATATTTACTTGAAAACTCCAAAGAACAAGATTGAGTTTTTCAAAAGTCCGACAAAAGTAATGAGAAGACAGTCGTTAAATTTATTTCAGCAAATATAGGTAGAATCCACAAGTACTCATGTTTGTTACAAAACATCCTTTTAAGCCTAGGCTTTAAAATAAAAATCTGCGGAACACAGCTTTTCCATTGTTCTTGTCTAAAAGTGCAGTTAATCCAAACTTTTAATATTTAACGTTATAACATATTTCTATTGATGACATCATGTGATTAATACGTCAAATTATGGGGACATACCCGATGAATTTGAATACTGACTAAATTTAAACATTCGTGTCTGTGTTGTAGCTACTGATTTGTTTATTTCCTAAAATAGATATGTTCCATTTGTTGAACCTCGCCCTATTTTCAGCTTAACATTTGTCCATCGTGTCTGTGCTAAGTACTTCTTGGGGTCTTGGGGTACTACACAGGAGTGCGCATGACTGTCTATAAATATACTGCAAACGTTTAGGGTGTTACTCATATTAAAACATTTAACATCCTGTGCATATTTCGACATTCCAAATTCGCACTGTACACACAGTTGGGCGAGGTGTGTTCATTGAAACTGGTATTCATTGGGGAAAGGTAAGTTACCATAATTATAATGTACTGTCAATGTTTGATACAAATATATTTCAAAAAATGATTAACACTATAACTATATTCTAAAGATGTTTCAATATAATCTTACTTGCTTTGAGGGCGGGTATCCTAAATTTGACATGCCTCCATTTAAGAATTTGTATACCTACTTTACAACATTTGCCGTTACAATAGTCCGGCATCTGAATATCGTGATTTAAGTGAAGTTGAAGTAGACAGTCAGACGGTATTTTACAATCAATTAATGTACACTATTGTAATAGGCGAGGAAAAAACACGGTCAGACCAAATGATCCGAGAAACAATAACATGTTTGCACGGTGTTATATTGTGATTTTATTTTGAGCCTGGTAAAAGTTTTTTTTTTGCTCTCACAGTGAGGATTAGATATTCGAGACGGGATCATGTTTTGGCGTTGAAGTTTGGATTTCTTCTTCTCAATTACATCAAAACATCTGTGAAATACAAATATAGTATACTTTTATTCAATACTATCGCTATTTAGAATCCACAGTGTCATATATTGTCAATATAGAAACCACTCCACTGCAGAAACTAACCTGTGATGTTCGTTATAGAGGACACGGGAAATTTGTGAATATATTACATTGATATGAATTTGGTATAAATGACAACGAGTGTAACATGCGTTTATATTTTGACCAACGCCATGGGTAATGGGGCATTAAGAAAAGATTAAGAAAGATTATCTTTAACAATGGTAACAAAATCATACATTATGAATTAAAATTACAGGCAACATCTTGACGGTACCTGAAGAAAATGAAGACACTGTTATCATCACTGGTGTTTGCAGTTATCGTCGTTTGTTATGTCCATGCTTACCCATCTTTCCAGACAAGTATTCCAAATGGAGGTAGCGTCCTTGACCCTTGTGACGATACGACGGCCTGGCCGGGTATTGGTCATGAGGCTATGGGCGGGAGTGGGCCGTTAAACCCTTTTGGACGCGACTTAAAAAACAATGGAAAGGTATATGAACTACATTCTGACTTTCATATTCATTTTGTATTACTCAGTCAGTTAATTCTAAATTATTTTATTGCATTTATTGCATTTTTTGCCAGTGAAGTATACAAATTTATCAACTAATACACTCATATTTTGACTGCAGCGATGAGCAGTGAAAATATCAGATTTTCGTTTTTGACCAAATAGAGAGAACCTTTGTATTTACGTCATTGAAACTTGCCGATTTTTCCAATCGAAGCGAAGATAGATAAATTGGTTATTTCGCTATATTTCAACAAAATTTAGACTAGTTTTTGACAAAATACTCGCATGACGTTAGCTATTCATTCACAGATTCTCCGATGACAGCAGAAAACGCTGAAATTGCGTTGATCATTCCTTTCAAAATGGCGCCGTCAATTTGACGTGGAGTTACGTCTCAAAGAGATGACGTCATGAATTATGTTACTGATTCCCCCACTTTTTAACACAATTAATTTCTGAATGTATTTATTTTTATTAAGTATATTAAATGCAATAAAAAGAAAATGGAATGGTTTTCCGTTTAATATATCATACATTTCAGTCGTATGACAGAATATATCGATATTCTGTCATACTCGTGAAAGATATGTTATATTAAACGGGAAACTATTTAATATCCTCTATATATTAAATGATATCATGTACAATAACAGAAATCTTACCATAAATATTTTCTTATCATTTCCAATTTTGTATTTATGTCGATAATTATTCCTACGTTCAAACAATAGGTGTGGAACCTCACCCTGTGCGAGATGGATTCGGATGGCGATGGAATCTCAAACGGAGCGGAACTTGGGGACCCCGACTGTGAATGGACTCCGGGGTCAAATCCAGCTGGTCAACCTACTGGACATCCGGGTATGCTGACATATTATTTTCATTCATAAAACCGATCTGATAAAGCAGGATATGCTGATTATGTCGGCATTCTATGTTGTTTTGTTGACTTAATTAAGTCTATTTCACGACCGATATTTTATCCCATTAACGACCCAAAACAGTCTAAATAAATAAAACATCAATGGAGTGCGAGCATAGATGCTTGAATCAAATCAGTTTCGTTAAGAAAAAGTTATAATGCTTACGTATTCAGGCGGCATGATTTTTGGAGGTTTCCTGATATTAAAGGGGCGATTGGTCTAATGCCGGAATGTTTGTATATTTGGATTGACTCGTGTGTTGGTCTTGGTATACCCAGAAAAACAACTAATCTCTAATTAGCCTTTTCTGAAAGGTTGAATACTCGTGATTATATAAAACTTCTTGTTTGTGTATTTATGACGTCATTACATTTTACGTTTGTGCCACATACATATATCACTTTTCTGTTAACTTAAGAAGAACTTGACACTTTTGTAAAGCGAATTCATCAGCAAAAACACGTTTTTACCTTGAAACTTAAAAAAATATACACATGAACAACTTAAGTGATGCCTTAAGAAACAAACACAGAGAGGTAACGAGAATTTTGTGATTTTGCATGCTGATCTTTTATAAAACAATATTTCCTAGAACGTGATGTTTTGTTCACTTTCAGGTATGTGTGAGCCATGGAGTGATCCAGTGTGTCTACAAAAGAATGCATTTCACATATGCGAGACTGAAAATATGACGTGTGACGTCATCAACAGCCCAGGTCAGTAACTAGAATACATTTCCGAATGTTTTTGCTTTTGTGTGTGTAGTGTTTCCAGCAAAGCGATAGTGCAATCCTGACAAAAGCCAGGTTTACATAATGACACAACTTTCGAAAAAAAATAAAATAAAATAAAAGTCTGATTGAAGCCTATCAGGTATTTCAAATATAAATGAAATATAAATGAGTGCATAATTTTTTGAACTTGGTAATACCAGAGACGTGTATATCGTGTTCTCTGGCTGCAGTTCAAAGGAACCTTGCAACTTACCTGTGATAAAATTCTCAACTTACCTGGCTGTGATCGGGTGACATGTTAACAAACGGTGATGGGTACACAAGCAAATTCACAAATGTTCCTAATATTCTGATATTTGTATAATTGTCTGTAGCCAATTTCAGCAGGTATCAAACGCTATTTTTACCAGCGGTATTATCAAGCAGGGACATATATATCTTATACGTCCCTTTATCAAGTAATCATTAAGGAACATAAAATGTCAAACTTTTCAGGAAAATCAAAACCAGGAATAATATCCATAGAAAAAAAAATATTAGGAGAAAGATCCTAAGGTCGGTTAATTTATGTACATGTCTGTGATGTTTAAATAAGACACACTAAAAAATCCTTAAACTTTGTCATAGTAAAAATATTATCTGCCCGGAATCTGTTTTAACGTCTCAAACTATGACAGTCAAAACTTTGATTTTTTGTTTTGTTACACCCGGCGATTTTAGGTAAAATTTATCTGAACAAGACAGTAGTAATTGATATTATTTACAATATTTACGGCCCGTCACTGTGTCAGTGGACGATCTGAGCCTTGATCTAACACTAGATTCAGTGTAAGGCGCAGGCGCACAGCCAAATCTCGCGACACAAAGCTTCCGCTCCAGAGAACAAAAGGGACATGCGTGATGTAGCGAGATTGACCTATCCTTCGAATCTCTGGTATATACGTCTCTGGTAATACACTTTTAAGCATACTTATAGATAGTGTTCACGATAACTTTTTCGTTAAAATGCAATGTCAGGGATTTTTTTCTACTTACGGGAAGAGACTAAAATGCACCAGTTGTCCCCCCCCCCTAGCAGTTCTTATGCTGATATCCCTTTAAAAACCTTCCCTAAAAGACCTGCTCTGCTCAAGCAAATTCGTTGTGTTTCGCCTTGTCATGTTGGGAAATCTTCCATTGAACATTGATAGATTCATGCGATTGGTTTGTGTTTTAGACGTTCAGGACTTTGCTATCAGATTTCCCAAAACAGCGGTTCCTAAACAAGACACAACTTATATGTGTATGAATTTCGCCTTGCCTGCTGACCAGGATTATCACGTGATTGCTGACAGAGGTTTAATTGACAACAAGTTCGTCATGCATCATATTATTCTCTACGCATGCCCATATGACGGTTAGTATATTAACATAATTTCATACGCATTATCTATTATGCAATGTACTTTCAATAATTGACTCCAATTCGCTAATACCAGGCCGTTTTTATAAAGCGATGTGTTAGAATCACACAGCATTATTTTGTATGTTATGCAATGTTGTAATTTTTCAAACAATCGCCCTCTTACAGTAACACTAATCAAAACTACCGGTTTTGAAGTGATGAAACCCCCTCCTCGCAAAAAAAGGGAGTAGGGAAGTTATCATGATGTTAAAAAACGAGGATCGTTAATAATTGAAATTCTGATCAATGACATCTTTGCAGAGATTGATGTCATGTCCAGACTATGTGTATACGTATGGTAACAGCAAACTGTGCCGCTCTCTTGGCCAATTTGTTTCTGTTTTCATACGATACCGATTGTCTTGAAGAGCTTATCAGAATAAGTGAACAAATCGACAATGTACTATTTTTACGTATGAAAACTTCATGGACCCTTCTATTACAATATCCAATGCACAAAGTACCATGCAAGAATTATCGACTGTTAAAAGGTATCGTATAGGCGTTCAAAGCATTTAATTTATAACATACATCTGATTGTGTTCTGGACTATTTCTCATTTCAGTTGAACTTGACGATTTAGGCAATGAGTTGAACTCTCCGTACGTATGTGGTATGGCAGGAGAGGTGCAGTGTGTTGATGTTATTGGCGGATGGAGTGTTGGGATGCCTGGTTTTTGTCACAATGGAGACGCCGGGATAAAGATCGGACCGAATGGTCACAAATATGTCGTGATGCAGGTAACTCCAGAGAGCACGTAACATGTAAAATATCTTCAAGCTAACTTTTAACATCCACAGCTTACGGAGAGGAGATGTATGTTTGGTGGTTAATATAGAACGATTGATTCCATTTGTAGATGCATTGGAACAACCCGCTAGGGAGGAGTGACTACACGGACAGTTCTGGAATGACCCTCTTCTACACTCCTATATTACGGCCATACAATCTGGGCAATTTGATGACAGGAGAACACATATTTAGAATTCCGCCTGGGGAAAATCGTTATGTCGTAGAATCAGAGTGCAGTTCCACTTGCTCAGCTCGCCTCATGAGCAGCTCTATATATATCATCAGCGGTTTTAACCATATGCATTACATGGGTAAGTTGGTGAATATGTCAAAGCAAAAAACTTTTTCCTGGTATTAATGATTTAGGTGAAAAATCTAAATCTTTTTCTAGCCTTTTGTACACCAATATCAAAATAAATCATTTTTTATCAATCACACCAACTGTCTATGTCGATCTACTGACATATAGGGATTGAACGGTGATCTTTATTGCGTTTACGGTGGTATGAACATATTCCATATAGAGCGTTAGCGCTATATATTGAATATATCTGTATACCATTGCGTTCATACCACCGTGAACACAATAAAAAGACCCTTCAATACATATATCTACATCAAACAAATCGTGATGTGTTGCGTCGTTTGTAGCTACGAAAGCCATGGTTGATAGGATGATATAGCTCCAATGAATCTACTTAAAGACATAAGTATTGTTTACAAAATTAAAAGAAACAACGAAACATCTTTGTTTCATACATTTTATGTTTTCAATTCATTAATATATTCACTATCCACAATTTCCGTCTCGCATTAACTAAGGTCGTTTGTCACGTGGTCGATTGTCATATAGGAGCTAAATAGCGCCGTTAAGTAGACGCTCCGTAACGTCACAAAAGGACGACGTCATGATTACGTTGTAGATTCCTGCCTTTTTTCACTGCTTTAAGCTAATTTTAACGCAACCAGAGTTAACCAAGCTAAAAAAAGGAGATATCTAAATATATGAGATTGATTGTAATGACTAAATTATCCTCTACGTAGGTTAAGATATGCTGTAAGGATCACATTACAGTTGAGATACAAACTATTATCAATTTCATTGGGGGTATATTCTGTATTACAGGTAGAAAGATGACAACATATCATACCCCGGCAGGTGGTGTCGAACAGGCTATACTGCATGACCCTTCCTTTAGTTATGACAATCCTGTAATTCATACGTAAGTTTTACCTAACATGACATAAATCTCACATAATTTTTTTTCTCAGGAGAAAACACATTCCCAATCTGACATTGGGTCTACGTCAAACACTGCCCCATTATTTGTGTGACTCTCTTAAACTCAAAAACAATTTAAACCTTGAAAATAAAATCAGAAAATAAAAAAAAGTATTTGTTATAGCTCTATTTTATCTAAGATTTGCTAAATCCAGCGGTTATTTATTTTTCAAGCACAATTTTTGAGGCTCAGTATGATAGACAAGCGTTATTTTCCCACGTGACAGTTAAAAGTTCTGGAATTCTAAATTATTCTCTAAATACTTAATAAACAAACTTCTAATAGTCTCCAATGTATTTGCAGCTTCCCGACTCCGTTGGAAATCAAACCTGGAGATGTGTTGAGGACAAAATGCTCTTTCACATCATCGAGTAAAGTATTAACAACCACCAGCGGAGAAGCCACTTCCCAGGAAATGTGCTACACATTTTTATTTTACTATCCAAAGGAATCATTTCAGGGCAGCGATTGTACTACTGCGATGGGTTTGCCGGTATGTTTGATGGACCATGACACTGAATTAATCGACGGATGTCAGCTCAAATCTTTCTTCGAAAACCGAACTTATATTGGGGAAATATTTACAGAGGTAAGTATTATATTCAGATCGTTAGGCGTTCATTATTCACCTAGACCAATTTTACTATCTACCAAGGGGATAAGGTTTTGGTTAATTTTAAGAGTCATTCATACACGATAGTAATATTGACCTTCCTTTTTCATTCATGATTTAAAACCTATTTTAAAGGATACGTCAAAGAATCTTTCCCAAGGAGAAAATCACTTTTGATGACTTCCAATCTATGATCACCTACTTCAAATAGATAATTATAGAAGTCGTAACGTCCTGACATCTAGATCTCTACATATGAGATAATACCTCAGTGCGAAATGATATCAACATTATACAATTATTTACTTTTTTTCAGGTTAATACAAGGATTCGAACCTTCGAAAGGCGATATTTTCCGAGCCCTCCGACCTCGGGAAATATCACCTTTCTCAGGTTGACAAATCCTCGTATTAACCTGAAAAAGGTAAATAATTGTATACTATTGGTATCATTTCGCACTGAGGTAATTTCTCATGGCTAAGGGTATTGAAGTTGATATTTCACTAGTCCCTGCCTGTCTTAGATGATTCGATCTGAAGATTTTTCTATTGGCCAATTCCATTTTCCATAAACTCAAGAAACATGCAAATATGCTAAAGCGTTTCGTATGGTCATTGCATGGAAATTAAATATGTATTTAACTTTCGCGTACAGATAGTACGTTTGTAAAGAGAACATTTAACATAAAATATATCTTCAACTATGTATTCACTTCCTACGTATTAAGGAACACTTATATATTTTCAGCTGGCAAAACGATGTGAAGCTTTCAACTGCCGTAAGGAATGTAAAGCCTATATCAAGGAACTGAGACAAAACCCGTGTTTTCAAGGCAAGGTCAAAGGTTATGTTGATCATGTTTTCAGTAGAAACCTCTATGTGAATGAAACAGCCCTTTATCACTCATGTGATGCAGATCTGGAACTAGAGGCTATCGGAACCTGTAACTGTACCCCACCATGTGTAGACTACACCGGAACTTCTTCTTCCCACCAGCTGTCACTCTTCCTGCTAGTAGCAATGACGACCATGTACTTTTTGTTTACTTAGCTCTACACGTAAGCAGTGTATATCTTCTTAAAAATATGTACCATAGAATGTACATTTTTTATTATCTTAATAAATCCTCTTC
Source organism: Pecten maximus (assembly GCF_902652985.1). Lineage (NCBI taxonomy): Eukaryota > Metazoa > Mollusca > Bivalvia > Pectinida > Pectinidae > Pecten > Pecten maximus. The sequence continues at coordinate 13,282,546 of NC_047023.1, read as the reverse complement.
AATCATAAACCGTCTTAAAAGAAATTTTATTTACTTCACTTTCAGTTGATTTTCCTTTTTTATCGATTTGTACAAACACAATACACTTTGTACATCGTTGATTGATGATGTTGTTAGGGACACCCCACTCTCCGTAGTGTGGAGTTGAAAAAAGTCAACGAGCACTAAAATGTAATATAACTCCATGCTAACTGTCAATGTCAAATCACCTATGATCTTACTAAGCAGCTTTGACACTGGTATGTTTGTTATTTAATCATAAATGCACAAGTCGTCCGTCTGATTTTCAATCCGTGATATCAGGTAGCCTACTTAGTACTACCTTAAATCAATCATCCATCCACTTAAATATAAGGATTGAAGGTAATTACGCTAACATCTAAACGTTAACATAGGATGTCAATATTTATGACTTTCCGATACGAGTTCGATTTTATGGGAAAGGGGGCCGCGGTGGTCGAGTGGTTAAGGTGTCCCGACACTCTAACTTGGCACTAGCCCTCCACCTCTGGGTTGCGAATTCGAAACCTACGCGGGGCAGTTGCCAGGTACTGACCGTAGGCCGGTGGTTTTTCTCCGGGTACTCCGGCTTTCCTCCACCTCTAAAACCTGGCACGTCCTTAAATGACCCTGGCTGTTAATAGGACGTTAAAAAAAAACAAAAAAACCTCAACAAATTATGGGAAAGTAATAATTTGTTTACATATTACACTGGCAATTATAAACAAAAATAACTTATGCAATTGATAACTTACTGATGATCGTTTGAACGTTTACTTTTTACAATATGGCGGAAGGAAAGACTGTGTGACGTCACGACGTTTTCTTAGTCACTCAGAGTAGGATACACTCCGCATAGGAAAAAAATACACTTCCGTAACATCACGGCAGGCTCTTGCATACGCTCGAGTCTTGCCTTGCTGAAAGTCGGAATTAGTTCTGAGATGTCTCGATGGTCCCAATGGAGTAAAAACACATTTTACCTTTAACATGGACAGATGGGGAATGCAGAAAACAATTAATGTTCAAAATGAGTAGATTTATAAGTTATGTTGTAGAGAGAGAGAGTAGGAGAAAGCTCGTAGGGTGTGAGAGAACACGCCACATGTATATTCTTCCATTATTCCTATTTTTATCCTTTATATACAAACTGTCAAAACAGAATACTCAACTGTCAAAGGATCTTCAGTGTAAACATTAGAAATCAATCAATGTGGTAGGAGACCATATTCTCATCAAACATGAAAATAAAAACAAAACTGACGTTTCGGTACCAAATTAACTTTATGCAATTTTAGAAAAATATAATTTAAGAGAAGACCACATTTATCTGTGGAATGTAACACAATGTGACTGGAATTTGGAGACGTCGGCGGTTAAATCCAATATATCACAGGCTACAGGAAACACGGTAATCGCCATCGAACACAATAAGAACACAAAGAAAGTATAACTATGATGGAGGATAATATCACAGCTTCTCGCGGTCGACCTGCAAAGCAGAGGACCATTTGACAGTTAACGCATATATTTCTGAAAGTTGAACTCGATTATCCTGACATTTTGTTTCTTTTCCTGTGGTTCTCAGATATCAAAAACGGAAAACAATGTATTGGTAATTTTTTTTGTATTCAGACATGTAGTATATGTAATCTTTATTGTATGTAACCTTAGGTGTATGTATACCTGTAGTGTATGTATACATGTAGTGTATGTATACCTGTAGTGTATGTACACCTGTAGTGTATGAATACCTGTAGTGTATGTATGCTTGTAGTGTATGTACACCTGTAGTGTATGTATAACTGTAGTTTATTACATTTTTACCAGTGAAATATCAAAAATTTTCATTTTATAAAAGTGATATTTTTCACTAGTGAAGAATATCATATTTTTCACTAGTGAAAAATATCACTTTTGCTGATTTGACCAATCAAATTAATGATTAGAAAATACCACAATAATTGACCAATCAGAAAGCCCGACATATATGTCAGCACCTGGACAGGGGGAACTACATTTTTTGTATGCAAACTTTCGCTGTAGGCCTAGTTAGCATACGGGGTACGTTTTTCGTTGATAAAAAATGTAATAAACAGAATATCTAACAGTATCTTCAGTAATACCAAATATATTTCACTCGTGTGGCTAATATTTTGATATTTTTCACTCGTGCTGCACACTCGTGAAAAATATCAAAATATTAGCCCCACTCGTGAAATATATTTGGTATTATTGAAGACACTGTTAGATATCCTCTATGTATGTAACCTTTAGTGTATGTATGCCTGTAGTGTATGTAACCTGTAGTGTATGTAACCTTTAGTGTATGTATACCTGTAGTGTATGTACACCTGTAGTGTATGTATACCTGTTGTGTATGTATACCTGTAGTTTATGTACACCTGTAGTGTATGTATACCTGTAGTGTATGTATACCTGTAGTGTATGTAACCTTAAGTGTATGTATGCCTGTAGTGTATGTAATCCTGTAGTGTATGTACACCTGTAGTGTATGAATACCTGTAGTGTATGTATACCTGTAGTGTATGTATACCTGTAGTGTATGTATACCTGTAGTGTATGTATACCTGTAGTGTATGTATACCTGTAGTGTATGTATATCTGTAGGGTATGTATACCTGTAGTGTATGTATACCTGTAGTGTATGTAACCTTTAGTGTATGTAAACCAGTAGTGTATGTACACCTGTAGTGTATGTACATCTGTAGTGTATGTATACCTGTAGTGTATGTATACCTGTAGTGTATGTATACCTGTAATGTATGTATACCTGTAGTGTATGTATACATGTAGTGTATGTATACCTGTAGTATATGTAACCTTTAGTGTTTGTATGCCTGTAGTGTATGTACACCTGTAGTGTATGTATACCTGTAGTATATGTATACCTGTAGTGTATGTACACCTGTAGTTTATGTACACCGGTAGTGTATGTATACCTGTAGTGTATGTATACCTGTAGTGTATGTAACCTTTAGTGTATGTAAACCTGTAGTGTATGTAGACCTGTAGTGTATGTACATCTGTAGTGTATGTATACCTGTAGTGTATGTATACCTGTAGTGTATGTTTACCTGTAGTGTATGTATACCTGTAGTGTATGTATACCTGTAGTGTATGTATACCTGTAGTGTATGTATACCTGTAGTGTATGTACACCTGTAGTGTATGTATACCTGTAGTGTATGTATACCTGTAGTGTATGTATACCTGTAGTGTATGTATATCTATAATGTATGTATACCTGTAGTGTATGTACACCTGTAGTGTATGTATACCTGTAGTGTATGTATACCTGTAGTGTATGTATACCTGTAGTGTATGTAACCTTTAGTGTATGTAAACCTGTAGTGTATGTATACCTGTAGTGTATGTACATCTGTAGTGTATGTACACCTGTAGTATATGTATACCTGTAATGTATGTATACCTGAAGTGTATGTTTACCTGTAGTATATGTACTTCTGTAGTGTATGTATACCTGTAGTGTATGTACACCTGTAGTGTATGTATACCTGTAGTGTATGTACACCTGTAGTGTATGTACACCTGTAGTGTATGTATGTATGTAGTGTATGTACACCTGTAGTGTATGTATACCTGTAGTGTATGTATACCTGTATATGTAGTGTATGTATACCTGAAGTGTATGTATACCTGTAGTGTATGTACATCTGTAGTGTATGTATGCATGTAGTGTATGTTTACCTGTAGTTTATGTACACCTGTAGTGTATGTATACCTGTAGTGTATGTTTACCCGTAGTGTATGTACATCTGTAGTGTATGTTTACCTGTAGTGTATGTATACCTGTAGTGTATGTATACCTGTAGTGTATGTATACCTGTAGTGTATGTACACCTGTAGTGTATGTTTACCTGTAGTGTATGTTTACCTGTAGTGTATGTACATCTGTAGTGTATGTACATCTGTAGTGTACAGACATTTAGTAGATGACATATCACTACAATATTATTTATGTAAAAAACATCCCAAAACGTAATATAATTGCTTTGACTAGAATTCGTCTATCGGCACATACTCTTCATGTTGAAACAAGACGTTATCGAAATATTGCATGACATGAACGTCTGTGTAGAGTTTGCAACTCTGGCGATATTGATGACGAGAATTACTTTCTGCTAATCTGCCATTTTTTTTTTACAAACCACGAGATCAAGATGTAATAAAAAGTACTACAGGGAAAAAAACCCCATCTGTATTCAAATTGACCCAATTAATATGTACAACAAATTTTAAAGATTTATGAATGCTCAGTAAGTATATATGTGATGCTACACAGCAACGGAAAAGTATTTTTTAATGGTTATTGTCTAATTTTGATTAATCCATTCTCTACACAATTTATTTTGTCTGTTCTACACTGCTATCATGCATTGCCCGCCAATTCCACAATGTATGAATTGTTATGCATGTTTGTACTGGTGAGCTGTAAACTCAAGGTTAATAAACAAAATAAATGTACATCTGTTTTGTATTTATTCCTGTAGGGAACAACCAACCAATTGAAAAATAGACTTTTGAAACAACCCCTGGGTATAGAAAGTTGAGCCAGGGACAAAATGTCTGGCAGCCACTGATTGGCCAGTATGTTATGAAGTAACAAAACAGCTATGTAGCCTGATAGGTAGCTATCCATAAAATATGTTGACATAAACTTCGTAAGTCCAAAATATTTTTTCCAAAAGCCATGTCATGATAATTAAGAGGTAAACATTTCAGATTTTTGAGAATTTTTACTGCGAAACTCACCCACATTCAAAATGGCTACACTGGAAAAAATATGAATTAAAGGACCAAACGTTTTTGATTACGTGGTATATGAGACCCTTAACTTTTGTTATAAACCATAATTGTCATATTGAATTCAAGAATTTTAATGATATACTCCAAAACGTTAACACTGAAGTCTGGAAAAACAATTGGTTGGTTGGTCCCTGTAATGTATGTACATAGACATCTAGAGTTTATACACCTGTAGTGTGATGCACCTTGTTCTGTTGCCAACATCCTGTCGGCTTTAACATAATTCCGTTTTAGGTTATACGTGTAGTCAAATAGGCTATCGGTTCAATTCTATTCATGTTACACTGTGAGTTTTCTTCATATTGCTTGAACACGAAAAGGGATATAGCTTAATTCAAGTTTCCCTTTCTAACCATATTCAGAAATAAAATTACGACTGGAAATGAAGTAAAACACGTCTCCAAGAGCGTTTGTAATGTACAATTACCGAAGCGGCCGATAACCCGTGATCCCATATCACAATGATTAGTAGTTAAGAGATGTGCTAATTGAGGTCGGCGTACCCTGATATAAGGTAAGTACAGTTACAGTAGCACCACAGGCGTCTGCATCTAATTGGTGATTATAGAAAATAAATAAATAGATAAAAACATATCAGCCCCTACTCATATTATATCAAAATTGATAAAGTAGGGTAGGGGCTAACATTATTTTTATACAAACCAGATGCCGACGCCCGTGATGACACGTATCTTTAATGTATATTTCGATAAGAATGTGTTAAATGTTTGAATTTAAACAATTAGATGGTTTAATATAACTTGCCATTGATTAAGGAAGAATAGCCTTATATATATGACCTCAAAAATTCATAACACCTTCGTTGAAGATTTCCAGATCTTTTATACAAGTTTCAGTCTGTACTGTATAGTCCGCAATTAATAGTCTGGATATTTTAATTAAAGTTAAGTAGACCGTCGGAGCGTCTTTAACCAACTTAGTAGGGACAACATAGTTGGGTTTCTATCAATTCCTTTTTCTACACAGCTCTACTAATAATGCATTTCGAAACAGCAAAATATTCAAACTCCTCCCCAACTCTCATCGTAAAATTCCGTAGGAATACTGATTACATTTTAAATAGTCAGAGATAAAAAGTTAACAACATTAAAAAAAAAAAAAAAAACAAAAAAAAACACAAAAAACCCCAATAACAATAAACAACATCTTTCTCCAGATATATCTTGTCAGCATGAATGCTTGCATGGTTGCAACCGGTTTTGAAACGATTCCGACCATTTTGCGAATCTCGAGGGCCTACAAATTGCAGATATTGAAAGAGTCAATTAAAGCAGCCTTTAAGCCTATGATGTGGGCACTAATTTGCTTATTTTTTAAACAAGTTTATTCGATCCCGTTCAAAAGATGATTCAAGATGAAAACTGAACAGGAATAATGAGCGTTATATTCCATCTGTTTATAGTCCTTTGATAAAGATGGAACAACATCTTTCCAAAGAAGACAGTTTGATGCTTGAATAACTCTAAACGAAACTTATTAGGATTAGGTACAGTTAGTCAGATATTGATAAAACATTAACATCGTCTACATATTTCGACAATCGAAATTCGCAGATATTTTTTATTTGACCTATGCATTTCGTAATACCCCCGTTCAATAGTTTAGTTTCTATATATATCATACAAGGTTTCTCTTTATAACAGTCCAAGATCTGAATATCATGATTTACCTGAAGTTGAAGTACAAAGTCAGAATCTATTTTGAAATCAGCTAAGGTACAATAAAGATAAAATCTACCAGTAGAATAAACCACTGCAGGGCTTATTGTGTTGACTACAATGACATCATAATACCGGATGTCACTGAATAAAATTAATTCTATAAAATTAAAAAATATGAAAATATATATGCTACTGTCACCAACAATAATCATACCATAATTATTGATAACGCAGCCTGTCAGACAAGCTTCCAATGACTGTACTATCATGTCTATCAACCCATGTTAGAAAACTGTTGTGTATATAGAGGTTAAACAACAGGTGTTATTTTTCAAAATTTACAAAACACGAGCATAAGCTAGTGTTTTTTGTAACTTCTGAAAAATAACTAACGAGTGTGATATAATAATAATAACCACGAGTTTGTGCGAACCGTTTCTACTACAATAGAAAAGCTATTTTGAGAATGAAGCGACCTATTTTGTGTTATTTTACAATATATTGTGTGGTGTCAGGATATGACCTAAATTGAAATACCACTAATTAATATGCAAAACTGACAAATTCGGAAATATATGAAAATATTACAATTTATTACAATTCATAACAAAATAATAAGTAAGTTTATTCTTTTTAAAGCAATGAATTGATAAAAATCTATATAAATTTTCAAGAATATAGCATACTAATTGCGAACTTCTTCTTATGCGTTATCATTTCAAGGACATCGTGAAGCAGCCTTCAAGTGTCAGCCAATCAAACTGCATTGAACAAAGTGATTCAAAAAATAGTCCCGGTCAAATGTCACCGTGTTAACCAATCAAAACGCATTTAAAATTATAAACTTTTTTTTTATTCAATCAATTCATACATATACAATACACAATCATACACTCATAATGTGAATGGAATTCAGAAACAAGTATAAGATTTATATTAATCCGTTTCCTTTTATGACACATTAAGTAAACGACAGCAAGTGGGAGAATACATAAGTGAGCAATGAAATACTTGAATAGATGAAAAATGGGGAAATTCGGAAAAGAGGAGAGATGAAAAGACCAGAAGAAAAAGATTAGAGAGGAATTTTATGCCATGATATGAGACATACAACCTGCTGTAACAGCTGTGTACTTGACAAAAAATAATAAATAAAAAAATTAAAGCAATCATTCAAATCTTTTAGAAATAATTATAAATTCTTGAACACTGGAAAAAATCAAAAAAAAATTCATCATACGTGAGTTCGTTATCACCGAAGAGTAGTATTTCAGTTGATAAGAGATAGTTTAGAGCACTAAAACAACATAAGCGAAACTGCGAGAACAGTGGACAACGTAATAGGAAATGTTCATTGGTCTCATCTTCTTGATTACACGTACATAGAGGACTATCTATAAGATTTTTATGAAATAGATAAAATATTAGTGGACTGCACTCCATCCTTAATCTAGCATGGTGAATCTGACCCAGTCTACTACCGCTACGGAAATAATGTGGAACTTTGTGGCGTGGTTAATTTAAATGACTTTTCAATTTCGTTATGGACGGAAAACTTTTGATTGCATCTGGCAAGGAATTCCATATAGGGATTACAGATGGCAGACAGGATTTCATGTAAAGACTTGTGCGACAAGGAGGAGGGCGAAAGTTATTTATTGTAGATACTGAGGAAGGAGACCGTGAACCATTTTATGGAAATGAATGATTTTGAGGTGTTTACGTCTTTGCTCTAAGAGAAGCCAGCCTGTTTCAGATAAAGTTTTACTCTACTTGTGAGTTTAGTTCCGCCAGTAGCTATACGCGCTGCTTCTAATTTGAGATTTTCTAGCATGTCAGAGTTTTTGTAAGGTTATCCCAAACAATGTTCCCATATTCAAAAATAGGTCGGATAAGAGTAAAATACAGAGTTTGAAGGGAAGTACGGTCTAAAGTGAATTTGAATCTGCGTAAAATATTCAATTTTGGTGAAACCTTAGATTTTATCAAATTGATTTGATCAGTCCAACCGCCATTGTTGGACAAAGTCAAACAGAGATGACTATGTGAATTTACCTCAGAAAGCAAAATATTGTTCATGTATAGAGGAGGAGGAAGTGGGGAATGAGTCTTTTTGGATATTAATAGGGTTTCTGTTTTAGTAGGATTGAAGTTAACCAACCAATTCACTGACCATTCATGAATTTTACGAAGATTGAAATTCAAATCTGCACTAATCCTAGGCGAGTCGATAATGACATACAAAGAGGTGTCATCTGCGAATAATTTTATATTAGCTCGTATGAAAGAAACAAAAGGGACCCAGTATCGAGCCTTGTGGAACCCCAGCCTTAATTTAAGACCAATTAGAACATTTTCCGTTGATAACAACTCTTTGTTTACGATTGTAGAGATAATTTTCGAACCATTTTAGAAGTGAAACCCCGAATTCAATTCCAAAACCTGAAAGCTTACTTAGTAGTCCCTTATGCCAAACGCGGTCAAAAGCTTTGCTTATATCACAAAAGACCATTCGTATTTCTTTACCATGGTCTAAAGCAGAGTAAATATCATGAGTGACAGCAAGAAGTTGATTGACGGGTGAGTCGCCGTGTCTAAATCCAGATCGGTGGGGAGATAGTAGCGAAAGGGCATGCAAAAAATTGTGAACATATTTAAAAATGCATCGTTCCATTAATTTTCCAACGATAGATAATAAGGATGTCGGTCTATAGTTTGTTATGTACAGAGGTTACATTAGCAGATTTCCAATCTGTTGGGAAAATACCAGATGTTAGAGATAGGTTAAACAGTGTGCTTAAGGGCTTACATATAATATCAACAAATTCTTCAAGCAATCGAGGATTTACAAGGTCGGGGCCAATGGCTTTAAAACAGTCTAGATTTAATATAGCGTCTTTTACATCAGTAGCAGTGATATGTATATTAGAAAGAGTGTGATTACATTCGTAATTAATGTTTGGAAGTTCAGCGTTTGAGTCTTCAATAGTTGACTGACTGGGCACAGAAAAAAAAATCGTTGAACATGGGAAGCTTTTTCGAAATCATCTGAAACTACAGTGTCATTGTGAAGATGTGGTGGAATCGGTGATTTTCTATAAATTGGTAGTAATGAGTATACAGTTTTCCACCACTTCTTCACATTGAGATTAGATGGTTTCTTGAGTGTACCACAGAGATTGTTAATGTATGCGATGCATGTTTAATAGTGTTAATGCATTTGTTACGAAATAGACGGAATTTAGCCCAATGATCATTGATAAGTGTACGTTTGGCTCTTTTGTGTGCACGTTTCCGTTTTCTAATTAGTCTTCGAACTTCATTAGACATCCACGGAGGCTCGTTAGATTTAACAGTAATATTTTTATTGGGGATACAAGTTTTTGCGATGCCAAGCAATGTGTCTGTAAAATTCTTTACCAAAACATTTATATCGTCAACATTAATCAATGCGTTCCAGTTAATAGATTTCAGTTTATCTTTAAATACATTATAACTACCATAATCAAAGAGCCAAACGTTACGCTTAAAAGTGTGCTTTGCCGGCTTTATGACGTTAAAAGTACCGTAAGTATGAACGCATTTAGAGTTTATTCCACGTGTGGTATAAAGTGAATGTGATTCAACATCTGTAATGAGTATTTCATGGCTTGGGAGTTGAATAACACCCACCTATTGTGGTGGAAATTTAATCACCACACACCTAAGCAATTTATATAATAATTGTTAACTTCGTAGCCCTTTGGCGGGATGAATTTGCATTGTATTATTTAAGGGCCTATCGACAATTTCAGTCGTTTTGGGCCAATCGCGGGATGGTACACCAACCAATCAAAGAATAACCTACTATTAAAATATTACAAAGAGTGGACGAGTTATTACCATCGCTACATATTAATGAAATAGAAATGAATCTTGTCAGGAATAAAAAAAATAGATTAAAGACCTGGATGAAATCTGTAGTAAGACACCTAAAACTCGAAAACGTCCATGACCAAAATGGTAGATATGCCTATTCTCTAGATATGTGGCAAAGTCATTGGTATACAACACAAAATACACCTTATGAGCATCGATCATTTAAGTTTATACTCTCCTGTTTAGCCAACACATGTTGTGGTAATGTAAATATCATAATTATCGAATATCCAGGTAAGTTCAATATTGCAACAAGCAAACATATTGTAGTAATGTAAAAGTTAATCAAGTGTAACTAATAATTTGTGTTCTATACATTACACATGTATTGATGGTGCTTTATAATTCTACACAAACGTATCATTCTTAGTAATAGGAAGAGCCGGACATAATGTCTGGTAACAAAATAAAATATAATTAGCAAGTGGAAAACGATAACAAATAGACTGAAGAACCATCTACGTGTTTATGGCAATAATAAGTAAAAGTGTGTCTGCAATGTATGTCAAAAAAGGACCTATTACTACTACTACTACTACTACCACTACCACTACTACCACTACTACTACCACTACTACTACTACTACTACTACTACTACTACTACTACTACTACTACTACTACTACTACCACCACCACCACCACTACTACCACCACCACCACCACCACCACCACTACTACTACTACTACTACTACTACTACTACCACTACCACTACCTCTACTACTACTACCTCTACTACTACTACTACTCTCACTACTACTCCTACTACTACTACTACCTACCCCCCACCTACTCTACTACTACACCTACTACCTACCTACTACTACTACCACACTACTACTACTACTACACTACTACTACACCACTACTACTACTACTACTTACCTACCCTACTACTACTACTACTACCACTACTACTACTACCACTACTACTACTACTACTACTACTACTACTACTACTACCACAACTACTACTACACTACTACTACTACCACAACTACTACTACACTACTACTACTACTACTACTACACTACTACTACTACTACTACTACTACTACCACAACAACACTTACTACACTACTACTGACTACTAACTCACTCACCACTACCACCTCTAATTTCTAAAACTGCATACTATTACTATCGCACTACCACTCTTAAAATCCTATTACCCGAGAAAAAAGAAAACGTAGACGTGTGTGGAATGTTTTTACTGAATATGTTTTAAGAAATCGTGCACACATACATTTCAAATTGTTAATTTTTACACAAACAATTGCATTTATTTTTGAGCATCTTGAGTTACTTACATAAGCCTAATGAGGTGAAAACAGACCACATTATTTGCGAATAGAGGTATTTCGTTCCTTTTCTTGAAAAATTATGCAATGCATTGACAGACTTTTATGTTGCATTAACAGACTATAATGTAACCATACCTTTCTAGAGTCAAATGTGATTACCTACAGCCAATAATAGCCAATGTCCTGGTTGACAGCGTGGTTATGTGAAGCAGGATGTACGATTTTCGGGCAGTAGTAGTTACTAACTGAGGTATTTTTAAATTCTTACGTTTTGGATACGGCTACGACTACGAATAAGGCTTCCTGAAAGAATTATGCTATAACTCCTATTCGGCTAATTTAACTGAAATATTTCTCTTTCAAACAGCAGCAAAATGAAAATACAAATGTAGAAATTGCCATATTTACATGTCTTCTGTGTGAACGACTGTCGCCACGTAAACATACAACAAAATCCAATAAAGTGCATTGACAGATAATGTAAAATTATGTAAACATATTAATAACCGAATACCACAAATGCGTGCGTATTTCCTTATCAAATTATCAGAGAAATGTTGGAATAAACCCACGCTATTACATGGCGATATCATCTTGATCCTTGTTAAAGAATTTCTTTGGTTTCACAGTGACGATGAGAATTCCGAGACGGGACCAATTTTTTGGCGTTTGAGTTTGGATTCCCTCTTCTCAATAAATCAAAACATCCGTTAAATGCAGCAATAGATTTTTATTCTATACAATTATTCTGGTGTTATCGCAATGTCATATAGCAAAATAAGAACTTTCTCCACTGCTCTTTATGCAATGAGAAATAGAAGACACGGGAAACTTCTTGGATATGTTACATACATATACGGAATAGATATACATGGCAATGACTGTTATATGCGTTTATATTAAAAAAAATCATTGAAAATCCTCCGAAAGTATCTTATTTAACAACGATACCAAATACATTATCGATTAATTTTACAGGAAACATTTGGTCAGTACCTGAAGAAAATGAAGACACTGTTATCATCACTAGTTTTGGCAGTTTTCGCTCTTTGCTGTGTCCATGGTTACTCATCTTTCCAGACAAGTATTCCAAATGGAGTTAACGTCCTTAGCCCTTGCGATGATACGACCCCCTGGCCGGGTGTTGGTCATGAGGCTATGGGCGGGAGTGGGCAGTTAAACCCTTTTGGACGCGACTTCAAAAACAATGGGAAGGTATATAAATTACATCCTGACTATCATTTACATTTTGTATTACATGCGTGATTCTGTGTTTTCGTTCCACGTTGCTACTCAGTCAGTTAACTCTAAATGATTGAATTGCAGTGACAGGATTTTCGTTTTTTAACCAACTAGAGAGAACCTTTCTTTTCACCTCATTGAAACTTGACAATTTTTCCGATCGAAGCGAAGATAAATAAGTTCACTGTATTTCTTAAATATTCACACTAGTTTTTGACAATATACTCACATGACGTTAACTATTCATGCACAGATCAGATTCTCCTATAACAGCAGAACACGCTTAAATTGCGTTGATCAGTCCTTTCAAAATGGCGTCGTCAAGTTGACGTGGAGTTACGTCACAAAGAGATGACGACATGAATTATGTTACTGATTCCCGCACATTTTTTTAATGATTTTTTCAATGTTTTAATTTTTTTAAGTATATAAAATGCAATAAAAAGAAAATTGAATGGTTTCGCGTTTAATCTAACATATATTTCACTCGTATGACAAAATATATCGATATTATGTCATACTCGTGAAATACATATGTGTTATATTAAACGGGAAACCATTAAATATCCTCTATATATTAAATGATATCATATAAAATAACAGAAATCTAACCATAAATATTTTCTTATTATTTTAAATTTTGTATTTATGTCGATAACCATTCCTACGTTCCGACAATAGGTGTGGAACCACACTCTGTGCGAGATGGTTCGGATGGCGATGGAATCTCAAACGGAGCAGAACTTGGGGATCCAAACTGTGATTGGACTCCGGGATCAAATCCAGCTGCTCCGCCTAGTGGATTTCCGGGTATGCTGACATATTATGTAAAGTTAAAGATGCTGAATTTGTCGGTATTTGTGTTTACTTAAGTCTATTTCCGTCCGAAGTTTGATCCAATTAACTGCGCAGTTCATGCATTAAAGTGCAGATCTTTTCAGGTTCACCTAAAACCAAATCATTAAATAAACATGTTGATAGAAAATCGATGCGCCGTCATTTCATTGGAGGTTAACTCGATTCCAAGCAGTCTTGCGTCAGGCATACACGATATGAATGGAACTCCTGCACATATGCCCGAATGAAAGCCGTTTGGTAAGGCGAATATATGCATCCAATTTGGTGACATGGTATCAAAGAGTTCCAGTATTAGCGGGTCGTTGGTCTAATATCGGAGTTTGTGTGATTTTATATTTTGATTGACTCGTGTCCTGGTCTTGCTCAGTATACCAGCAAAACAACTAATCTCTCATTATCTTTTGCTGACGTCGAACATTCGTGATTTTATCAATCCTATTGTTTGAACCTTTATGACGTCATCGCATTTCAAAGATTTGCCCCATATAATCTCATTTTCTGTATACTTTTTTTTTAATTTGGAAAAACTTTAACTTAAGACGATCTGAACATTTTGTATGGCGAATTCATCAGCAAAAACACGTTTCCCTTTGAATCGAGAAAGCCTTATTCTTGAAAATATTCATACACAATTTATTTTTTGGCGCTTTAACAAACGTACAGAGAGATAACGAGAATTTTGTGATTGTGTATGTTGTTATGTGGTTATGAAGACATTATAGCCTAGAACGTTTTGTTTCGTTCCCTTTCAGGTGTGTGCGAGCCATGGAGTGATCCAATATGTCTACAAAAGAATACTTTCAACAAATGTCAGACAGAAAATATGACGTGTGACGCCATCAACAGTACTGGTAAGTAACCAGAATAAAGGTCCGAGTGTTTTTCCTATTTTTTTTAGTGCAATATTTCCATCCAATTTCAAAAAGCCGGTCATGCAATCCTGATATAAGATAAAAAGGCTTAAATGATCGGCAAATTTAACCAGAAATACAAAAGAATGTATTAACAATTCATCTTGGAAATACACAGTTGAGCATGATTCAGCTGAGATAGATAGCATTTCACGAGAATCTTTCAGTGTTAAAATAAAAAACTGTAAAATCGGAGAGTTTATTCTACTCAAGAAACCGAAGAGACTAAAATGTACCTTTTGTCCGTCAAGAAGCTCTTATTTTGCTATCCCTTCAAACACCCATCTCTAAAAGACCCTCTTTTTGCTGCGCGTGCGTTAAACTTCTAGACAAACCCACTCGTTGCCTTTGTACCTGGTCATATTTGAGACAAACTTACATTGGGCGTTGATGTGATCAAATATATTCTTATTTTCATGTACAAAGCAGCATGGTAATGGTTATTTAAAATTTCCCTCCTGATCAATTTACCATAGATGCATGCAATTTCTTTGTATTTTAGACGTTCAGAAATTTACTATCAGATTTCCGGAGACACCGGTTCCCGCACAGGAAACAACTTATATGTGTATGAACTTCGCCTTACCTGCTGACCAGGATTATCACGTGATCGCGAACAGAGGTTTTATTGACAACAAGTTCGTCATGCATCATATTGTTCTCTATGCGTGTCCAAATTACGGTTGGTATATATACATAATTTTATACATCTATTACGTACTTTATGTATTTTACTTATGATTTTGGGTTACATCCATTCACTTACACCAGGTTCCTTTTCACAAAGTAATATCTTAAAATGCACAGTTATCTAAAAGACAAAAAAAAAAAAAAAAAAAAATACGCACACTACAAAAAAAAAAAAAAAAAAGGAAAAAGAGGGGTTCGGGTGGGGTTAACTTCATTTTGATGACCTTCGCATTATACAAATAAATTAGAGCGTTTTTCGGTTTATCGAGATATTTTCTTCAATCGAATGTAAATTTCAAAATATTGATAAATTCTATCGAAGAATATGTGAGGTAATGTTAAAAAAAGGCTGATTTTTGGTTTAGTGTCGGAATGGATAACATCAGTAAGGTCCAAAATTGTAAAGAGAATAAGCAGGATGAAAACATAATTATCAAGTCCAGTTGTCATAACCACATTGAATGACTGACTTGTTGATGTGTCTACGGATAAGGCATATTAAACATTGAACCTAGTCTTCAAACACTATTACCTTTCCTATTTACTATAGGGAGCTAGGCTTGCGGATAACCAGGAAACTCTACCTATATACTATTCAGTTTCATTATTCAGTATCATTATCTTTCAAAATACCGGCTTATGATAAGGATGCAGCTCTATCTCGTTTATATTGGATTTCTTAACTTTATTTGAGTCCTTAAAAGCAATGCTATATTGCTACAATAATTGTTTTTATCTAGTCCTTTTTCCAACCCTGTGACTACCATTCTTTAGAATTGTTAAGCCCGGGTTCAAGTCTTGTTGGGTACTGCTAACTCACAACATGGAATCAGTATACAGCCTCCGCTATCATAACATTTGATTTTCCACTCATTACATCTTCTACTATTCAAAACGAAGGGGACGCATTTATCCCGTTGTGAGGAGAACATTCTTTTCCAAGAATGGCGATCGGCGTTATAAGAACATAGTTTTTTGAATTTCAGCGAAATCAAATAACGAAAACAAAAACGAGGATCGTCATAATGATTGAATTTCTTGTCTGGTCAACAAACATCGTTTGGAGACAATACCACACTATTGGCATACAAATTGTAACAAATGCCCCACTCTTAGCCGAATTGTCTTTTTTCAAATGATGGTGATTAATTAAAGCACAGGTAAAACGAGCCCTTAAATCCAACCTTTATTAAATGTGTAAATTGCTTTGATCATAGCGATCAGCAATTGGCAAGTTATCAGTGTGTTTATAGAAGTAACATTCATGCTTCCCTTACTTATGGTATTGATATGTCCCAGTTGATTCTATATTCAAGGGCTTATTGTTCCAATTATCACAATTGTCATGACAGATGTTGATTACTGATGGAGAGATTAACAATTAGGGTTACCATAAATGCAAAATGAAAGGTAAATTATTCATCACGATTATGTTAGGAAATGTTATATTTTGCCAATTGAAACTAGGCGTGTTCAATGCTTGTTGATAGCCATTTTCTGATCTGTAGTCGTGATATTTTAGACTTAACCCGATTTAACTCAAATTCGACCCAGATTTGCATGACTGGTGTAATCATCGAAGCAGAAGAAGCTTTCCACTTCGGAACACCTGATTTGATTCTCCTAGGCCTACTTCAGGAGTCTCCAAACACATCCGTATTTTCGTATTTACCCTCGTTTTGTTCATTTCGAGATAGCAGTAAATTGTCGGTATTCTCCGTAATTCTTTGTTAGCTCTGTATCGAACTTCAATATATAACCGTAAATATAAAGTGCTTTTTAATATATATTGGGAGAGTAGTTATGCCATTAAAATATCCAAAGTAAAAAACATCAGGATTTATTGACTGCTTAAAGGTACAATATAGGCATTTAAAACATTTAAGTTATAACTTGGATATTGTTTTCGACCATCTTCTCGTTTCAGTTGAACTTGGCGATTTTGTCAATCCGTTAAACACCCCGTACGTCTGCGGTATGGCAGGGAAGGTGCGATGTATGGATGCAATTGGCGGATGGAGTGTTGGTATGCCTGGTTTGTGTCATAATGAAAATACTGGAATAAAGATAGGACCAACTAATCACAAATATGCTGTGATGCAGGTAATTACAGAGAGTAAAAGCTGAATTTTAGCATCCATTTCCTACTTAAATGAGGTGTAAATTTGGTAGTTTATTTATACAACGATTAAATTCCATTTGTAGATGCATTGGAACAACCCGTCAGAGAGGCATGGCTACACGGACAGTTCTGGAATAATCCTGTTCTACACTCCTATATTACGGCCATACAATCTGGCTAATTTGTTGACAGGAGAACATATATTCAGTATTCCACCCGGGGAAAATCGTTACGTCGTAGAATCAGAGTGCAGTTCCACTTGATCAGCTCGCCTCATGAGCAGCTCTATATATATTGTCAGCGGTTATAACCATATGCATTACATGGGTAAGTTGGTATATTTATCAAGGAAGAAATCAATGTAAGCAAAAGTACCATATAGTATTTACCATATATATATATAAAATTATGACTTACCTGTTTTTTTTGTATTCATAGTATTAATGATTTACGCTTTCTGATTGTTTTTGTAGCGTTTCCTGAAGTAAACCAATGCTATATTAAAAAGAAACGTTTTTATCAATCACATCAAATATATATGTTCATTTACCGACATATGTGTTTACTTATAATGAAAGATATGTCCTCTGTACACGTTCTTGCAGTGCTACTTTAGGTTTTAAAAATTCTGTAAGGATCATACTACAATTCATAAACAACCTTTTATCGATTTTTAGGGAATACATTCTGTATTACAGGTATAGAAATGACAATATACCATACCCCGGCTGGTGGTACCGAACAGGTTATACTGGACGATCCTCATTATAGTTATGACAATCCTGTTATACACACGTAAGTTTTACCCAACACGCCATAATCCCTTGTTGCCAGATCTTGATTTTTTTTTTACTAAATAGAGTTTTTTCTCACATTTTTAATCTAATGACGGCTCTACGTCATACATTGCACGTCATTCGTCTCGATCTCTTAAACTAAAAAAAAAGAAAAATATTAAAAAGAAAAAAAAACCAGGATATTATCTTGTAAATCGATGGATTTTCTCCAAATACAACTGCAATAATAAGTGTAAATCAGGACTATTTTATCTAAAAGTTCTTAAATCAAGTTGTGGTTTCTAGGTTATAAGCCAACTCCTAATAGTCTCCAATGTATTTATAGCCTACCGACTCCGTTGGAAATCAAACCTGGAGATGTGTTCAGGACAAAATGTTCTTTCACATCATTGCGTAAAGTTGTAACAACCACCAGCGGAGATGCTACTTCCCAGGAAATGTGTTACGGATTCTTGCTTTACTATCCAAAAGAATCATTTCATAGGAGCAAATGTACTACTGCGATGGGTTTACCTGTATGTTTGATGGACCATGACACTGAATTAATAGACGGATGTCAACTCAAGTCTTTCCTCAAAAACCGAACATATCTTAAGGAAATATTCACAGAGGTAAGTATTATATTAATTTTTATATTCATTTCGGGCAATTCGATTATCTATCAAGGGGATACCTTTTAGCTAATGTGTCGTTGACTGATAAGACTAGGTATTGAAGGGTCATAGGCACGACTGCAATAAATATCTTCTTTTGCTATTTATTCTTGATTAATAAATAGTCCGAATAGATATTTAAAGAAATAGTAACGACCTTATATCTATTTCTCTACATGTCAGATTGTCTCATGGGCTTTCTATTTTAAAAATAATGTGTTCCTTTATTTAATAATTGTCATCTATTTTTATTTTGATTGTCATCAGCTTATTTTGATATCAGTTCGCACTCAAGTATAATTCTTATGTGATTCGATCTTAAGAATTTTCTGCTTGTCCATTCAATTTCCCATCAACTCTAGAAACATGCAAGCAGGCTTAACAGGTCTCTATGGTCATGACATGGAATCTACAGTTAACTTTGTTTATTTTCAGCTCGCAAAACGATGTAAAGCTTTCACATGCCGTAAGGAATGCAAAGCCTTTATCAAGGAACTGAGACAAAACCCGTGTTTTCATGGCAAGGTCAAAGGATATGTTGATCATTATCTCAGTACCCACTTCCAAGTGAATAAGATGGCCCTTTATCACTCATGTGATGCCGATCTGGAACGTGAGGCTTTCGGACCCTGTAACTGCAAGCCACATGTATAAAATACAACGGGACTTCTTCTCATCAGCTGTCACTATATTTTAGTAGCAATGGCGACCATGTACTCAGTGTAATTAGGGCTTTTTATTCATTTTCTTTTCCAGTCATTTTGTGGGAAAGATATCTCTAATACGGATCAGATATATTCATGATTTATATTGTGTATAATAGGTCTTAAGATGAAGTTCTCATCGTATAATTTTCAAATTCGTAAATTAAATGTGGCCGCCATGACGTCATAAGTTGAAGATTTTATTACAGCTCTAACACATCGCAAAAGGAACATACAAAATTACGTCATTAGTTTAATGTTGACGAACTCGTGAAAGTAAGGAGTCCGTTTGGTGACGTTGTATTTTTTTTTATGTATACAGAATACTGTTTTAGCTGCTTAATTCAGGACAGCGCACCTTTTCATCCTGATTTATGTTCTGATAATACTGAGGTGTCTACACTTTGCCATTTTTGCCACATTTCGACACTTGTCACTTTATGATGACCACTTACAATTCCTAATATTCTCCTTGATTTCTGTATGTGGAATACATATGTAAAAGGATCGGCTTTTCACCTCAAACCGACACCTTTAAAATATTTATACCCAGGTTCGGTGATCTTGGGTCCGTCAGGGTCTTACTTTCTGAGCCATAATTTGTACGTGAAGTCTGGCAAATAAACACAAACTCAAGATATATCAAGTTCAGGTAGTTTTATTATACAACACTAGTAATGTGTAAAACACACTGACATATAGACAAATTATACCACTCTGTCATACACTCCAACACACATACTCTGACGTGACAGTAGTGTCTAGTGAACTCTCGGCCACATGGTCCTAGTTCTAGAAAATACTAACGGCTACACGGCCATACTCCTATATGATAGACGACGGTATAAAAACCTACAAACAATTCAGAGTCGAAATATACTGACGACTACATGACTGACATGAAACCTACCCCCAATGACTGTGACTGGTAAGCTATTCTATTCCCTATACCCTAACATAATTATATCTAACAATACCCTACATGATCTACCTACAGCTATTCCTATCAGGGAAAGAGAGCCAAACCAGTCTTGTCAAGACTTTAATTCTGACTGACGAACAATAGCGATGCACCGGCTTAAATAGGCAACCGCGGCGATCCACACGTGCAATATTCGCGCCAAATTGTTCGGAACACTTCCGCTGCTACAGTAAATGCAGAGTTCCGAATGGTATAAACTTCCGGTATAGGAACACATGGATAAACCAGATTACGGTAAGCAGACGACAGCCAAAATCTACCTAACGATTTTCCTCAACTTCTACACTCCTCCCCCCTTAAGACTAAAGTTATAACTTTATGTCAATCATTTACAAAATTACAGAATTTCGACAGGGATGAGTAGATAACTCGACCATCCCGAACTGTACCGATTCAGTCAACAAACATCAGATACAAGGTTCAGCTAAACTTGGTAAGCAAAGTACTCTTCATTCTTAAAAAAAATACATATCATATCACATCAAAGGAAATATAAAATACCAGAAACTATTCGCATCCTTTCCGAATTCATACGCACATATTTACACAATAATATTTACACAAACCAGCATTTCTGTCACCCATACAAAGTTCATGCAGACAATTCACTTACAGGTAGGCTATATGGCCTTATAGGCCTACAATCTATCGCACCACTCTCAGAAAGTATTAATTTGAGATAACAATTACCCAGAGGAAGGAAATGTCCCTACTGATTTTAACTACCTTCCTTCAACGTGAATAATCTACATGGGTATAACAATATTCATATAATGTTAACATATAACAATCCGTATAAATTTAAAGTGGCTAAAAAAACATGACCACATAATTTAGGAAAAAATTCATTACTACATAATAATTCATGAATTCTGTCTGTAAATTACAAAATGACAGTAGATGTAGGATGAAATTCATTACTAAAAAAATACTTCATGAATTCATACAACTCTTTTAATTATAAGTTATCAATTTACATTTATAATTTCATCTTTTAAATTAAAATAAAATCAATCCACATATATCAACATAATGCATCACTAATAATTAGAACAGATTTGATGCAACAAATAGGAAAAATTTACATCCACCCCCCACTCTGACTCAGTCACAGTCATAATAATTTTCTTTTCTTTTTCAGTCCTCCTCAATAGGAAATTGGTCAAAGTCCACCTCCAGGGGCGAGTACTGTTCTGGACAACTGTCCATGCCCCTTAACCAGCGAACCTGATTTCTTATAATGGCCTGCCCTCGACCAAAAGGAACTACCTCCTGATCTCGGGCCACAGATACTGTCCGCGACACAAGTGATGAAACATCCACGGCTCCTGCCTCAGCTGCTCGTCGGACTGATTCCTCCTCCCTTCTCTGGATCATCGTTGCGGTTGGCCGCATAAGAGGCAACTCCGTCTCCCCTGGATTGAGGAACTTACTATTTACGGACTCAGTACCCGTATCACTAAGGAGCTTACTCTCCTCAACCGCACAGTGGTGACGTCTCCGGAGGTGGCGTTGAAGCTGATTTCTTCTTACTGTCCGGAATGCACACTGTGGACAGCAGAAGTATGTCACCAACGGCTGATGGATCCTATTCCAATGCAACCGGAGGTCCGTATATTTGGTGAATGTGGAATCGCATCCCTTGACAGGGCACGACATACCAGGCCTCCAATACATGTCATCATCAAGATCAGCCTGCTCCTCCATAGTAACTCCCACATCCAAGATGTCCATGGTTTAGGTAACCTTTTAATGAAATAAATAAACATGTCTCAGTTCAATCTATTTTTGAGGTGGGCCCATAGAAACAATATTGTACCTCAATTACACAGTGAAGTGAGTACATTGACAGCAGGACTTTACAGCTTGTATTTTTGTTTGAATTTCACATACCATAACCTTATATTATTAAATGATTTTTTTTTTTATTATTATTATTTCATAATCTTTGGTCGTCATAATCATAATCATTACAGACTTCCATGGAAATCATTGCAGACTACTATGGAGAATATCTACTGGGAGGCTTAACATTCCTGCCAACTCTGGTTTGACGTGGAGTTGTCTCCCCTTGACTACCAGGAGCTATACTAATCTCGGTGTCAACATCATCATCCCACTCTAATTCATCACACACACTTTCGGTTTCAGACCTTGTATCCCATGTCTGAGGTATTTCCTTACCCATGTATGGTTTTAAATGATCAATGTGTACAGTTACTATCCTAGAATGGGGTGCTTTCTGAATCTTATAGTTTATGTCAGTCAGTTTTTGCAAGACTTTGTAAGGACCTGTCCATCCCTGCCCTAACTTATTACCCACTGCAGGGGGATACCATCTCCATACAAAATCACCTTCACTGAATTGTCTCCCCTTTGATTTCTGATCATAGTACGATTTCTGCCGGGTGGCGGCTTCACCTAACTTTCCATGAACAAACTCAAATGCCAACCTCATTGCACTTTGAACCCATGACACATATTCTATGGGACATCTCTGTTCATACTCTGTAGGTAAGCCCACCATAACATCTAGGGGACAAAACAATTCCCGACCAAACATAACTAAATTCGGACTACATTCTGTACTACTATGTCTTGTTGCTCTGTAAGCCATCATTACATAGGGTAAGTGATCATCCCAGTCATTACGGTTTTCATTGACAAAGGCCGATAACATCTGAACTAAGGTACGATTCAACCTTTCTACTAATCCGTCAGACTGAGGTCTGTAAGGAGCTGTTCTTGTTTTATCTATCCCTAACCTCTCACAAATAGCCTTGAATAGGTCAGATTCGAACTCGCGACCTTGATATGTGTGTATACTAACAGGTGTACCATATCTACATATAAACTCTGTGACTAACTTGTCTGCTACTCTTTGAGCAGTGTGATCTGCTACAGCGTATGCTTCTGCCCACTTAGAGAAATAATCCCCAACCACTATGATATAGTTATTTCCATTCTCTGTAGTTTGTAGTGCACCCAGGATGTCTATAGCTATACGCTCTACGGGAGTCCCCACTGGCACTGAAGGGGACAGAGGAGCTCGACCTCTTGTGGGACCAGACTTCCTGCGAGCACATGAATCACAGGCCTTACACCAGTTTTTAACATCATCTACTAGACCGGGCCAATAGAACCGTTTCCGAATGAGGTCAATTGTTCTGTCCCGACCAAGATGACCTGAAGTTCTGGAATTATGTAAGTGATGTAGGATTTCCTCTCGAATACATGCAGGAGCCACAACTTGCTTAATTTCTCTGCCTGACAAGTCTGTCAATCCTGTTCTACACAATATTCCCTGTTCATCCAGAGCAAGTAATTCCCACATATGATATAATTTCTTTAATTCTGAGGGGAAAACTGGAACGGCTGTTTTGGTTTTTTTTCCTTCATACTCATCCTTAAGCAGTAGAAACTTCCCTAATACGTCATCCTCCCTTTGCCAAGCCTTGACTTGCTCAGGACCCCATGTTTGTAACCAGTTTGTTAACACTCTTTCCTTTTCCGTTTCAGGTACCCCCTGGGAGCTATCTACAGTTTGGAGACTAGCTGGAAGTACTCCCACAGACTGACTGGAGTCATTTGTGAAACTGCCTGAAGGGGAACACCCTGAATCAAGGGAGATAACTCTTGTGCTGGAAACAACTGGACAGAAGGGTCTAAAGCTTGGACAGTTAACCCTAGTTTCTGGACACCGTGGATAACGAGACAGGCTGTCAGCATTACCATGTTTACTGCCTGGCCTATGCTTGACCTCCATAGCATACATATCTAGGACTGCTAACCGCCTGGCGAGGACACCTTCAGGGTTTTTAAAATTTCTCAGCCATGTTAGAGACGCATGGTCTGTTCTGAGCAGAAATGGTCTACCCAACAGGAAATGCTTGAAAAACTTGACAAATGTTACAACAGCGAGAAGTTCCCTATGAGTGGTACAGTAGTTGGTTTGGGATTTATTCAGTGTTTTACTGGCAAAATCGATAACTCGCTCCTCCCCTTCCTGTAACTGGGAGAGCACAGCCCCTACACCTGTGGCGCTTTCATCTGTATCCAAGACAAACCTTCCTGTATCTGTAGGATACCCAAGGATAGGAGCACTAGTCAGGATAATTTTAAGTGTTTCAAAAGAACTTTCACACTGTGGGTCCCATGAGAATTTCTTATTCTTTCTAGTCAAATTAGTAAGGGATGAAGCAACAGCAGAAATGTTTGGTATAAATCTCCTATAGTATCCCGCTAATCCTAGAAAGCTTCTGACCTCACTAACATTTGTAGGTACAGGCCAATCACGTACAGCCTTGACCTTGTCAGGGTCGCAGCTTATTCCCGCAGCCGAAACCACATGCCCTAGATAAGACACTTTGGTTTGAAATAAATCACATTTCTTGGGTTTGAGTTTAAGGTTGGCTTCCCTAATACACTGAAAAACCTCCCTAAGGTTGTTAAGGGCTGCCCCAAATGTATGAAATAAATACTATGACATCATCTAAATAGCACAAGCACCTAGTCCAGTTCAACCCTCCTAGTACTAGTTGCATTAGTCTAGAGAATGTAGCAGGGGCGTTACACAGCCCAAAGGGCATCACATTGAACTCATACAGCCCCTTATGGGTGCTAAATGCTGTCTTCTCTTTGTCTGATGGTTTCATTCTACATTGCCAATAACCACTAGCGAGGTCAAGAGTACTAAACCACTTAGCCCCAGCTTATGTATCCAAAGCATCATCTATCCTTGGCAAAGGGACCGCATCCTTCTTTGTGACCGAATTTAACTTACGATAGTCTATACAGAAGCGGACAGAACCGTCCTTTTTTGACACTAATACCACAGGAGCTGCCCATGGGCTATTACTTGGCTGGAAAACACCATCACCGACCATTTTGTCTAACTCCTTTTCTACTACAAGTTTTTGAGCTGGTGAGATACGTCTAGCGGGTGTTTTAATGGGAGGTACATCCCCAGTGTCTATACAATGTTCAACCAATCTAGTTTGACCTATTTCCCCTTTTGGAGTTTGGAAAATATCCTCGTACT
Organism: Pecten maximus; assembly: GCF_902652985.1. Lineage (NCBI taxonomy): Eukaryota > Metazoa > Mollusca > Bivalvia > Pectinida > Pectinidae > Pecten > Pecten maximus. Next base: position 13,256,789 of record NC_047023.1, on the reverse strand, counting down.
CAACTACCAAATCTATAGCTCTGTTTCTCTCGGATGAAGACAATTCCGGTGAGAACCTATCTACTACTGGTTTTAAATGCTCAGGTAGGGACCTTTGTCTATTGTGTGAACCATGCCCACAGGCGATAACTCTCCCACAATGGTGTTATGTTGCAACCTAATGCCTTGGGAGCTGAGGTTCAATACAGAGAGGTTAATCTCTTTCCGCGTGGTATCTACTAAGACCTTTGCCATCATTACCCCTGATTAGCTATGTGTGAATTGGGTTCTACTACACCCCCTGTTCCATCAATAGCCCCGTCTACATAACCCTTAATGTGACATTCTGAGTTAGCTGGCACAGAAACTGTATTACACACCCTAACACGAGCACACCCATTGTACCCTTCAGTAGCTAGATTGACACATTGACCCTCTAACCTAAGAGTCTTATCCCTAAAATGAATTTCACCTCCGTGTTTGCTCAGGAAATCTACACCTAGTATTCCTGACAACTGGTCTAACCTAGCCACTATAACCTCCTGCTCATAAACCAACTTGCCTACCTTAATCCTAAAGTTTGCTTTACCAGCCACTGCTAACTTGTCACCTGAGGCTGAGAACAGCACAATACCACTGCTTGTTAACTCTGGCCTTCTATCAGTTGGGATAGAATTGTATAGATCCTGAGTAACGATTGTTACTGCTGAACCAGAGTCCACCAGATACCTAAAAGTTTTGCCACACACTGAAGCATCTATAAAGAGACAACCTCTGACAATAGCATTTAAGCTAACCTTCCTAAGCCCTTCTGATCCACTACCTGATGACTCCTGCTCATCCAGATTGGTATGATCACCGGCCAAACATTCGGGCTCAAGCTTGACCGGAACTAGTTTTTTGGTTCCTTTAATGTCAGAACATAGGGACACTCTGCTACAAAATGCCCCGTTTCCCGACACCTATAGCATCGGCTTTCATTGCCACGATACTGATTTTGGCCTTGACCTTGATTCCTATCTTGACCTTGACCTTAATTCCTATCTTGACCTTGACCCCTATCTTGATCTTGATTCCTACCTTGACCTTTGGGAGAACCTCTACCTCTCCTGTTTCCTCCCCCTCGAACAGCATTAACTAACTGCTTCCCAAGGGTTTCAAAACCTTCACACAACATAGTAGCTAGTTCAGTATTCTGCCTATTAGTGGATGGACTATTCTCCTGGACAACTTGTATATGACCTTGATCGACCTCGTCGACATAAGCCCTTGGTTTCTTTTCAGGAGCACGTAACTCCTTGTCAAAAGCCTCAAACTCAATAGCAAGAGTGATTGCAGCCTCTAAAGAGGATGGGTGATGAAACTGTACATGTCAACAGGTAGTTTTATTATACAACACTAGTAATGTGTAAAACACACTGACATATAGACAAATTATACCACTCTGTCATACACTCCAACACACATACTCTGACGTGACAGTAGTGTCTAGTGAACTCTCGGCCACATGGTCCTAGTTCTAGAAAATACTAACGGCTACACGGCCATACTCCTATATGATAGACGACGGTATAAAAACCTACAAACAATTCAGAGTCGAAATATACTGACGACTACATGACTGACATGAAACCTACCCCCAATGACTGTGACTGGTAAGCTATTCTATTCCCTATACCCTAACATAATTATATCTAACAATACCCTACATGATCTACCTACAGCTATTCCTATCAGGGAAAGAGAGCCAAACCAGTCTTGTCAAGACTTTAATTCTGACTGACGAACAATAGCGATGCACCGGCTTAAATAAGCAACCGCGGCGATCCGCACGTGCAATATTCGCGCCAAATTGTTCGGAACACTTCCGCTGCTACAGTAAATACAGAGTTCCGAATGGTATAAACTTCCGGTATAGGAACACATGGATAAACCAGATTACGGTAAGCAGACGACAGCCAAAATCTACCTAACGATTTTCCTCAACTTCTACACATAATTGACCGAACAGCCCAAATGACCTTGACATTTTACATATATTGTTTACGGGATATTTAACCAAGTATAATTCCTGGCCGATAGAACGTCATTTTGGTTCATGTAATTAAATTCACATGCAAAATTTCCTACGAAAATAAGAAGAACTAAGAGTACTCTGAGTACTGAAATATCTTTAACTTTGTCCCGCCGATATCAGCGGACAGGAATCCGGTGCCATTTTATTTTAACGTTTTACTCTGGGCTCAGTACAATGACACATAAACTTGTCACGGTACCACGACACATTGACTGATCAAATGATTCATTCACGTCCAAATAATTCAAAGTGTTATCAATAAATAAAGAGTGATTAATCGGCGATACCGTTATGCAGTAAAAAAAATGCTTTATATTATTTGTTAATTTTGATCAGTTGCATGTTTTCTTCTGCGAAATCTATGAAATTCTTGATTGCATTCACAGGGTATATAATACAGATGTCATGACAAGATGACGTCATTTTATAGCCATGCCTCTACCATGCAGGAGAAGTGAAAAAAAACTGTACACGTCGCTTTATTGCACACTTATATAATTGTAATTGGATCTTACCTTTTATCTTCATTCTGAATTAATTGCTTCTTACTAATGTTTCCCCTTTACACTGACTCACGTTTGGCCTTTAGTTGAGCGTTCGCATTTTCGTGGAAGGCTTTGGGTTATGTGCCCTAGTCGAGACATACCAGCGTTTATTAAATTAGTACACGTAGTTTATACTCCTGTCTAGCGCTCAGCATTTTCGGGACTGGGACGACTGGTTCGCCTGTTATCCGTGTAATGTGACCAAGTAGGTTTGTCTTTGGCAGTGTGCAAGGTTAGCAGTATAACGTCGGAATCAGATCCGTTCTATCTTAAGGAAACACAAACACTTTACACTATTTACCAAATGGACAAGAGGAAAATTAAAACTAAATGTAAACTTATAAACATCCTTTCTCCTGTTGCAATTTCAATGAAAATGCGTTGTAATATTTTTCTCGTAAATTAAAAATAACACGTACAACAGTTTCATAATATTTGTATTATTTGTACCCCAGCTTTAGTTTTGCCTAGATTCTATGGTAATGCAAATAACCAACGTCATAATTATTTTATGGATGAAATTCAACCTTCAGTCTTTTTAAACTAAAAAGAACCCCGGCTTAAAATGTTACTGAGAATGTTGTGATCGTCCACATAATGGAATGTCGGGAAATTATCAAAATATCAAATTTTACATGTAAAATACATTTTGTCTAATATTTCTATTTTTTATTTGAAAGATTATTAATGCCTTACGTCCATTTTAACAAGGTTTATTTATTATTACCGCACAAAGATTACCTCATTGATATAAGTAGTGCATTGTACCTCTTACATTTCAAAATATCTATTTCTGACACCGTAATCAAGATATTGTGCCGCATTGATGCTACCGATTATAATTATTGTTTTAGTTCGCGTAACAAAACTGATGTCGTTAACATAAAAATAAAAAAATGATGCCGTTAACACAATATTTATAAAATCAAAGTATTTATTATGCATAATTTTGAAGGAAAGAAAAACTGATCTGAATCGTCATAGAAGAAAAAAGAGAAGTCACGCTTATAACGTAAATGTATTCGTTTCACCATCTTCAAAATCACTGTTGGCAAATAACATTTATTTGTATAAATAAATACATTTATGTCAGTCTGTAATTGTTTGTTTATTATATGATGAGAGGGGCATTTGGACCACTCGCATCTTCCATTGTTTCTGATTATGTAAATGGGCTAACACTGAGGGGTCAAGAAGGAGGTCCATATCTGGGCCACGTGATGGAAAATTCCCAGGACTTGACTGACCTCTGGTCATTTTGGCTGAAGCGATATAAGCTTTTGATTGGTCAGCCAATCAGCAGCCACGTAGCCCAGCCACCGGAACTATCACAGAGGAGATTGACCCTCAGTAACGTCACCTCCATTGCGAAAATCGAGTGTAAAAGTTTATCTCCACTGATGGAAGTTTTTTAACACTTTTGATTTCCCACCCTTATGCCCTCCCAGTGTAACATGTAAAGAACTGTCAATTTTAAACTCCTTGTACTTGCTAATATGCATATACCAACTTTTCATCATGTTGAGAATGGTATCTTGAGGTTATATAATCTTTATATTGCTGTATATCAATTATGGATGTACTGTTTTGGTATTATTCATGTTATGCCTATTTTGTACCCCCTCTTTGCTGTTATAATCATAATTTCTCTAATTTATTCTACCCCATCTTTGCTGTTATAGTCATAATTTCTCCAATTTATAACCTGGGGGTATATCATTATATCTGTAATTGATTTGTCATTAATAAATTACCTTTTCAACACATATTATGTCTTCATTATCAATTTCAAGTGTTTCTTAACAGCAAACTAGCTGTGGTCACCTAGCTCGTGTACAAGACATAGATTTCATAAAAACAATTAATTGAATATACCGTCATTTGTACGAAAGATTCTCCCTAAGTCAGGCAGAAGAACATAACGTACATTTGTAGAACATTTTTTTCGGAACGCATGTTGTCATGATTCCTGAGTTCCTGAACAGTTCCGAAAGGGAAACAAGAGGAATGAGCAATTGGACATCCCTTCCAGCACTAGCTCGCTGTTCAATCGCTTGTCGGATCAAATCTTTTTCCCAACAATACATGTTTCAACAAACAATAAGATTCAAATTATTTATTTTTTCTGCAGAAAACTGTGTAAGACAGATCGTTTGAGATCATAAATCATAACGGTGTCTTCAATTATTAAGACGTCGTAATTACATCATTATATGTGTTCCTTACGATATTCCTGACATCACGGTACGATATGAATGGCAAAAAAAGGTCAGTTACGTGATGGATATATATTTCATTTAGAGATGTGCAATTACATATTACTTACTGATTGGTTATATTTAATAATGATAATATTAATAATATCTTATAAGTAAAAAATGTCTTTTGTATTAACTTGATAGACTTGTGTGGTGTAAGGTATCACTGATCTTCAAAGTATTTACCCCTGGAATCTCTTAAACTGCTGAGTTGCTGGAGCATTGTCGTTATCCATCCTTAATTTTAACTTAACGACATCGTGGGTAATAGATTAAGACCTAAAACTAATATTCACAGTTCGGATACGTAAATATATTAACCGGTCGCAGGGATTTAAATCTATGTTTGGTGAAAAACGTTGCAAATGTATCAACAAAATGTCTAGTGGTGCCATTTACACTACCCCTGTTATCATTCCGAGAATGTGGTTTAACACATTTGCATGGAGGTTGAAGCCATAAGCGTACAGGACACTAACCCTCCCGCAACACCTCGCTGAAGGTCATTATATATCTTTCACGAAACTGAAGACGGGTGTTTTCGACAAGAAATCCAATCATTCTCACGATTTCAACCTCAGTGAATTTTCTCTGAGCCCTAGTTGTATAGGCTCCAAAACATTAAATTATTTAATAAAACAATGTTTAACACAAGTGAAAAAAGGTTTTTCCTGATTGTGGAACGGGAAATTGTAGTGCAAAAATAGATGGTCTACATCTTTGGAAATTTTCAAAATACACTTTAGTAACCAGTATGCCAATACAACTGCAGTCCCTATATAGTGATACTAATATTGGTGCTAAGATGTTTGGGTAAAGTCTTGGTTGAGATTTTCTCTCGAGCCAGTTATCACAATTTCATTTCAACATATTTTATTGATAATCAAATGGATTGAACATCAGGCTAAGCCTATATTAAAGTTCTCTCCATAAATTATTACATTTATTTCAAATAATTAGTATTTGGTTATTAGTCAAGAATGGAAATTACAGTATATATATAGAAAGAGTATTTGTGAATAATATATTACGATAATCTTATGTATTTTCTTATAATAATAATTTTGAAATTATTGTTAAATATTTATGAGAACTCGTTTACTATGCAGGAGAGAGACAAGTGCCTGATCAACAACAGAGTTTCTGACTATAATGTCCATCTGGTAAATACCAGTAGTCTTCTACTCATGTGTTGACCAAACACGCATCTCCCTACCGCATATAAACTGGTACCATATAAGAATTTAAAATAAAACATAAAATTGTATAATTCTGATTAAGTCCAAATCAAATAAGATTATCAATTGAGATTGTTCATAGGAAGGAGATAAATCAATTATACATAACTAGCAAGTCACCACATCTCACCCAACTTTACCCTGTAAGGCATGTAATAAATATAATGATGCTTAGTTAAGAGGGTTATAATCACATTGACACTATTCACCTTTGTTTATATATATATTATATATACATACATTTGTATGTGTGTGTATGTTGATAATATTATTTAATAGATGTACAGTGATTACTATAGAAAGCAGAAAATAATTAGAAAATCATTAACACACAAACACAGTGACAGCATCCGTAATTGAACATTTATATGCATATTATATGATTATCAAATTATAGAGTAAGAGATAGTTTGCACAGACTCAGTGATATGTATATATGTATATATATGTTACCTGGCCCTTTGTTGTGATATTACTTTACCAGTAAATGATGATAATAATAGGTATATGATCATAATAACAGAAAACATGTATAATTATATATATGTAAGTGTATATTTGCTATTTTACGCAATAAGAAATACTTGTCGCCGGTACATTTTTAACAAAACGACGTTAATCATGTATATTATCAGCTTCAAGGTATACATGTTGTTTAATGCGAATCATTACATAGATTGATAGACAGTTATAAGGATGGACATATATTCAATTAATATATTTTATGTACTTATTTATGACCATAGATAGTGAGTCTATATTTGTATAGGTATATTTTCAGCATCAGAGTCTCCTTGTGTTATTTACATATTTAACTACATTTTCTAGGATGTGAGTATTTTCCTCATCATTAAGATCATCTGATCCATTTAGTAAAATATTAAGACTAAAGTATTGTTGACTATGTAGGGATTCCCTAAGAGTGTCCCTATGTATGTTATACTGTGGACATAAGAAGAAGAAATGGTATGATGTTTCTAACCCAATGCCACAACTGCAGTCAGGGGAATCATTTAGATGATCTTTAAATAGATCATAGTTTAACTGGCTTGCACCATTCCTTAATTGACATAAAATTATATTATCATGTCTAGTACCATGATTTTTGAAGATAGCTGAAGTAGTATCATTATTTACACTGTTGTTAGATATCATCTTTTCAAATACTCTAATGGAGGGTGCGTTAAGGATTTCAATACTAAGATCATCAAATTCACGGAACATAGACGGAAAGTAGCTATTATAATAATTTTCACTGTGGCATAGTGGAGGGTTGAAAGTCCGAGTGGTTCTGAAAGGATAATTATGTTCATCAATATTATTTCTAAAATTGCTGATGATATCAGATAGGTAGGTAGGTGTACTTTGATGTAGTATCTTGTACATAAGAAGAAGTTTATGTTTTTTACGTCTATTCTCAAGCTTTTCCCATCCCAATTCTTGATAGATAACATTATGTGATGTACCCTTTCGAAGTCCAGTAATGATTCTCCCAGCTTCAATTTGTATAGATTCTAGTAAATGTTTGGCCTGTTGTGAACAGTTATCCCAAATTACATCTGCATATTCAAGTATTGGTCTAATAAAAGATATAAAAATAGTAATAAGAGATTTTCTGTCAACTTTGTGTTTAAGATATTTCAGAATATTAAGTCTCTTATAGGCTTTATCATGTATGTTTTGAATATGTTCGTTCCATGTACCATCAGCAGATATGCTGAAGACGTCGTGGCCGTCGGAACAGTAACGCCGTATTCTCGATTCCGCAGCGGTGGCAAACGTGATCAAAGACACGAGACAATATAATAAAAAAATAATTTATTTACAGCAACAAAATATTTTTATAAAACATGCTTTGTGGATTTCGATAACAGGTGAACATGTCACTTCATTCAACAAGGAAATATACAGGTTATTTGGCCCTACAGTATAAGATCTACACCAATTAATTCACACACAAATCTCAACTGATACTGTACATCGACAAGGGGCCAACGGCCTCCTACCATTTGCTTAATCTTCAGTTTTCGTAAAATCTATCATCATAGAATGATGGAAGTCTCCTGCACATAACAACGATGACTATACAATACTCCAAGGAGTTCCAAATTGAAAATTGGAGCTGTCAATTTTTATATATTTGTCATCAGAACCTTCCTTTTCCAATTGCAACATATAATGAAACATTTATTTTAAGATATGATGTTCACTGTATGATGTCCACAATATAATTGAGATATTTTGATTCATCTAATTACCATCAAATCTTCCAGATTCTGATATAAAGGTCTTTGAGGACAATTTCTCAAAAACAGCACCCAAAACGGTCCCTATGGGAGAGCGAGCACGCCGAAAAAACAATACTACCGAAGAAAGGTAAGACCATGCATTAATGTAGTTTCATTGATTTCAACCAAAACTAAATGAGAATATTATTTTTGAAAACATTATGTACATCATCATTTAACATTTACTACCTTGTATCATGAAAACTAGTAAGCAAATACGTTTACTATAAGATACATGGACATGGGTTTAAGAAATTTAGTTCAAAATTAGATAACAACATAGTTAAATGATTTTATCAAGATGTAGGGCACAAATTAACGTTATAGTAATGTATATTTTATGTAACATTATATTGCGTAAATTGAAACAAATATATACCTTAATGAGACCCAATAATATGAAACAACGCAAATTGTCATAAATGATGACAAATGGACTTTTCACTATAGCACAACATACTATTATAGATGTTAACATGTATGTAAATGTGGAATAAGTGTAATGACTATAGTATATTGTGCATGATACAGTTTGTGCAAATGGTAGCACGATTCGATGTTGTTCGTCAGACTTACATAAAGTATGAATGGAAATGTATTTATCTCGATCTTATGTTTAGCAACGACAGAGACGGAGAATCGGCGCGCCTCTGTAGTAATGCATATTTGGTAAACCGCAATTGTTTGTAACACTGTTTAATATTTTACCTCTTCATATGCCTATATTGAAGCCTATGTCACCTTTGATAGCTTCAAAATTTGTATCAAGTTGTATAACCATTTAACACATCTTACTCATTGGCGATCGTTTAATAATATACTTAAGGATGTACATTAGTGGGTAGTCAAATATGTCCTGTGTTAAACCTTTTTCTAATTTACATTTTTTTGGAAAATGAAGTTAATGTCATAACAGAAAATGCAAGCATACAAGTGCTTGTTTTCGTTATTTGAGTGGGCAAAGATAATAACTATACATGATGTTTGATTTTAAGTGAATGATGTTGTTTTGACTATACAAAACTTGTGTTATTGGATATGCATATAAAAGTTAAAATTTTAATACAAATATATACATATACATATATATAATATTAACAGTTCTGCAATGATGCTATTTAAACAAAGCTAGCGGGTTCAAAGAAAATAATTGCCTTTTCTTAAACAAATACAAAAAATGAGAGGTTTTTGTGTTTTTGTACCATAATCGTGTCTTATTTTGTCAATAATCTAATGTGCTTCATTAACACTAAACTGTAAAATGAATGCAAAAAAATGTATAACTTTCCACTTTGCATCACAAAGTAAAAAAAGATTAACAATCAGCAGACGTCTAAATTTCTGTCGCATTTTGTTCAGATGCCCGTTTGCTTCCGAGATTGACCCAACCATGATGATATGTTTGATTAAATGGATATCGACATTCTGACGTAATTGAAAAATGATATTACTAAACTAGCTAATCCACTCTAAGTGTACCGATGATTAGCAAAAACTTCTTCCGTTTATGTATTTCGATATGTGTAATGTAGATGTATTCTGTGAAATGAGGAATCGTTTGGGATTACTTTAGATATATTGCAGCCATCGTTACCAGAAGCAGATAAAGCGACATCTGGTGAGAAGCAGCAGTTCCGGTGTATTCAACACACGGTCTTGGTGCCTGTGTTGTACAGGTACACGGTTCGGCAGCCTCCCGGGCAATCTCAGCATCGCACGAGTGGTAGAGGGCCATTTCATTTACTGCAACGTAGATGCTGAGAACACGCGTGACGTAATATTCTACCCTGCCTTGCATGCAAGGATCTTTTCTCAATTCCTTGATGTAGGTTTTGCATTCTTTACGACAGGAAAATGCTTCGCATCGCACTGTGAGCTGAAATAAAAAGAAAAAAATGAGTTTTTAAAATGAAGCTCGTTATTAGAGAAAATATCATAAGCTATGGCAAAATCACAAAAAAATTCCCTAGGTTTGGCTTAATTAAGCTTTCTCTAAGTAATAAGGGATAAAAGTCCATTATTTCATTATTAGAAAAAGTTAATTTCTTGACTATTTATTTTCTGGTTCCAAAGTTCGATTAAAACAACCAAACTTCAATCATTTACCTCATCTAGTTTCCTCCCTTTAAGCAATGGAGGCTATATTAACTCTCACTTTATTAATCCTAAGACCCGGTCTTTCACAATTTGTTTCAAGTAACAACTGGTTGGAACGTTTGTGTATGGAAAGGTAATGATGTACGTCTTATTGGTACGCCCTTATTGGGCACCATCCGTTTGCCTAAGATAGAATGCAATCAATGGGACAAAAGGGAGTCGATTATTCTACAAAGTATAGTTTTAATCTCTGAACATTTTTTTTAATTGCAAACATCTGGCCTCGTTCCTTTTGCACGAGAGGAAATTAATTTCATCTCTTCGAATGCAGTATTATTGCCGCAAACTTTATTGCATATCTCTTCGTCGACCGTTTTAACTCTGGAGATCATTACTTTTTCTCTTTGTAATGCTAGTAATATAGCTACAACCACTGAATTCACTTCCGGACAACCTATTCAAAAATATGAGTGGAGATGCGGTATTTGACACGCGGAACAGAGAGGACCCATGTTGTCAAACTGAGAGTAGCTAAGGGTTTATTAGGACATTTGCTAATTTCCCAACGAAAACGCATTATAATTTCAGTGACTTCTATTAAAGCATTATATCAACAAGTCGTACTGTATGAAACTACGAGATAATAGAAAATGGGAGGAGGTTTGAACATACGAAACTGAGGATTATACATCAAATGTAGTAATCAGCGTTTCAAATACTAGTAGTTTATAATTCTATATAACAAATAACACCAATGCGTAAGATTATAGATTGTCTTCATTCTATCATCGAGTTATTTTTATCAAATCCTTTCCACGGAAGAAGTGTATTTTTGTTGTTATTGTGAAGAAATAGTTCGGTCAGGGCTCGCCTTGACCAAGAACTGAATTGAATTGATGATACAGCTTTACATGCTTTGTGAGTTCAAACAACACGAGGGCAAAATTAAGTCATGTTAAAAGCTAGTTAAATTAGTCATTTTCATGGTGGATAAATCTTAAAAAGGTCTGATTGAGTAATTGATCTACCTCTTTAAATATGTCTTGAAACATCGTTTGGTTTGCTAAGAAAGACTGGATTTGGCATCCGTCTACTAAATCGGTTTGGTGATTCACTGAACATCCTGGCAGACCCATTAAAGTAGTGCATTGCCTTGTCCGAAATGATTCTTTGGGGTAGTAAAACAAGAATGCATAACACATTTCCTGTGAAGTAGCTTCTCCGCTGGTGGTTGTTACAGCTTTATGTGAAGAAGTAAACGAGCATCTTGTCTTCAGTACGTCTCCGGGTCTTACTTGCAACGGAGTTTGAAATCTGTAAAATATTCCAGACCATTAAGAGTGAAAACAACCACTGTATTAAAAAGGCTAACGAAGCCATGCTCTGATACATCTCTACAACAATGAACTTTGATACATCTTACTGTCATGATATGGAAGAACACAGGTTTATCGAGAGATGTGGTTTAAAAACAAAATGTATTTCTATAGTCTCGATGCAAAAAGAAACAAAACAAAAACTGACAAATATTTAAATAACTGCATATATCATGATCTTTTAAATCTTAAAATAATGTTGGTGATTACATCTAGAATGATAATTATTTAACTAATATTAAAAGTCTATTTGCTATTAACCCTTCCAAATGCTACAATCATGACGTTAGTATTACTTGTGATGGACGAGTCATACAAGATTACGGTCCGATTGCACTTTTTATCATAATTCAAATATTCATTCAAAATATTGGCCGTATCTAAATTTTTGGTAGGCCATTAAGAGTGAAAATTGCCTGCATAGGAAAATAAATAAAACGTGCTGCCAACAAGTTTTGAAATCTTCATGAAATCAATAGAAATACATCTAAAAACTTCAAAAAAGTAGTGTAAATAGCGGTAAAAAGTAATGTTGAAAGATAAATTTGTGTGCAATATACACTTGTCTTTCGAAAAAATAACGATTTCACAAAAATATATATACCTATTTATACACTGTTAATATCTTACATATCATTATAAATATCATCATATATTTTCCTGGTGGTTTCGTTTAAATTTCACGTCTCGAAGGACAATTAGTAACCATTTAATGTAATATATTGATGAAAGTTAATATCTTACGTGTGGATTACAGGGTTGTCGTAGCTAAAATGCTCGTCATGCATAATGGCCTGCATATCTCCACCGTCAGGTGTAAGGTAGGTAGTCATTTGTCTACCTGTAAAAACAAACAATAGCCGGATGTAATCAGCAATCAGCACGATTAGGACATGTAGTTTTCCAATATCTAAAATAGTTAACAATGAAATTGATCAGGCTTTGATAAGACGTCAATGAAACATCAACGGATTTTGTCCAGTTAACGACGAATATTGTGAAAACAGCATAATTAGTCATGCGTATAAATACATTAAATGTGCTATCTTAAAAATCAAGAGTTGTTAATCGATCACATAATACATTGAAAAATTAAATATTTTCATGTTAGCCTAACCATTATAAGAAAGAATGGATCCGAACAGGATGCCCGTTAAATGTTGTTGATATGACGTTTGTAGTAGAGATCTCAAATGCAATTGACACTTACACTTTGACATAAAATGTACAATTGATGTCACACATTGATGGACGAAAATACAGACAAAGCCATTACACTATACCCTTTCTACTAGGTCGGTCTTGGAAGAACAAATACCAAACCTGAATGTAATTGTTCCAAAATAAAAAAAAAAAAAAAACAACCAAAAAAAAAAAAAAAAAACCAAAAACAAACAAACGATAAACCAAGTACATATAATTGAAAACAAACTTGTTTTTCACAAATTGAATCTAATGTTCTAATAAGGATTAACTAGGTTGATATACACTGTTTAATCCTCATCAGAACATTTCTAAAGAATAAACACAGACAAACCTATTTTGAATGCACTATAGCCTTTTAGAGCAAACTAGGCATACTATACCAATACAAAATAGGATAAACAGACGCACAGACGGTATTCCACAATACGCCTGTCAAAATTATATTCACTTAAGAAAGAAAGAATGTGGACTCACCCATATAATGCATGTGGTTAATTCCGCTGATTACGTTAATAGAGCCGTTCATGAATCGTGCGGAGCAAGAGGAACTACATTCTGATTCCACAACATAGCGTGTTTCTCCAGGCGGGATACGGAAATAATGTTCGCCAATCATCAAATTTCCCAGGTTGTATGGCCGTAATACAGGAGTGTAAAACAGAGTCATTCCAGAACTGTCATTGTAGTCACTCCTCTCTGACGGGTTGTTCCAATGCATCTACGAAGGAGGGATAAAATGGATTTTAGTTTAAACTATATATATTTTTTAATACAAGTTGTAAAGAAAATGATAATGGAATTGAAATTCATTTTTTTTTTTGCGTTTTATTCAGTTCTCTGCCAATACTAGTACCTGCATTGAAGCGTATTTGTATCCGTTTGGCCCTATTCTGAACCCAGCGTTTTCGTTATGACAAAACCCAGGTATGCCAACACTCCACATCGCTATGATTTCCTGACACCGTACTTCTCCAGCCATACCACAGGCGTAGGGAGTATTCAACGGGTTGACCAAATCGTTAAGTTCAACTGCAAAGAGATGAGTATCAAACACAAGGTTAATCAACATGTAAAGCATTAACGAGATCGAGACATCAAGACAACAAAAGAACATGGTACTTCGGAGCATACAGTGATGCTACCGGTTTCCCTGTGGCGTGATTTATCTGAAGAGTTCATCTTTAGTATACATTCGGAGTATAACAAACGAGAGACATATATAACCATATCATTCACCCGGATATCTCAGCAACGATACAATATATTACTTGTTAATAGTAATATATTGGTGTCATAGAAACTAATATTAAATATATAATACATATTTCCAATACCTTTTTATATTGCATTTTTATATCCTTTTATAAAGATAATTCATAGAAATTGTATTTCCGATTTTAACCAATTAGATAGTCCCATACCTTCGTTATAAATAGTACATTGCGTCTCATTTATTGAACGATTTCCAAACGTGCTTTTATCAATATAATAGGGAGATTGGAGAAGAAAAGGGGTCAGGGATGGTAAAGACCCCCTCCCCCCACCTCTATTGAGGATCTCGCAATTAACTAGCTAATCCGCTGTTATAATATGCGTATCCGTAGTAAAAGATGAAGCACTAAAGGTTTGTAAAATAACAATATACATGCAGCAACTTAACACCAACCAAAGTTAAAATCAAGTTAAATACCAACCGTCAGTTGGACATGCGTAGATAATGATGTGATGCATGACGAACTCGTTGTTAATCAATCCTTTATCAGCGATCACGTGATAATCCTGGTCAGCAGGCAAGGCAAAATTCATGCACATATACGATGTTTCTTTTGAAGGAACTGGTGTCTCCGGAAATCTAACAGCGAAATCCCGAACGTCTACAAAACAAGTGAAATTGTCTTTGTGAAAGAGACGTGAATTTTGATATAAGAAATTTAAATTAATCAATATCTTCCCAGATCTTCAAAAGAATACCGACATAATAAACGAAACCATAATTCCAACTCAAAAATATGGGCAAAATATGAAACAAAGGATTTGCTAGAAGACCCCGAGAAAAAGAGCAAGCGAATAACAGCAGGGTGTGTTAGAGCCTTCTGTTTCATCTTCGACATTCGCAATACAAATCAAGGTAGAATTAATAAATCAATCTGTCTCCTAGAAAGGACAGTCCTCAACCGAATCCAACTGGTCAAGTCGTTTTGAAATCGTGTTTCCCTCGCCGTGTACTGTACGGGTTACTAAGTGTGGGGCTGTTGCTATGAGAATGTTGTTAAGGACAGCCATTAAGATTAATGAATGAGATATCGATGTAAACATTTCAATGCAGAATGATGACCATTCATACGTCTTCGCAATTGTCCTATTGTTTCACCAACATATATTCACATTTGCTCCGCATTTCCCCATTGACACAATGCTAATAAGCAGTTGCCACCATACGCCTATAACACCTAGTGCCTTAGGCTATAACACCAAGTGGGTCATGTGACATTAAAAAGCGGGATTTTTCTTTGTTGGTTCAGTTTTTTTCAAAGTTGACGGAAATTGTAAGACAATGTCAATATAGGTATTGAACAGTGGTTTTAATGTTGTTATAGTCAATATGGGGTTCCCATGCCATTTGCCCACCATACATCTTGCTGCCATATTGACAATAACAACATTTAAACCGCTGCTCATTGCTTAAATATCAGCCCACACAGGGCACATTAAATACCGTAGACAACGTCAGAGGTTTTGTAATTAAGCAGTTCAAAGCTTCCGGTAGAATATTATATGAGAGAGGGAATTACTGTAGTAATTCTGAGTAATGAGAATATTGTAAAACCTGAGTTAGATATAATAGAGTCAAAACAAACTAACGGGATAGAAACTCAAAGTAAATCGGTCGAAAGAAATGTAAAACTCTAAATGGAGAGATACCAAAGTCTCGTACTTCAATATGTTCTTATTTTCAGTATTAAATTGTAAAAGAACGTGAAGCACATATGGTTATTTTGAACTACGCCATTATTCAAATGAGGTAAACTATGGTATGCAGGTCAAGGCAACACCGGTGTTTAAAGTCTCTAATAACTGCAATCGTAAGGGGAAATTTAGAATCATCCATTTTCGGAAACAGAGAGAAAAACCAGCTATTACTTACTAGCTTACATCTATATTTCATTCTAATGCCATATTATTGTTAGATATGCCAACTTTTATTCATTTTATTCATATCATGATCAATCTTTTTATTTCATCCAAAAAATCAATAAGATACTAGAAACGAGCAATTAAACATAAATTGGTATGAACAGAAAACCATCGTTTACTCTACCTGGATCGTTGATGGCGTCACACGCGAGTTCAGGAGTCTGACACGAATGAAACGTATTCTTCTCTAAACACATCGGCTCACTCCATGGCTCACACAGGCCTGTAAATAAGAACAAATGAATGATTTACACAATGACTTTTAAAAAGAAGAAAGACAATTCAATTCAAAGGAGGGTGAAATATGATTCACCATCGGTGGAACACATATAAAGTTAATGTCACAAAAAGAAACGGCTTAACATAACCACTAGGCATACCATTGCGTGTTATCAAGCTTCATACCATACCACACGGGATAGAAATGGGATCATGATGGTGACAATCATTTTTTATCCCGATGCTTAATGCGACTATAACTCTAGATCTCCTTTAACGGTTGGATCTTCTTATAGATAGTGAGATAGATTTGAGATATAGCTATACACGGGCCTACACCGTAAGAAATGAACTGTAAGTTAATGTTTTCTGGATTTCGAATACTTTGAATTTGATCAATATGTAATAAATGCACGTGTAATGTAAGAAATTGATTGATGAAGCATCTGTTAATATTTCATTATATCATTTAAAACACTGCATCACCTAAAGTCAATTCATACATTAACATACGTTCAATTCATGAATTTATACTACAATTTAATATTCTAATAATCAAATTCATTGCTTTTTATGTTTTCTTATCCTTCAGATTTTCTTACACTGTCGAAATAAATCAAGGGCAATTGATTCATTATTAATCTATTGTAGAAACACCCAGTCAACAATCATCGTTTACCAGCCTTTTGTGCGCGCCCGGTCAACGTAACTTTTTATGGGGAATCAATTAACAATATTTAAGAAAATGCTAAAAATATTACAGTGTGATTATTTCATTTATTTATAAGCAGTTTGCATCGTTTGACTGTCTATGTATTATTTAGAGAAGAATTTCGAAGCACAATATACTTTTGTTCCATACAAGTTACTACGAACTCGATAAGCAAGCAAACGATAAGATTGACTGCTTTGTGTCATTCAAAGCAAGTTGGACTTCCATTGGACATTTCCGGACAATACTAGTAAATGAACTGTATGGTGCCGATATCGTGTTTTTACTTTCTTTATTGAATAGGACGATCAAATCGGTTTGAATTTCTAAAAAAATCTAAAAAATCGACCTTTCCGGACGATTCCGTTGTAACCGAGTCTAAATGTATTGAAGTAATTTTAAATCATGCTAAAATGCATTATAGATGAATGCACGTATATGTAAACACATACCCGGATGTCCGGTTGGCGCATTTGTTGGATTTGACCCCGGAGTCCATTCACAGTTGGGGTCACCAAGCTCTGCGCCGTTCGACGTTCCATCACTATCCGAGTCCATCAGACAAATGGTGCTGTTCCATACCTATTGTTGACATATAATTACATAAAAGTTTCTAATGTTTATATAATGTAAATATTATAACCAAATAAATATGATTTCTACATGAACATCTTTTTCATCTTCATTCCTTAACTAAAAGAAATTATTGAACTTAAATTTTCCATTGGAAAATATTTTCTTTTGGAAATTAATAAAAAAATCATTATTCCTGGAAAATATGTGTTATTCAACGGACAAATGGCAATGTACAAAGCCGCCCCTTGAAGAATTGGTCAAAAGAGGCACTTATTGTTAAAGTAAGAGTATCATCCAGTCATATAAAACTAATTTTAACAATATCACTAAATTGAGTTATATTGAAAGGAAAGCATTTAACAGAAAATATATTGACGTTTACAACTGAATGGTCTATATTGGTTCTATGTAAGACTGATCTTTTCTCTGAGAATCGGAATAAGAAACTTCAGCTATCAACATTCAAGATGACTACATTTCAAATTGATAAGGCACGCCTAGGGATAAAGATGAAGAACTTAAAATGAACTGTGGGAGATATCCCTTTAGTACGTTTCAAGACATAGCTATAAAAAATGAAAATCGATTCCGCCATTTTGTTTTCTCTATCAGCTTCATAATCAAATGGGCAAAACGCGGACCAAGGAAACATACATTTGCAGTTTAAGTAGTAACCTTTTTGTTTTTATCAATATGATGATCGTGGGCTTAAAATCAAACGCATGATCCCGGAAAGATCTTGACGTCCACAATTGAAAAAATAATTATTGGTTCTTCTGTCTACTTTAATTATTATGTAACAAAGTGAATCTACACATGAAATCTAAGAGAAATCTAAAAAGAAATTTCTATGATAAAAAATAGCAATACAAAACACAAGATGTTAAAATCTAAGATGGCCTCCTGTTTGCCACGAGGTTTTCCTGGGCAGACACAAAATCAAATGAGTACAAATTGTGACTAAGGTTACCCCATATTTTAAGTTTAAACAAGAATCCAGTACCATGCCATTGTTGTAGAAATCCAATCCGAAAGGGTTCCTAGGTCCTCCTCCGCCCATTCCTTGATGACCCACTCCCTGCCAGATTGTCACGCCATCACAAGGGTCACGTACTCTGTCTCCATTTGGAATACGTGCCTGGAAGGATGAATATCCATATGCACGCCAGGGGGAGACAATAACTGTCAACACCAGAGCTCCCAACAAAGCCCTCATTGTCTTCATTCAGGTACCGAAACGGTCTCCCTGCAATGTTATTTTGTAATGTATTAGCATATCATAACTGTCAATTTGTTGAAGGCAGTAAACAGTTAAACACATCGTATACCTATACGTATACATCGCATATATCGTATATGGCCAAAGCTTATCTTGCAGATATTGAGTACCTTCGTTAAACAATATAGTGTCCAACGCTTGTTTCTTACACTATCGGAGTGGTACATTTGTTCAAACTGTTTGAAAAAGGTTGCTGTAGATGTCAATATGATAAATTCTGTGAAAAAGGGCTACTAATCCAAGTTCAGTCATGCGCCATCTCCAGTACAGAAGTCAACGCCGATACTTGAATCATGATAGAAAGGTATTGATGAGACGCAGGAGTAATCCAATCAGAAAATCATCAATAGTACTGGGATTCATTATATTTCAGTCTTAGCAAGTAGCGATGGGTGAGTATGCGGTTCAAGCAGTGAACGGCAAGAGGCTAGTCAGAATTCGATGGTCAAATATAAATGTATATATGGCCTCCATGTTAATTATATGGGAAAACAATTATGAAATATAAAGGGAGAAAACGAACCAAACAACAAAGCGGGTTCATATTCCAGGGTAGAGATTTCAAAAAGTATAAAAGTAACCCGGGGCTCTAGCCTCTCAGAGGTTATTATATTTGCTTAATTATTATTGCTGTACGCATATGACGAACATCAGAGTATCATCAGGAAAACAAACATCCATTCGCGGCCATGATGGGGGTCTATAAGAGGGAGTCTTGGAAGTCTTAGAGAGGCGCGCTGTAGAAAAGTTTTGTTTTAGACAAATGCCAAAAAATAAAAGATACATGTTATTGTCAACAACAAAACTGGAATACGATACCTCCAATTGGAAAATCGTTTTGTTATCTCATTGTTATGAACAGGATCAGTTTTAGGGCAACAATGATGACCACATAAGATCGACAATAACTACTTACAGTGTAGGATAATTATTTTAAAAAGCAGAACCTAGTAAAAAGATATCATGTTTACCAGAAATGTGTTTCATGTAAAGACATATTGTAGAATATGTTTGATTGTTCATATCATATTGGCATATTTTCGTGTTTTATTGCATGAAGTGAAACACCATGTTTCCTCTTTAGAATGTACCATATTTGCTTTACCGGGTATTACAACTATATATAATTTATTATATATGACACAGTTATGTTTTATACGAGTTAATCTCTACTGTTCTTGTTCGTCGTCTAATGTCTTTAATTTCAATACAGATTGTAATTAAACTTATCGTACTTATTTATGTTTGTGCAACCACAAGATCGGATATCTCTGTAAGTTATTGAAAAACACCTGCTACCATTGTCGTAATATAAGTCGACTACTGTACATGCATTGTTATTGCTGAAGTAGCACAAAGGTATAATTTGCCTAGGGCTTTATAATTATACACACACACACACATATATATATATACAATGTATATGACAAATAGATGTGCTATGCCCTAAAAGATAACATTTAATGTATTTTAATGAAGATTTTCCATATCTTTGCCAAATATGTACATCTTTTAATCCGGATACAAAGATAACAATATGGCATCCGTTTCCATGGTTACCCTTACATCTTTTCATCAACTAGACTCATATAATCACTAAATATGTTAACTTGTATATATTCATCAAGAGAATGAAGAAAACTAGCATCTACTGTTGTTGAATGAAATGAATAAATACTACTATGTAAAATACTTATTGTTGATTTTGAATGTTAGGTTTGTTTTAGGACAATTTTATCGGAAATCAGAATACAGAGCCTCGTTTTGAATGTCTGCCTCGCTGTCTGTTTTTGCACGAATTGAAAAAAATATGTCTTTTTGAATTACCCATAACCTAATGTACAAAATACATGAAAAACAGAATATTCATTGGATGGGCCAAAATTGACCCTTATTGCCCCTGCTCCTTTATTCCAAAAAAAGAAAAAAATGGATTCAATAAACAGCATCTCACTTAAATGTCCTGAAACACACACAAGTAGGAAATTCGAACGTCGCAAGTGATAAGCATTAAGTACAGGTGTACCTGCTATCCAGATTTTAAGGCAAAGAAACACCAACAAAGGGAGTCAAAGGGAATATGTTAATCTTTGGTCTGATACCTCAGGTGCAAGTCAGACTTCTCATTGTCCTAGAACCGCCATTAAGTGAGGGGATTGTTAAAAGCCCACAAAACTGTATGAAGTGAATGGAGATCCAAAAGGTCAATCTGTCCAGTCGGTGTATGGTGTTCACTATGCTAACTGTGTGGATCGTAATATTGTATTGGACGTTTAATCTACTTGTGCATCTAACTGGAAAGTTATTCCTTTTGCATTTTAACAGCGTTTATCTTAGGGTTTTACTTCCTCGCTTTAACTACTAGTATACTCGATAGTGTATTTGTTAATATATTTTGGGTTTAAATGAATTATTTAGAAAGCGTAGAGAGACTTAAAGCTGACACAGTCTTTAAAAAATACGAACATATGTTATCAATCATCACATATTGTTAAAGATTATGCAATATCACCATTTGCATCGGTTAATATGAAATTCATGTTGAAGATGCAATTAACTGATTGTTACTTTCACTATCGGTATAACAAATTTGCTTTTGTTCGATCACTTTGACGTTTTGTTCAATGATAATGTATTAATAATGAAAGAAAGCCCCCCCCCCCCCCCCCCCCTTGAAATCATACAGAAACAACAGACAAACCTTTTTTTCTTAAAATATGTTAACCAGTATTGCTTTCAATTTTGAGGGCACAATGATCTGATAGTATTGTCGAGGTATGACATCATACCCGAGTCGGAGGCGAGGCTACTATTTCATCTGCAGGGCGAGGATACTATTTCATCTCTAGCAAACACCACCAACCATAGTGCCATCAAAAGAAGGCAACATTTTGTGATACATCACACTTTGTACGTCATTTCCGTTATCTGCATCAATCACAACGGTGATGTCAAAGTTCTCAAGATGTGTAGTTCACAGGTTAATTCAGACAATGTAAGTCTCGGGTAATTAAACATGTACCTCTTCTACAAGTGTATAATGAGTGAAGGACACGTGAAGCAGATGTCTACACAATGATAGGCATTTTGTGTGAATGCGTCATTGTTAGTGACTTAGACCAATGAATACATACTAATTGTATTTCATAGGAACATTTCGTTAAGTAATCAATCATGTTAAATGCTCAATTAACAACATTGATGTTCGGAGGTGTTTTCAATTTATCTATCCGAAACAGTTACAGTGACAACCAGCTATATATTGAGTTAAAATTCTGTAAATTATTCTTAGCTTTATTATAAGTGCTGTTCACTTTATTTACTGTAAATACTGAAATAACCTCTAGGTACGTGTAATATTATGTGATATGCATTTTAAAAATAAAGCAATGGGTCAATAGCCTCGTAGGTCTTTGACAACTTACTTTCTATCGTTGTAGCAAACCAATCTCTACCATTTTTTTTTTTATTTTGCTCTTATGTCAATATACAAGAACCACCTATCTGGTCAAATGTTTTAGCTCATCATGTTAAGCCAAAAACACACACAAAACTGACTTGTTAGTTTTCTATCAAAAGTTTTCCATAAAGAGGTGCCGCACTGCAAATTCGGCTATACAGTTTCACTCTCCACATCTAATTATAACTCTCGCTGGAGCTTCACAGCGAGAATGATTTACCTCCTAATAAGAGAAATGCATTATAGAAGGATAGTGAATATATTTGCAAATATCCCCAAAATCTACGATCAATGTTCTCTTAATTATAACCGCGGGATTTGCCTGAAACCAAAACCTCACCCTTTTTGGTTTTAAGCAATCTTGATAAGGAAGTCCCATCTTCCGGTACACAATACCTCTACCTATAGAATGAACGCTGCGAATTGATTTAAACTATTTTTTTATTTAGCGGGGTAGTGGCACACTTGCAGTCAGTGAAGTGCTAGTTTCGTTATGGTCCGTGAGCAGGTCAGTAGCTTACAGTCGCCTTATTTGTTTACCTGTCATAGATTTAAGTCAGATAGGGGCTCCACACGGGGTTATCTAGAGAGTGTTCCCCTAAATCGTAAGATAACGGTATCTGATCAATACGATCGGGAACCGTAATACCTGCCAACAGACGACATTCAACATTCACAATTTGAATGTCTAACCAGTTCCTTTGTGTAAAATCGTAATAACATCGTTTGGTTCATTGAACTGTTTCCTATTCACGTGAATTAACACAAAATTACTTATTTGAAGTTCGAGCACAGATCTGTGCACCTGGCTAGTAATTATGTTTTTATACATATATTAATTATAAGGAGTAATGAACATTCGTTATACCGAGTTTAAAATGATCTTTTAAGCAACATCAACCAAATTTTTCATAAATGACAGAATGTGGAGTTGATATCAAAAAAGACAAATTTGTTCTCTGTTTTTTCCCCCACATTTTCTTAGCGCTATAATTCAGGTCCACAAGTCTGTGGATCCACTTAAGAGTTAGCCCGAGTTTCCTCTGGCCCGGACACCATGTCTGGTGTGGGGCCCTACACCAGACATGGTGCGCTGTCGGGGCCAGATGATTTATAACAGTATGGCTTGTAATTCTTCATTGATTATCATCTGATGTAGTTTATTGATACAGTACAAGATTCCCATTAATTAAATTACAATAAATATTTATAATGTCATTCCATTCATCCAACATTCAATTATCTACAAACTCACTTGATCGTAGATGTCTGCTTGATAGACGAATTTTCCTAAATTACATAACTCTTTCATATTAAGAGATGGTAGAAACGTAACTTATTTAAAAACGGTATATCTATATAAGATATGAAATAAGACAGTAGGGATGTTTTTTTTACAATAGTTTCCGTTTACATTTGAAAGGACTAAGGCTAAAATTGTAATTAAATGTCACACCCAAAATTAAAGCGTCCCCCTTCTCTATAGCGTGGCAGTTGATTCCGACATTATTATTACCATTTGAAAAAATCGGAAAAATATACATTTTATGTATCATTTGCGTATGACAAGACAAAATGTCTAAGCTCATTGTTTAGACCAAAGTCTAAAAAGTCTATTATATTCATTTTCAAAAGATCTTTCATGCATCATTTAGAAAGAGAGAAATTCATAAAGTGAATGATTTTCACCCTATCTCCCTACGAAGAAAGGAAAAGATTGCAATTTTGTATATTTTTATGTTTTAGGTCTAGACATGATCAAATTTATTATCATGTTTATGATATAGTATAGTGAGAATACACAGGCACCGATTAGCTCTAAAATTGACTGCTAATCGAGAACAAAACCAGTATTTTATTAATAGTTGTTCATTTATTTCTACTAATTTTCTATAGTTGCATAATTTCTATTTTTTTCTTCAAAATACAGGAACATATCTCCTGTGTTAGGAAGATGTTATAACGAAAGTGAGCAATAAACAGCCAGTTTAACCCAATACTTATTTCTTATGTTTGGAAATGTCCTATGTAAAACACCGGTAAATCTTAGGTAAATATGAAACAGAATATAATTGATTCACACAGAAAAATATGTCGGCGTTCAGACAATACGCCGTAGTCAGCAGCTGAAATCAATATTTAGGCAGTCTACTTTTTAGTCACTAGTTTTATATGTTTATTCAGTGATATGGATTTTCCCATGCATTTACAATGTTTATAAACAAAGAGAATATACTGATTCATAATTATACAAAAAAAGTCTTTGTCTTAGATAAGAATAAGAGATCTATCTACTTACCTTTTTCCTCGCCGAATTGCAAACCCCACAGACGCTTACGAACAACTCGGCTGACAATGGTATTTCGAAATACTGAGAATATATTGAAAGGTTACAAGCCTAGCTAGGTGTGCTCGGCCAACCGAGTCATCTCGTGAGTCTTTGTAACATGTATTGGTAAATAATGTCCTAATTTCTAACCTTCATACCATGCCAATACAGTTACCAATGATAACATTAATACACATGATACAACAGATTATACTGAACGTATTAAAAACTGGGAGACTGAGAAAATCCAACATTTTATTGAGAATATAAACGATGACAAAATTCAGAATATTATTGATACAATTAACCAATGCAGTAATACGAACGACCTAGATGTCAATACACTTATGGCAGACTGTAGTGATGTGCTTGTAAGTGCTGCTAAGTCAACTTTTGGTATATACAAATATAACCATACTAATATATGTAAAAAGCCAAAATCAAATTCTAAACCCTGGTTTGACGGTGAATGTAAGGCGGCCAGGAAGTTATTCCGACGCCATAAAGGTATGTACAGACGTCACAAAAATGATTATTTCTTCAATAAATATAAAGAATCAGAAAAATCTTACAAACATACAATGGATAAAAGTATTAATAAATTCAGAAGAGACCTCCGTCGTAAGTTGAAAGATATGAAAAGTAGTAATGCACGGGATTACTGGAAACTACTTAAAAGTTCTAATAGTACACATAAAAACAAAAAAGGTAACATATCGATTGACACGCTTTTTAATTTCTTTAAAACCTTAAATGTTGGAGTAGATGATAACATGTTTGATAATAATGATATTGATATGGGTCCTGTAAATAATGTATTAAATAGTAATATAACCAGAGAGGAGGTGGAACATGCTATTAAGCTACTGAAAAACAATAAGGCTTGCTCGGATGATCTCATCATTAATGAATATATTAAATATTCGCTCTCTAAAATGATTGATCTCTATGTTATATTATTTGATGTTATTTTTAGCACAGGGAAAATCCCTGAAAGCTGGCTTCGAGGCTCTATTGTACCTATTTATAAAAATAAGGGTTCTCCCTCAGACCCTAAAAATTATAGGCCGATTACTATTGTAAGTTGCATCGGCAAACTATTCACAAGTATTTTAAATGCAAGACTATTAAAGTATTCCGACGAAGTTAATCTAATATGTGAAAACCAAGCTGGATTTCGCAAGAAGTATTCAACTATAGACAATATTTTTGTGCTGTATTCCCTAATTAGTCTTACTAATATGATGAAAAAGAAGCTGTACTGTATTTTCATTGATTTTGAAAAGGCCTTTGACAAAGTTTGGAGAAATGGTCTGTGGAACAAAATGTTGTTAAATCATATAAATGGCAAAATGTATACAATTATTTACAATATGTATCAAGGTATTAAATCTAACATATCATTTAATGGTCAGAATTCTGCATTCTTCGCATGCAATAATGGATTGAGGCAAGGGGAAAACTTGTCTCCTTTTTTATTTAGTTTATATTTGAATGACCTTGAGGAGTTTATGACTAGAAATAATGTTACCGGTTTACAGTGCCTGACAAACCAACTTGAAGTTGATTTACATATGTATATTAAACTATTTATTTTGTTGTATGCTGACGATACAATCCTATTTTCTGACACCCCAGAAGACCTGCAAATGCAGCTAAATGTTTTTAGTGAATATTGTAAAATATGGAGACTGAAAGTTAACAGTGAGAAAACAAAATGTATGATATTCAGTAAAGGTCGTCTAAATAACAGATTACAATTCAAATTTGATACTGAAGACATAGAAATTGTCCAAAGTTTTTCATACCTGGGCACTGTTTTTTCACGCACAGGTTCTTTTAATGAAGCTAAAAATTACAATGTTAAAAAAGCAACAATTGCTATGTATGATGTTTTAAAGAAAGGAAGGTTATATAACTTATCTGTTCAGTGTATATATGATCTGTATGATAAAATTGTAAAACCTATATTGTTATACGGATGTGAGATTTGGGGTTTTACAAATCTACAAGTCATTGAGAGAGCGCACTTAAAGTTTTGTAAGTTATTATTAGGGGTCAAACGAAGTACACCAACGTCTATGGTTTATGGTGAACTTGGAGCTTATCCTTTGAATATCTCAGTTAAGACGAGAATGTTGACCTATTGGTCTCAATTGATTAATTCAAAAGAAAACAAACTAAATGTAATAACTTATAAACTGTTATGTCTAAACCAATACCGTAATAATAATGTTCCCTATATACGTTATATACAACAATTATTAGATGAATGTGGTATTAGCTATGTGTGGAATATCCAGTATATCCAGGAATTAGATACTTCTTGGATAAAGTCATATGTAAAACAAACACTCCATGATCAGTTTATACAGCAGTGGGAAAATGATGTATTTAATTCTTCTAAGTCTGGTTGTTACAGAATTTTTAAAAACAAATTTGGTTTTGAATGCTATCTAGACGTTCTTACAGATAAAGAAAGAAATACTTTTTGTAAGTTCAGAACTACAAATCATAGACTGATTATTGAAACTGGAAGGTGGAATAATATTGAACGCCACGAAAGAATATGTACTTTTTGTAATAGTCAACAAATAGGAGATGAATTCCATTATCTGCTAGAATGCCAGTCATTAGCTGCGCATAGAAAATTATATCTAAATAAATATTATTATACAAGGCCGAACATATTAAAATTTAGAGATCTTATGAACTCAAACCACGTAAATACATTGAAAAAACTCTGTAAATTCATTAGTATTATCTTTAGCAATGTGTCCTCCATAGCATGATGTTACACATCATGTTCATCTTGACTTGATTTTTTTTTTTTTTTTTTTTTTTCTTGAAATTATATAAAATGGTATCATGCGTAACGATATGGTTAAATATCAGATGTTTTGATAAACTAATTGATACAGTCTGCGTGTGCATACTTTATACACTGGCTGAACAACTGTATATAACTTTTGTATTGTGTAAATATGTTTTCTCTGTACTGTTATGTATGGTTAAAGAGAAATAAATTGAATTGAATTGTACCTGGTTATACAAGAATAGCTGGTGTGCTCGACTACCCTTGTCAGCTCGTGAGTCTTTGTTAGGTAATACAATTACCCAATTTGTAACTGATACGCTACATTTACACGGCATTCATGGGCAGAATCTTGCATAAATCCCCAACACATTCCCATGTATTATAACACAGGCGTCTGCATGTAGTAAGTAATGATTCAGAAAAATGTTTTTTTTAATTATTATTCTACTCTGCTCGTTAAAAAAGTTTGACTGGATTATATTTTCTTAAATCCTTACTTATCAGATACAGGCGACTGTGATAATATACATTTATGGACCATGGGTTTTGAATGGGAACCAGTATGTTATATTACCAATACGGAATTGGCAGCTCATGGCCCTTATGTACACCAGAGACTTGTATATCACAATATATACAAGTCTCTGTGTACACGAAGTGTCAAAGGAATTAAACATATATTACGAGTCGTGAATCCCAATTTATCATATATTAATGTCAAGAAAACTGCGTAATTTTTCCAACGAGTGTTCACACAAAGAAATTGGTCAAGTATTTAGCATACCTGTCCAGTTGAAGAATGCATATGTACAACGTATCACAACCTCATTTTATAGAGATTATAATTAAGTAGACCGCTTTATAGATGTCATATAGATCAATGTCATCAGAAAACAATAATGACCAATTATTGTACGGGTATCACATACATTATTGTGTCCGAAAGTTAAACCAAATTGAAATAATATGTTAATAAAATATGTATGAAAGTTGGAATAAGACAAGTAAATAAATGTGTTTAATAGTAGAGCAACATGTTAAAAGGAAGTGAAATACGTTTTTCTGCAAACGTTTGTCGAACATCTCGTAATTTCTGTTATAGTGACGAATAAAAAATAATCGATAATTTTAGGAACGAAATTCCCTACAGAATTAGAAGTGTATAAGGTGTTCTGTTGTAACGATTGTTTCCGCTGTCAAACGTATTAAAACATCTGTATATCCGTTTACATATAAGATAAGATATATTTTATTTAAGTGTCACACATTTTGAATACATAAAAGTACATAATTCACATACATATGATACATTAAAATGTCCGGCCTTATCAGACTTACGAGACAATAAAAAAACATTAACATGTTCAATATTATGCATAAAACCGACTTGCCTTTCACAGGCCATTATATAATATTTGTACAGAAATAGCATTATTAATCTGTTCTTATATGTCATATATAAGAAAACGAAATATATTCTTGTGAAGGTGAATGTATTCAGAATAACAAAAAAAAGTAATAATAATAATAATTTGTCGCGAGGCCTTTCTGCCCTCTCAGGCTTCTTCATGCGTTTACATATATATTTTACGGGGTGTTCTCCATTTGCCCACATTTTAAAGTTCAAAGAAAAGTGTTGATCTAGGAGACAAAGGAAAATCAATTATAGTTTGTACCATTTTAATTTTACAATGTACCTGTGTTTTACCTGTAGTCATTTACCTGTGCTACCTGTAGAAAGTGGGGAAACCGATATATATACATGTATACATGTATCTCTTACCCGTCAAAATGTGGGAAAACAATTCTCTGTTAAAAACTTTGATAAATATCATGATTATTCATAAAACATACATTTCAGTCAGCGTCAACCTCCAGTAATTCAAATTCGCCTTTAATAAGGATGATGTGTGCCCTGCTCTGTTTGCACTCGCCCTTCGTACACAGACTTTTTGAAGCTGACAATAACACTGGGTCTACAGAGTACCAGTTCATTAATTAGAATGTTTGGCACTTGTCCCGTTTTGAAAACAGGATGTTCAGCTAGGGTTATAATGTAGATTTATCATTTTTTACGTTTCGAAAACATGTCGATCAGCTAGGGTCATAATCTAGACCGATCACGAAGTGACAATTTTAGGGAAGTAGATACTGCCTCATTTAAATTTCGACATATCGATAATGCATTCGACCACGGAGCCATATTTTAGAATTACTGGTGGGTTTAATCATCGACTGAAGTCGGTGGTTTTATAATAAGCCATGTAGTTATGTATTCAACCAAAACATTTCAGATATCTCATAAAATACAGGGACAATAGCTAGAACCAAATCAAAAATGGATTGTGGGTTTTCCTCGTTTGGGGAGAAGATTTAATAGGAGGGTGAATGCCTACTGATCGGATATTTAGGTGAGAGAAGTTTCCAAAGTTTTATGTGTGGGCTGGACAATACATGTAGATGTAGAATATATAGAAAAAAAGTTAGCCTGTTTTTTGCAGGGGAGTTAATTAAGTGTGTATTTTGTTGTTAATTTAGGTAAATTTTTGGTGCTGAATTCAATACAAGATGGTGGCCCGCATATAAAAAGAGTTCAAATTTTTAATCATTCCATTTACAGGTTTCCGAGACAAGTTGCCCAGTGTTGAAAACTCCATTTAAGCAGGACAGTGGTTAACGTTAACATTATCGTCTATGGGAAATCATTTGGTTCCGTGGTTCCTTTATAAGATGTCTTACCCTATTTTCTTTCAATATATATTTATAAAATATATCATATATTTTCCGTTGTGATATATCCCATTTATCATAAGATACCTTATTAAGCATATATTTTATACATGTATAACCAAACAGAATTTTGGGGCCGCGCTTGCCGAGTGGTTAAGGTGTCCCGACACTTTATCACTAGCCCTCTACCTCTGGGTTGCGAGTTCGAAACCTACAGTACGTGAGGCAGTTGCCAGGTACCGACCATAGGCCGGTGGTTTTTTCTCCGGGTACAAATGATTCCTGTACAGATGTACAGATTCCTGACCAAGTAGGTTTTCTTTAGGTAATGCGATTTCCTCCCAAACTTATGGTCACAGCACGACTTTATGGTGGCTTATGTTTGCCATCTCGTCTTTTAACTTTCTAGATCGCGGAAAGAGGAAAAAACGAAAACCCGCCAAAGGTAATTGACGAAAAGACGCCAAACCGAAGTTAAAAAGACGCCAAAACGTAAAAATAAAATGGCGTATTTTCGGCGTCTTTTAGCTTCGGTAATTTAGCGGGTTTTGCCTTGACGCTTTATCGGGTTTTTATATTTCCGTCGTTTCGCTTTGCCAGGTTCTCGTCTTTTCGCCTTTATTTTTTTCATTGCGTCTAACTTTTTTTTGCGTAAACAAAGCGAAAATAAGGAACGAAGTCGCTAGAGCGCTGAAAATGCGGTACGTGTTAGTGCATATATAGACTGGCTAAGATCAGTTACCCAGGTTTAACTGGTAGGGGACGAATAAAGCGGAATACATGTTCCTATTTCACCACCACCGAATATTATGTAAATCGCTGTATGTTTACAGAATGGTTTACAAGTCACGCTTGTGTAACTTAATATGCCGCGTTTCAATACTCCATTTGTATTTAACCTAGATTTCCCGGTGTAAATATTTGAATACATTATAGGTATAGTGGATGCGTGTTAAAGGTCGACAAGTAGAACGTGTTTTAATATATAACAAAATACATTACAAGTTATAATTCCTATAATATAGTTCATGATTTCACAAATCAAATCAAAACGTCAAATGATCTCTCCCATGAAAGTTTTATTTTTATTTTACACTGATTGTAAACTCCACGACTTTGATTTGTTGTACATGTATATAGTGATGATACTTCCACTACATATTGGACAGACAATTAATTTTAGTGAAACAAAGAACTTCATAATGTAAATACAACTAATGGCATTCATCATCTAAATAGCCAAAGATAATAATTTAAACAATAGGTCTATTCAAATTTTCCGCTCAACTGATACCAATGTAAAAGGTTGGCTTTCAGTATGTTACTGTCCAAATACCATAAATCTAAGTCATTTAGTTACTCAGCAATCGCTAGTTAAAGAGTTTTAAGAAAGTTTACCCGTGTGCCCCTGAACACAGACAAAGGTCTATAACTTGTCAGCCTCTCCCAGCATATTACTGTCAGAATATCAAAACCTCTTGTTTACTCAGTGGATCAGGTTTAAAATTTTGAAATATTTGACTCTTGTGGCTTTTGATAATAAAACAGCCTGTATAGCGAGTATTTACCAACAAGTTTTAACCTCTGATTGCTAAGTCGGATATAAAGGAAACAAAGTTATATTTTTCATCGAATTCTACTAAATGTTCAATTGATGCATAATTCTTAACTTTAAAAAAAAAAAAAAAAAAAAAAGAAAGGAAAGATTTCTATTGTTTTGAAGATGTTACATTGGAAATGGACAACAAAAAGTCAATTTCATACTTATGGCTGAGTTTGGAAATTTCCTAGGTAAATCACAGATATATTCAAGGTAAATATACACATCACATGTACAAGTAAAAAAGACAGCTTATATGAAATAGTATGTAACCGACTCCCTATTGATTCGCAAAACGACACCTTCCTTTTGTCAAAAAGTATGCTGGTATTCAGAGAACACCCCGTGAGAACGCATCAAGCTCTTTCTCTCTCAAAACTGACATCAAAAAATTAAAATTGTATGAATATTTCGTGAAATACACTAGAATGCAGGATTTTGCATTTACCTGTTAAAATTTTTCACGGGGAGTACCCATGGACTACCCGTAATTAGGCACGTCACGTACGTCCCCCCCCCCCCCAACTGAAAATCCTGTATCCGACCTTGACAATACACAGAAAGACCATATCAAATAGGGGTCAGACGCCATTCACCACTCCGTGAGAATTGGGAGAGACCTTTTTTATTTTTTTTATTTTTGACGCTTAAGAAAACAAACGTTTGTAGACGTTTTGCAACATAAATGCATTGATTGAAGGTACGGAACCACCTATGTAAGAAATGATAGGATGCGGTCCTATATTGGGTGTATTGACAGACGAGGCGAGTGCCTGTGATCTGCATCACTATGGTTATGTACTCCGTATTACGTCTGTCGAGAAGAATTAACGCCGGAAGTTTGAAATTCATAGGATATGTAATTCATTGTTGCAAACTTACGAAAAGAGAATACGAAAATTAGAGAGGAAAAAATTCAGCCGATGGTAATAGTGTACAACGAAATACAAATATACAACAGCAGACGTCATAGCCAGATTACAAACAGGGCAGACATCACAGACAGATTAAAAACAAGGCAGACGTCACAGGCAGATTACAAATAGGGCAGACGTCACAGGCAGATTACAAATAGGGCAGACGTCACAGGTAGATTACAAATAGGACAGACATCACAGGCAGATTACATACAGAGCAGACGTCACAGGCAGATTACATACAGAGCAGACGTCACAGGCAGATTACAAACAGGGCAAACGTCACAGCAGATTACAAACAGGACAGACGTCACAGGTAGAATACAAACAGGGCAGACGTCACAGGTAGATTACAAACAGGGCAGACATCACAGACAGATTACAAACAGGGCAGACACGTCACAGACAGATTACAGACAGGGCAGACGTCACAGGTAGATTACAAACAGAGCAGACATCACAGGCAGATTACAAATAGGGCAGACATCACAGGTAGATTACAAACAGGGCAGACATCACAGGTAGATTACAAACAGGGCAAACGTCACAGGCAGATTACAAACAGGGCAGACATCACAGGTAGATTACAAACAGGGCAGATGTCACAGACAGATTACAAATAGGGCAAACGTCACAGGTAGATTACAAACAGGGCAAACGTCACAGGCAGATTACAAACAGGACAAACGTCACAGCCAGATTACAAACAGGGCAGATGTCACAGGCAGATTACAAACAGGGCAAACGTCACAGCCAGATTACAAACAGGGCAAACGTCACAGCAGATTACAAACAGGGCAAACGTCACAGCAGATTACAAACAGGGAAACTTCACAGGTAGATTACAAACAGGGCAGACGTCACAGCCAGATTACAAACAGGACAAACGTCACAGCCAGATTACAAACAGGCAGACGTCACAGCAGATTACAAATAGGACAGACGTCACAGGTAGATTACAAACAGGGCAGACAACACAGGCAGATTACATACAGGGCAGACAACACAGGCAGATTACAAACAGGGCAAACAACACAGGCAGATTACAAACAGGGCAGATGTCATATGCAGATTACATACAGGGCAGACAACACAGGCAGATTACATACAGGGCAGACAACACAGGCAGATTACAAACAGGGCAAACAACACAGGCAGATTACAAACAGGGCAGATGTCACAGGCAGATTACAAACAGGGCAGACATCACAGGCAGATTACAAACAGGGCAGACATCACAGACAGATTACAAACAGGGCAGACATCATAGGCAGATTACAAACAGGGCAAACAACACAGGCAGATTACAAACAGGGCAGATGTCACAGGCAGATTACAAACAGGGCAGACAACACAGGCAGATTACAAACAGGGCAGATGTCACAGGCAGATTACATACAGAGCAGACGTCACAGGCAGATTACGAACAGGGCAGACGTCACAGGCAGATTACAAACAGGGCAGATGTCACCGGCAGATTACAAATAGGGCAGATGTCACAGGTAGATTACAAACAGGGCAGAAGTCACAGGCAGATTACAAACAGGGCAGATGTCACAGGTAGATTACAAACAGGGCAAACAACACAGGCAGATTACAAACAGGGCAGATGTCACAGGCAGATTACAAACAGGGCAGACGTCACAGGCAGATTACAAACAGGGCAGACGTCACAGGCAGATTACAAATAGGGCAGACGTCACAGGTAGATTACAAACAGGGCAGAAGTCACAGGCAGATTACAAACAGGGCAGATGTCACAGGTAGATTACAAACAGGGCAGACGTCACAGGCAGATTACAAATAGGGCAGTAATCACAGTTTTTTGTGTGAAAACGTGAAGCAAATAATACAAGCATAATATGTGAAACAAAATTAATGTAGATAAGTACATGTGTTCATATACATTATAATAGTGATTGTTTTAGTGGAGATACACTTGAATAAAATATAGGACTTTATAGGTTTTAAATTAAATTAAATTAAATTAAAGGTCACCGGATGCGTCCATCATAATATCGTTAATAATCCTGTCACTTTGCTTGTGGTAGCTAGCTATCGTAGACGACAATGGCTATACAATCTCGAGTACAAGTTTGGTTGACCAGCACTCGTAATGACCAGCCAAACTTTAACACTTAGGTGAGGAATTCAATTTCCTTTATGGGTAATTCCTTACATTGTTATAATACTCGGGTAAGCTGAAAAACCGGTTTTTGTTTGAGTTCTTTAATACCCTCTGCCGTCAGTTTATCTGTGTCGATGTTAAAGTGGTACTGTATTTGAATAATGCGGGGCTCTGCCTGTGAACAACTGTGAATATGCTGTCGTAAACTATTAACAATGAACACAACAACATAACCATGACTCAGCTTGTAAATAAGTGTCTGTGAAACAAGAGCCTGGCGGCCAATCAGTTAAATACAAGCA
Source organism: Pecten maximus (assembly GCF_902652985.1). NCBI lineage: Eukaryota > Metazoa > Mollusca > Bivalvia > Pectinida > Pectinidae > Pecten > Pecten maximus. The sequence continues at coordinate 13,221,460 of NC_047023.1, read as the reverse complement.
TGATAAAAATACAACAGGTACACAGTATACGTAGAGAACGAGTTACATGAAATTAGCGCTATCACCGTGTATCAGAGAATGTACCCTGAGGCGAGAAGGCGGTTGACTACAGGTAAAACAATTTAAAAGAAAAAGTTGTCTTAAGTCATCAGTCCCTGACAAATGCCATTTGATGCTTCTATTTTCTCAAAATGTTCTACTATTAAATATAAATCATCCCTCAGATAAAAATAATTACATTCTTCCCCCTCTCCCTTTCTGTATACGTAGGTGTGTATGTGTGTTTTGTGTGCATGTGTGAACACATACAAGCGTAAATGTGGAACTGAGTAATGGATTACATATGTATTTATATTATGATATATCAATTTTTGGACATATTGATAATTGTGATGATGAATTATCATGATTTATGATGGAAGAAAATAACAATTACATATAAGTGTGCATGGATATTAGAAAATGACTTCTTGTAACACAAATGTGCGTGTCTGAGTGATCAATAAAATCTGAATCAGACAATACTGAAGCACATATACATGTATCTCCTTACGCATACAAAATGAGTACCTGTAAAGTGCGGAACGAAATCAAACGAAACGAAACGAGATCGAACGAAATGAAAATGAAAACATTGAAAAAATTGATAAATAGACAATTTTAGACTTTGCAAATGCCTTAAAAGTCCCATTCCCATCGGTGTAAAAACAACACAAAGTGATATATTTATCTGGGTGGCGAGTTTGAAACCACCTGGGGCTGTGCCTGATACTAAACGTTGGTCGGTGGTTTATCCGGGTACTCTGTCTTTCTTCCACCTCCAAAACCTGGCACGCCCTTAAATGACCATTGCAGTTAAAAGGATGTTCAACATAAACAAACAAACCATCTACTTATGAAATTATCATTCATATAACTATCTTATAACTGCAATTTTGTTGTGTATAATTAACATATGCCTGACTTTAGATGTGAAACGCTAGCGCGATTCCCGTTGATATAAGAAATTTCCAGACCAAACAAATTAAAAATAGCTATATCAAAACAAACCATACATTCAAGAAATATTGACTGATTGATTAAACTAATAAATCATCCGACACATTTGAAAATCAAACAATTGATCAATAAAAATTACAATTTCGTTAATACAGAATACTTCGGTAAATAAATTGATCAATAAAACTTTAAAATGTGTAATAAAATTAATATAAAGTTTCTGACATACAATACTTGGTTATTTGAGACCAAAGCGTACCAAACCTACTATTCTTTGTCAAGTATGAAAAATAATAACTTTTTGCTATTGTAATTAAAAGCCAACGTGTACGACGGCCCGTACATTCCTAGACAATATACACATACGCAATCGATGCTTGTCCAAGGTTTCCAGATGCAGTTGTTTTTAGCCCAGTGTCGGACCGATTTTATGGTTAGATTTTGCTTTGCTTTTTGTTTATTTTACCTACGCAGTGTTGGCTCATAACCGCCTTGGCATTTTCGAGCTTTGCTCTGGTAATTAACATACCATTTGATAACTTCCGACTGTTTGATGAAGCACAGGTGGCCCATTGCTTAAGACAGCCCAGTTGACCTTGTAAGCTTATATAGGTGTTATGTGTGGATAAAACCATAAGGTACAGAGGTTAAGGTGAGGTGAAAGGTTGGACAACCTTGAATGGCGATCACAGGAAAACACTACGTGCAATCAAAATAGACGAAGAATTGAATGGTGCATCCACTATCTCAGTGGGCAACCCGTGCTTCATCAGGCTGTCGGGATTTATCAAATGGTATGTAGCAAAGCTCGAAAAGTGCCAAGGCGGCTACCGGCTAACACTGCGTTGTCAAAATAAACAAAAAGCAAAGGAAAATCTTACCATGAAATGTGTCCGACACTGAGCAAAAAACAACTGCATATGCAGTTTTTCGACAAACGCATTTTAGAAAACTGCGGACAAACATCAAGTGCTTATGCGTATTTTATAGAGGCGTATATGGGCCGTCGTAAACATAACTCCCTACAATTTGCATTTTACTTACTTGCACTATCCATATTGAAGTAGTAATGAAAAAGGACCTTATATACAAACACAATCACCATAAAATGTTCATTCAGCATGGGTTCGTTCAGTGGGTGCCGTACCATATGTGCAGCTTCTGTAATTCAGGGGAGAGAATTCAAAATAAACTTGGCATATCAAACAGTATGTACCTTTATGACACCTGATATGCAAGTCAAAACTTGGTCGGGTGGCACAGTAGCTACACATTTGCCTTTCACCTTGGCAGCAGCGGTGCTATTCACCGATCGGACGTGAAAAGGTTTGGGGTCACCTGCATGACCACGTGGGTTTTCACCGGGTACTTCGGTTTCCTCAATCAGGAAGACATCCCGCGCGCTTCCATCCGAGCCATTAAGCGTGATTAATGATTTAAAGTTAATATAGCTTGTTTCGCAATTGTTGTAAAATAAATAAAGTTTACGTTTGTACAAACAAAAACATTTCATGTTTGAAATTCAGCTAGAGATCCCAAGAGGCAGAACAACCAGGCAAGAACGTCAAACAACTTCTAAAAGGCCACTCGTAGTGGAACAGTCTCTCAAACCAACCTAATGTGAAAGAAGGATATTCATCCAGAGTTTTGCAGGTAGCTTCATATTGTTACATACACTAAATAAGTATGTAAACCTGGTAAATACTAGCCGCAATATACCGCTCGGCTAGAGAGATCTTCTCTTTAGCTCGATCGGTCGAGCGTAAGAGTAGTAAGCCAGAGGTCCCGGGTTCGATCCCTAGCGGAGGCAGTGATTTAAATCAAATTAATCCTGCGCTTTGTTACAAGTATATATAATCAGAGACTGATATAATGTTAATTTGTACTCTGCTATATTAGCATATAAGATCGTACATATAGCCACACATGTGCAGTATTCAAACGTTATGAAATACGAATATTTTATCGTGGTATCTGAAACATAAGAGCCTGTGATATCCACGACACAACATAACATAATATCTATATATTACATAGATTATTGTGTGTTTAACTTATTGTCTAACAACTTAATATTGCTACGCTTTCTATGATTATACTTATGTGTAATAATCATATAAGTGTTATTTCCTCGCGTTCAACAAACGGCTTGCCGAGGGGAACAATAAAGGGGAGGCTACTCTACCAAACTTGGAGTTATTCGATATAATATGCGTGATGTAATCATGTTATCACAAAGTAAGTTTTTAAATTGAAAAAAAAGGAAGAAATAAAATAAAAAAAAAGGTCTGTTATAGATATTTTTCATTCTCTATCATTTACACTCTCCTTATTCTTAAATAATAAATGGTGAACACGGGCTTCCATGTCGCAAAGTCCCAGGGGATAACCTGATGCGGGTAACTGTAGTTACACACATCCAATATGGCGCAGGGCGGAAACGGCGGGTATTAACTGATGTGAATTATCAATGTTCTTCACCTTTATATGAAATGAGTAAGCGTGTCGATAGTTTGTTCAAGTTAAATGTAATCTGAAGCGATGAGTTAGGAATACTTGGTGTAATGAAGCTGATATTTACATCGTTATCTTTGCAAATTGGCATGATGACGGTAACTGAGAATGTCTAAATCGGGATGGTGCGGGTATCTGCGGATGGTGGTACGGGTAACTAGATCTAGTTTGCGCCTTATTGAATGCAGGTATCTACCCATGTGAAAGTAGAAAAGGTTCAAATTTATTTTTTGAGAATAATTCTTAATATACATCATGATATAACTCTGGTAACAGGTGAACAACACAGATAAAAACACAGATAGATTTAGGTTAACTACTCTGAAATAGACCATAATTCTTGTGACAACACTCCCCTCACTATAAGATTTGAGAATGTGAACAAATGGAGATTTCACCACTATAAAACCACTATATCGTCTTTTTATGATATATTCGGAATTGGGACGTTTATCATTTGATATCATCAGAAAATTTCGAATTATCAAATATTGCTTGAAATTGATTAAAAGTAACAATAGTGTTATAAAATCCATAGAGGACTACCTCTATAGAAACTCATTATCAGAGTTTTTTTTAATTGCTTTAAACAAAGTTTAGAAAATGAATTAATAATGAAAATGAAAGAGAATTTTCATTTGATACATATGTATAGAAGCAAGACATAATTTTTATTAAGTGGTTATCCAAATGTTGTATATATGATTTCATTGTAAACAGCTTTACATTGCAATTTTACCTAAGGAAGACTACTCCAAATACGAAACGTAAATTTACTTCGAAATAACGACTTTAATTGCACACGCTATATATAGAAGAAGAATAGTGTCGTAATATCACTAAGGCGGTGGCCGAGTGGTTAAGGTGTCGCGACACTTTAGCACTTGCCCTCCACCTCTGGGCTGCGAGTTCCTCCTCCCCCAAAACTAGACACGTCCTTAAATGGCCATGGCTGTTAATAGGACGTTCAACAAAATAAATCACTAAGGCGAAAAGGTTATGCCGTTACTATAACCAAAACCGAGTAGAGTTAAGTTCCATTTTGTTCCTATTTTTCCACTATATGTTCGTAAAATGTTCATTTACTGGGATCGTTTTTTCATTTATAAACAACCAACTGCAATCTGTCCGTCATGAAAAAGAGCTATATAATCCTTGAAAGTGCTTCAATCAGGTTGGTAAATACGGTTGAACTTTTATCCTTTGGTACAGATCAATATCATATTTAAACGTGTTTATCTCCAGATATACCTATTATTTGGTCCATACAGTACGCACACATGACTATTTTTTTTTGCGTTTTCCCTCAAAGTGGCGGAGCAATTTATTTATTTTTTTTTCAGATGGATACTAATGCCAGATTTTTGTCGTTTTCTTGCCATTTTAAATATACCACTTCCGATAAAGTTCGTTTTGAAAACAAAATCTGACTGATACGACTTTCGTCAGAGAAAATGTATATCGGGTGATGAAATATTTCATTCGAAATAGTCCCAGTTGTTCACTGATATTTGACTTGTTTACATTACCTCCGGGGAGAATGGCCATTAAAGTAGAAATGGCGGTACATTGGCAATTGCAAATTTTACATTTTCGTTTTGTATTTGAAGATTATTTCAATCATGGCATTGGACTTAATCTTAGTTTAGGATATTGCTAGTCTACAAAATAGTTGAAAAATATTTTGATCAACAGAATTAAGGATTTTAGCAGGATGTGCCAAATTACGGTCCGGATCTTCTTCAAACTCAGAAATAAACACGAGTTAACTATGACTGCCATACGCGTGCGCACATCAGGTTCCACACTTGTATGTTATGACACAATTATACATTTAACAATCCAACTTGAAATGAATTTTATAGAAATGATCATATAAATATATACCGAAACTTTGCAAAATAGCGTACCCCCACTCCATGTTTTTTTCTCTGCAGAATAATCGTATAAGGTCAAATATTTTCTGTGACGTCATAAATGATTGAGACGTTGTAGTTATGTTATGTCATATATATACATTCACAACATCGCCGTATGATATGGTAGACAGGCCATTAACGTGATAAACATATATCTCATCTAGAGGTGTTTAGTTAATTTAAAATTACATACTGATTGGGTATATATACCTTTAAGAAAGGAATGACTGTATTGACTTGAATGGCATGTGTGGTGTAAGGTATCATTAATATTCAAACTATTTACTCCTCTATTGTCTTAAGTTGCCGAGATGCTGAGGCATGGTGGCTATCTATTTCTTATTCATAACAATACAAATATATTGACAAAACGCCTTGTGGTGTCGTTGTCACCACCATTGTCGTCATTCTGAGAATTCGGCTTAGCCCAGATTTGACCTATATTTACATGAAGGTTGTTATCGAAAACGAACAAGACGTCAACCCTACCGCAACACCTTATGCTAAAGGTTCACATTATTCAATAAACTAAAGAAAGGTGTTGTCGATTAGAAATTGAATATTTCTCACGATGGCAACCTCAGTGCTTCTGAACACTACTGGTATACCCTCCAAAATATCATACAATTGTATTACATAACAAAAAGAATGTTCCACACAAGAACAAGAGGACGGATCAGCTTCGAATTGAGAATGATTGTGTAACATAGAAAAAATAAATAAAAAAAATAAAAATCACTTTTAGCGAATTTTTGAAAATCCACATTCCATTAATTACAGGGCTAATTGAAATGAGCGGTATCTCAATACGACTGCAGTTCCTACCTGACAATATCACGGAATATTTTCCGGGAATTCGTCGCAGCCGAGTCAAAAATGATGAAAGACACGATACAGTATAGAATGGAGTTGAATTTAATAACTCAAGAAAAGATATTTCTTTTACAGCAACAGAATATTTATATAAAACTTGCTTTGTGGATATCGATAACAGGTGAAGATGTCACAAATTATATAAACATAAATCACAACTGATACTGTACTTCGACAAGAGGCCGATTGACTCGTGTCATTTGCTTATCGCATTCCAAACCCGACACCACAGCCCCACAAGCTGGGCGTTTGTCTTACCTTTATCTACATACAACAATCACTTTGTGTTTCTAGAGAAGCTGAGAAACGGGCCGGTCTGTGCTGTTGCAGTTGTGTGATTTAGACACTTTAACATTATTGCTCTGGATGTAAGGCAGAACAGGTTTTTGGGCAATTGATTTTATACTGATTGAAGTTTGACGTAATTTCGAATGGACTGCAATAGGAAGATGTATTGTTGACCTTCAGAAAATTTCGCTCAATGTGAAAAGAGCATGTTTTTACTCAAAATCCATCACATTTTTATCTCCCGTTCCTAATGTATTAAAGATATAACTTGATTGATTTGCATACATAACATGTTATTATGAGCGTCTTTGTGTTTAGAAAAAATAAATAATTTAATGATTTAATGATATTGGAACATCCCTCCCCCCCCCCCAAAAAAAAGAAAAAGAAAAACAAAAACAAAAAACAACACCATACATTATATTTTTAGCTCACCTGAGCTTTTGCTATGGGGTACCATCCGGCGTCTGTCGTGCGTCGTCCGTCGTCCGTTAACTTTTTTTAACCGAGAGTGTTGAAATTCGCATTGAATGATTAGTTAGAAGGTCCTGACTAGATATTTGTATTCATTAAGTGAAAATAAAATTCAAGATGGCTGCCATGATCGCCATCTTTGAAATTATGTTTTTCCTTATAACTCCAATATTATTTGTAGTAAGAAGACTTTCTAGGAATGTTCTAGTGACATTTCTGAATAAGAGGTGTTGTTTCAAAAATTCATTGAATTTACAAGATGGCCACCACAGCAATTGTCATCTGATGAGCTATGGAAAAGTACTTTATTTTTTGTTTGTGAACAAGATATCTAATGACTGGAACATCATTTAGAGTTGATTTTCAATAACAAGGTTCAGATAGTGATGATAAAGAGACGAGTTTAATTTGGAGTATGTATAATGAGTGGTTGATTTTTAATTAATTTAATTATATGGTTTGTACCTGTCTGTATACACTGTATATATCTTCAGTGTGAACATTGCTGCTAGGGGTCCCAAATGGGGGGTTCTGTAGAACATTTCTTTGTTTAAGATAACTAGGCTTTTGGATTTTCTACTCTCTGATACCAATAAGTTTTGATGAGAAAACCTGTTAGCTTAATCTCTGCATGAAACCATAGTATTGCTGGTTTAGGGTCACACAGGAAAACAAAAAAAATTATTAGATAAAGGGCAGCAGAGGTCTGGGAATGGAGCCCTATCTTCAGAGCTGCCCAGTTACCCAGTGTCTAGCTTTAATGTGTAAATATGGTAAATATCAGAAAACTTCTGATAATTTAAATCAAATTTGGAGAGAGTCTAAAGGTTTCTAATTCATTAGTCATCAACATGTATATTATGTAGTGATACTGTGCAAGTAGAAAACATGTCACATTGATACTATTTATGTCTTTACATTGCTCTAAGTAGGAATAATGATAGGACAACATCAACAGACATCTAGGATGATAATTGCATGCTGATAGCAAATATTGCAAAATTAGGTCACTGTGACCTTCTTTTTCTATGATTACATTAGGGACACACAATTAGACATCAAGGATGAGGAAGGCATGCCGATAACAAATATTGCAAAATTAGGTCACTGTGACCTACTTTTCAATAATTACATTAGGGGAATAAAAATGGACATCTAGGATGAGAAAGGCATGCCAGTAGCAAATATTGCAAAATTAGGTCACTGTGACCTACTTTTTCAGTAGTTATGCTAGGGCAATAGAAATGGACATCTAGGATGAGAAAGGCATGCCGATAACAAATATTGCAAAATTAGGTCACTGTGACCTACTTTTTCAATTATTACATTAGGGCATTAGAAATGGTCATCTAGGATGAGAAAGGCATGCCGATAGCAAATATTGCAAAATTAGGTCACTGTGACCTACTTTTTCAGTAATTATGATAAGGCAATAGAAATGGACATCTAAGATGAGAAAGGAATGTCGATAGCAAATATTGCAAAATTGGGTCACCCAGACCTACTTTTTTCAGTTATTATATTAGGGCAATAGAAATTGACACTTAAGATGAGAGAGACATGTCGATAACAAATATTGCAAAATTAGGTCACTGTGACCTACTTTTTTCAATTATTATAGTAGGCAATAGAAATGGACATCTAGGATGAGAAGGCATATGCATGCCAATAGCAAATATTGCAAAACTAGGTCACCGAGACCTACTTTTACAATAATTATATTGGGGCAACAGAAATAGACATCTAGGATGAGAAGACATGCTGATAGCTAATATGGCAAAATTAGGTCACTGTGACCTACTTTTTCAGTAATTATGCTAGGGCAATAGAAATGGACATCTAGGATGAGAAAGGCATGCCGATAACTAATATTGCAAAATTAGGTCACTGTGACCTACTTTTTCAGTTATTATATTATGGCAATAGAAATGGACATCTAGGATGAGAAAGGCATGCCGATAGCAAATATTGCAAAATTAGGTCACTGTGACCTACTTTTTCAGTAATTATGATAGGGCAATAGAAATGGACATATAAGATTAGAAAGTAATGCCGATAGCAAGTATTACAAAATTAGGTCACTGTGACCTACTTTTTTAGTAATTATGATAGGGCAATAGAAATGGACATATAAGATTAGAAAGTAATGCCGATAGCAAGTATTGCAAAATTAGGTCACTGTGATCTACTTTTTCAGTTATTATATTAGGGCAATAGAAATGAACACTTAAGATGAGAGAGGTTTGTCGATTACAAATATTTCCAAATTAGGTCACTGTAACCTACTTTTTTCAATTATTATAGTAGGCAATAGAAATGGACATCTAGGATGAGAAGGCATGCCAATAGCAAATATTGCAAAATTAGGTCACCGAGAGCTACTTTTTCAATAATTATATTAGGGCAACAGAAATGGACATCTAGGATGAGAAGACATGCTGATAGCTAATATGGCAAAATTAGGTCACTGTGACCTTCTTTTTCAATAATTATATATTAGGGCAACAGAAATGGACATCTAGGATAAATGCATGCCGATAACTGATATTGCAAAATTAGGTCACTGTTACTTACTTTTTCAATAATTATATTAGGCAATTATTTTGTCTAAATTGCCTCAATAAGTTGACAATATACTGTAATGTCATTACTTCTTCAACTTAATATGTATATGCATATCGAAATATTGCAAACATGCCATTCGACATTTTGATGATGATGAAAATGATGAAAACAAAAACTTGATGAATTTTGTTGAAGCTTCCTGTGGATGATCAGCATCGGACACAGATGGATTTCCATTGTGTTTGAAATAACTACATCATTCAAGATACATGTATCCACCATTTTTTTGCCATCTCCAGAATCACATTCTCCAGAAATTTTAACCTTACATCCTTACATTCTCTCTATTTAAATAGACCCTTGGTAATATACTGCCCACCAGCCATGCAGCTATCAGCCTCTAGTTGGTCCGTAGGGGGATGTAAAAAAATGATATGGGGCTATAATCACAGCAGGTGAGCGTTTAGGCCTATAGGCCTCTTGTTCATTTTCGCACACAAAGGGCGCTGTATTCTTTCGTGTGTATGTAAAGCTATCGTACTCGCGTCCTAGGCCATTTTGAAACCCAACAGTTATCTATATCTGAAAAAGACTTGGCTGACCTCGCAATTTCTTGCAAAAACAGAATTTATGAAAACCAAAATGCTATCCCCTGCAAAATTTATATCAATCAGGAAGGGAGAATGGAATCTATCTATACATAAATACTCAGTAGAACTTAGTCATCTTAATGGGTCTCAGAAAAACAAGCAATGTTGTATTCACCGGCTATGTCCTTAACGAAATTTAATGATTTACTTCATTTGCAGAAAAGTGTGGCAAAGTGAATACTTGTCAGAAGCTATAGTTTTAAAGAGAAACCTGCCAATAACGACAATCCGTTGGAACACAATGTGTGTATAAAAATTATATTTTCCCACACCGACACTCTGTGGAACACAACATATCAACTATATCGGTCAGAGTAATGAACAATGCTGTCTGAGTACACCGGAGTAAAATATGAGCAAATATGGGAAACTATGGTGTGCACCGATATTCATTTAGTTTACCTGAATGTGTTTAAAATACCTTATAACACACATATATAATATCATACATAAGGAAAACATCTTTTTCCCTGTTAGGGAAAAGGGGGAAATATACTTATAACTCTATTTCGTTCACTATAGTATGCAAAAAATATTTGTGTACCTATCACACATGTAACATAAACCCGTACACCCCGAGACTCTGTGGAGCACAACATAACACCCGGACTGGTCTGACTATTTGAACAAATGAAATCTGTATCTGGGCAGTGCCGCATTTTGATTTAACACTCATTTAAATATCCATGTCTCTTTTGTATCGTATGGTGAGTGCCAAATATATATTGAACGATGTCGCTCAATTTTCAACATTTTCTTGAAGCAAATAAGGATTATTATACGTCAGTAACGTATTTCATATAAAGGAATTTGGATAGTTATAACATTGAAGACAAGCATATATACTTAGTATTGCTAAAGCAATAATGTTCCCTACTGACTCTTGCTAAAAATACTTACATTGACCATAACCCTGAACCAGAAATCCGAAAACACGAATTTGTCGGAGATACTATGATCCTTTAATATTGTGTGATCAAAACCTCGCGAGGAACGATGCCGTTTAGATTGTTGACACGCACATACTTACAAGCCGACTCATCACCTGTTTTCACCGGCAGGCGACTTTAAGTAGACATCTTATAATATGCTGATCGTGTTATGTCTACATAAAGCTATGCATGCCTCACTTGTGAAACTTAATATGGCGTTTTTCATTTTTCCTTTGTTACTACTCTAGACATTCATTATACATATATACACAGTACATGTACATGCATACTTGTTTAAATTATTGCCTTTAAGGTAGATAATTATGCAGGTGTGTTCGCGTATTAGATGTCAATAACTAGACCGTGTTTTAATGTATAACAAAGGTGCCTTACATTATTTAATTCTCTATATATAGTTCATGATATCACAAATCAACCTTAAATGTCAAATTATGTGTTCCCTATTTGCTGATGTTAAACTTTAAACGAAGAAATTTAAACACGAATTCATCCAAGTGTAGAAATTGTATCGGTATAATGGCCACTTTTTGCGTTTTTATTTCACAGAGAATGTAATCTTTACAATTTTAGTGTGTTCTATGGTGATGATATGTTGTTATACATATCAAAGAAAGCCAGAATTTCTCAGTGAAACAATGAATTTGATAATGCAAATGCAACTTTTGACATTGAAAGCAAAAAATAAGGTAAAATGATCTAAACAAGAGGCCTAATGAACCTGCTTCACTAAAATGGTATTTTCAACAAACGTAGGCCCCGATTATATTACTGGTCGAATATCCACACCCTAGATAATTTACTCCTTTGCCCTTGATACTAGACAATGACTTTCCATTTGAACAAACATGTTAGCAGAGGCTACACATTTTAAAAATATTTGACTCCTGTGATTTTCAATGAAGGTGAAAAAACCCACAAAAAAACCAACAAATTCGATAGCCCTTTATCCTAGTTTATCAGTGACACAAAAGGAGCATTCTAAGCTACTGGACCACTTTTTACCCATTTGCCTTTTGACCCAAGGCCACAGAGTAACAAGTGAGGGTTGTGTGTGCTTATAGGGACTGACCTGGGCTACAAGCTGAGATATGGACGGGAAAGACTGGATTTTAATTAACTAGACTTAACCTACGTGAGTTGGTGCTGAGATGGGACTATAAGTTGTTGTACAGCTCAGAGAGTTCAAAGATACACAATATATATAGGTATACAAATGGTGTTTCCTGAAAGCGTGTAATTTTTGTTTGTTTGTATTTTTCGTTATGGTACAATACAATACCGTACATTTGTATTATGCTGAATGTTTTATTTTTTTTCTTACTTTTGAAAACATTTAGTGTTCTCAGTGTCGGTATTAATACAACCATATATAGAAAATGATTTTTCCACATTATTATTTTTAAATTTTTGAATTTGGAGTCTTTAAAAGATAACATCACATACGAGATGAAGTCAACTTCGGAGTTACTGAATATGAAGTCAAAGAAAAGCAACTACAGTTACCCGCATCAGGTTATCCCCTGTGACATTGTTTTATATTAATGTACATCATATTAGTGAATATAATGTAGACTCTGCCATATACTATCTTAGATTTATAGTGGTTTGATTATCCACATAGCAACACATGCATATCATTCAGGAGTTATGTAATACGAATATTTTAGCATGGTAACTTAAACATTAGCGCCTGTGATATATAATTCCATATTGTATGTTTTACTAACTGCCGTATTGGTACGCTTTCTATGATAGGATGCATGTAAAATAGGTTATTTTAAAGTATGTTATCATGTCTCTTGTCGAGAGGAACGATTAAGGGGAGGATACTCTGCCAAATTTTGATTTATTTCGATTTAAGTTGCTTGATGCAATGCAGTGCAATCTCAAATTATCTTACTAATTATGTTATTTCAAAGAACGTCTCAATTGAAAAAAACAACAACAAAAAGTACCCCCTCCCCTCTCCCCCCCCCCCCCCCCCCCCCCAAAAAAAACCAAAAAAAAACCCCCAAAAAACAAAACAAAGAACAACAAGTTCTGGTATAGATATATTTTATTCTATAGTATTCCCTTATCTAATGTTTACTATGATTAGGACTAAAAAGTAAAATATAACTCAAATAGAGAAAAAATGTTCAATGTTTTTAATTTTGTTATTTAAGTATATAAAATGCAATAAAAAGAAATGGTTTTCCGTTTGATATAACATATATTTCACTGGTATGACAAAATATTTCGATATTTTTCACTCGTGCTTTGCATTCTTGAAAATATAGATATTCTGTAATATTCGTGAAATATATGTTATATTAAACAGGAAACCATTCCATATTCTCTATCTTTTTGTTTATGAAAAATCACCTCACCACCAGAGTAATTTCCTCTCATTGATGCGAAAAAACTACCCAACTTCTGCCCTTGTCTTTATCAACCTTTTATAAATTGTGATTATTATTTAATTTTTGAAGGAAGAATCATTAAACAAATATATATATACATATAAATCGTTTCTCTTCCCTGATATGTAACTTAAAATTGATGTTAAGCTAATTTAACAATATATATAACCACACTTTAATACAACGAACGTTTTAACAAACGCCCTGCCCTCTTCACAAACATTATTCATTGACACCTACGTAAAATCCACAGACGCATATCGATGTTTTTGTAGAGGACCCAAGTTCAACTTAATCTCTGCAATCGAATACATATTATGTTTGGTTCTCATATTTCCCTACACAAAACACTGCTATTGAAGCGCACCTCTATGCGGTTTCAAGATATCGGACGATCGACATTGCGAAATATTTCGTGTTAAATTCCAGTCCGCATGAAATAAAATAAAAACAATTTTTTTTATTTATTATTTTTTTTAATATTTTCGGTATGTCTAATATATATACACCTGTAGCCTCGGGGTGTGTTACACCTCGTTTTGGAGAAGAAAGACATGGGGTGCATTTGTAAGACAAGTGGAAACAAATTATAATCAGTTCCTTTCTCGCCACAGGTAAAAACAGGAAAGCATACAATTAGATTCATTTTAAATAAAGTATAATCGTTTCAACAGCACTGCTCGCTCTGTACATGTTTATAGGCTAATGCGGGTTAGGGAATTATCCCGGAGTCAACGAATTTAACATTTATCATCACGGGGTGTTCTGCATTAGCCCACTTTTTAAAGTTCAAAGAAAAGTGTTGATATAGGAGAACAAAGGAAAACTCATTATAATCTGTTCCATTTTAATTTTACCTGTGTTTTACCTGGAGAAAGTGGGGAAATAGAGATATATGTACCTGTTACCTGGAACACTAATATTACATTAATTTCATTTTATGGACAACATTACATTAAAATCCCTTCATGCATATAAGACATATTTTACATTACAATGTTACATTAAATACATTATGCGATACATATCAACTACAGTTACATATCAATACAGTTTAATTAAACATGATTTTACCACACACATGCTCATTTCCTGAGATGGAAACAATTCATTTAGAAAAAAAAATACAACATCTAAGATAAAGTATATGGCAATATTATTAATGTCATTATAGTTCATACGCGGGTTTCTTCCGTGATTTTTATCTTTACTCCAAGTAAAGAATGAGTGATACTGCGTCGGCGTAGTCCGTCCGGGTCATGGTGTGGTTCTGTAGTCGTCGTTTGAGTTGGGCGGGGCGGTGGTCAATGTTCCGGTATCTCTTGGTGCATGGTCTGGTTGGTCCTCCTGCGTCCTTCTGTATCCTGCTGATCTCGTCGCCGGCCTGGATCTCCTGGAAGACTCTGATAATGGCGAATATGTTACGATGAGAGTGGCGGACTTTCTTCTTCAGTTTCCCGTGCCAGGCTTCCAGGTCGTTGGTGGTGCGGCGTCCCTCTGTCTAAGCAGTGGTTCCATGTCTGTCTGTGTCCCTCTATCCATTTTGACATGGCGTAGTCGGTGAAGGGTAGGGTGTTTACGGGTAGGTCAGCATCCTCTAGTTCTTCCAAGGCGTTGAACCACACGTCCTCCACACTCTTCATGAGCACCAAGGGTAATACAGCGGCCAGGCATACCAGTTTGTTGATAGAATTGTCGGTCCTGTAAAGCTGCTGGAAACCTCTCTGTTGAGCCTTTCCCCATATAAATTGCGTGAAGTGGAAAAAACACCCCTTTACTGCAGCTCCAGGGAAGACCTGGCGAATTGCGTTGTGGGCATAATCAACAAACACGGGCTGAAGGGGGAGGTTGTAGTTCGTCATGGTCATCTTCAAAAGGGTGAGGGAGCGGGTGTAGGTCTGCTGGGACTTGCTGGGCAATAAAAGTGTAGACTAGAGGGTACATCTGTCCATCTATGTCTGCATGGATGGTATAAATCTGGTAGAAAAGCTTGGTGTCGGCGTTGGCGAGGTCACATCAGTTGTCCGTGGTTGCAAAGCTGATGATCCGAGAGTCATCTTCATCATCAAACAATAGGAAGGGTTTATATGATCATTGTAAATTGGTGAAATTTTATTCTTAATATAAGTAATGATAAAATGATTATCAAAAAATCTTCGATTTAAGATAATTTATTCATTATTAATATATTAATGCAATTAATATTTATATATGTTTTTGTAATTAATTGCATATTTTTAATTAATAAGTTTTCATTATATGTACATCTTATAGGTATAAGTTACCATCATGGTACATGTATAATCAGGTAACAGGTGAAAAACACAGGTAAAAAACACAGGTAAAAAACACAGGTATAATTAGGTTAACTGCTCTGAAATAGACTATAACTCTTGTCATAACACTCCCCTCATTATAGGATTTTAAAAAGTGGGTTTGGTTTGGTTTGGTTTGGTTTGTTTAACGTCCTATTAACAGCCAGGGTCATTTGAGGATGTGCCAGGATTTGGAGGTGGAGGAAAGCCGGAGTACCCGGAGAAAAACCACCGACCTACAGTCAATACCTGGCAACTGCCCCACGTAGGTTTCGAACTCGCAACCCAGTGGTGGGGGGCTAATGATAAAGTGTCGGGACACCTTAACCACTCGGCCACCTCGGCCCTAAAAAGTGGGCAAATGGAGATACAGGCATCATCACAACATGGCAATAACGTTGATTATGTTAGCACTTAAAGTGTATATATTCAAGAAGATAGTCGGTAAGGCCTCTCGAGACTTCCATTCGGAACTCGAAAAAAACACATACAAATATATACAAAAAAAAAAAAAAAAAAAAAAAAGAAAAAGAAAAAAAAACAAAAAAAATCCAGGAGTTCCGGATGTTGACACTTCACGTCTTAGGAGTGATAATAGATAAGGTCACGTTACGGGGCCCTGCCTAATCCCAAGTCGCTGCAATCTAGATGAGATGAAAAAAATGACAATATTCTAATCTATTTTCTAAAATAGACTCCAAAATGAATAATCTGACAAATATAATTCCATGAATGATATTTCTGAAAATATGTTTTCATCATATTTTTTTTATCAAAAGTTCTCCGAACGTTTTAACCTTATTTGTAATCCTTTCCGAAAGCTAAATCACGATAGTTATCACACACATTTCGCTTCGATTACCTATCATTATATTGCATTTACATTATGAAGTTCATTATTTCACTGAGATAAACTGTCTGTGAATATCAATATGTTGATACAAAACGCTATTTATTTAAGGGTTAAAATCAATTATTTTTTTCTGTTATAAAGTCATAACAGAAAAAACTGGAGTGTACTTTAAATAAACCGCGAAGCGGTTTATGAAGAGAGTACACTCCAGTTTTTTTTATTTTATGACTGTATAACAGAAAAAAAAAGATTAATGTTAATTGTTATAATTTAATTTCGTCTTATACACACCAAGATATTTCACTTTCTTTGGTGAACTCTTTTCTGTGATAAATTATTACGCAACGTCATCAGCCAATCAAAAATGACGTTACATTTCGCAACGTCAAAAATTTTGTTATTGAGGTACATGTATAACAAAATTATTTCAGCCAATTAAAATGCGTGTTTCATACAAAATTAAATTATTATAGGAAAGGGCTATGACATATGTTGCAATAACTTGTGGCCAATCCTTTTATAGTATTTCGCAATAATATATGTTTCAGCTAAACTAAGAGTTATTTGACGTTTTAATCTGCCTTGTAAAATCATAAACTATACATAAACCATCATGTAAGGAACTTTTTGTTATACATTTAAACACGGCCTACTTATAGACCTTTAACACGAAAACACACCCAAATAATTATCTATCTTTAAGGTCATAAATCAAACATATATGCATGTACATGTACTGTAAATATATGTAGATAGGGAGGTATCAGTAAAATACAAAAGAAGAATAAAACAGGATATATTAAGTTACAGAAACGAGACTTTATGTAAACATAACGCGGTAATTATGCATAATATAAAATGACGGTGAAGTATATATGTCTTGTTTTCTTTATAATTTTTCTACATATGAAACCTGTAGGTTTCCTCTCCGACCATCTTGTATTGCGTAACACGAAAGTTTGATAGAGCTCTAGCGGCTTCATTTCTTGAAGGAATTTAAACAAATTTCAGACAATAATTAAAGACCATTATATCTCGGACGAGTCCAAGTTTCAGGATTTTTCGGTCAAAGACATATTTACTGGCTATATCAAGGTCCGGTAGGGAACGTGTTTTGCTTTTAAAGAAGGTTTCCAATAGTATTACTACCTCGATGCCTTTATATACATTACATGTACATTATTGACTTATAATAGCCAATAGTTGTCTTCTTGAAATGTTGAAACAATGAGCAACATGATTCTACCAATATACATTTAGGGTTGTGCTAGTACCATACGATACAAACAACATAGATTCCTGTAACAAAATGTATAAAAAAATCAATGCTTTGGCCGGTTGGCACAGTGCCTTTCAACTATACGGCCGGGGTTCGATTCTCCGATCGGTCTTGAAAAGGATTGGAGTCAGCTGCCCGACCACGTGGATTTTCTTCGAGTAACCCGGTTTTCTAAAAAAAAATCATGATCACAACACGGTATTATAGTGGCTGAATTCGACATATCGTCTTTTCGGTTTGCTGTCCGTGAAAAGACGGGAGTCGAAAAAAAAAAAAAAAAAAAAAAACGAAACGATGAAATTTACCAAAGCAAAAAGACGAAAATCCTTCAAAGCGACAAGACAAAAACATACCGAACGGAAAAGAGGAAAGGATGAAAACCCGTTAAAGCGTCAAACCAACAAGTCAAAGAGCAGAAGCTCAAATACGAAAAGAGGCCAAAATTTGTCACTTTGTCGTCTTTTTCACCTCGATTTGGCGCCTTTTCGTTATCTTCATTTGTCGTGTTTTCGTCATTATGTTTTTTTGCATGGTGTCTTTTCACAGTCAACATAAGCCACTTTAATGTCTTGTTGTGACCGTAAGTGTGGTAACGACAAAGATGACCAAGAAAATCTTCATGGTCGGACAGGGATTGAACACGGGGGCACTCTTCGGCAACTACACCTCATACCAGTCACTGACACTCACTTAGTGAAGTTAGATTGGGGGCCGTGCTTGACCATAACTAACTGTAACATTGTCGATGTACTGTCGGAAGCGACTGGTGTAGAAAAATGTATATATTATTCATCGATTCCTGTTCTTTATATAACATATATGATTTATACATGTAAAGTATCTTATGATAGATGCGTTGTGTCGTTAAAGGAACTTCACGATATATTTTATCCAAAAAAAAAAAAAAAAAAAAGAAAAAAAAGAAAAAAAAAGAAAGGAAGATACATATGAAGAAGACATACTATATATTTTATGAGATATCTTACATGACATGCCCTATATAAATAACAGCTTGGCTTGGATGCTTAAACTCACCAGTAATTTTACAATATCGATATGTGATCAAACGATTTCACGTGATTTAAAGAAAACACACAACCGATATATGTATCGAATTTTAGACGAGGTATCGAACCGTTAAATTCATGTAAGATGGAGATTAAAATTTTCGATTTAAGCCTATTTACCCTATTTCGAGACGCTCCATCATTATTCTTGACAAATAATACCGACCGCTATAGTTGTCGAACTGGTTCACTCTCCACTGTCCCAGTGTTATTATTAGCTTTAAAGCAAACAAGGCAGGGTACATATCTCATCTTTGTTTAGGCAAGCTTATAGATACCTAGAGGGTGACGCATAAACAGGTGTATACACACTAAAATTTACTAACCAGACAGCTGCGGGATTCCCATGAAGTCTTCCTTATAGTGAATTCCTAATTCTAATAAAAACTAAATTAATGAAGAAAACCAAGGTTCCAATGTTGGATCGGTCATTTTATATAATGAGACTGTATTCTCCAGTAATCGAATTATCTGAATATTGGTTTTGAAGACCGGGTACAAGCAAACTGTAAAGGACGAAGGTTTTATAGGAATCATACCCTTTTTAGTATCCAATATGGGAGGCCCGTTGCTTGAAATCCAGATCAATTAGGGTAAATTGTCTTGCCAAAGGAAACAACAACGACAAAACAGACCGGTCCGTTTCTCATCTTCTCGAAACACACAAAGTAATAACTGTTTGTAGATAATGGCCAGAACACACCGATCTAATGAGGCTACGATAGCGAGGTTTAGATGTGATGCGTTGCCCTATCAGAATTGGGAATCACTTGCGGCGTTTAATCGCATTTTCACATTTCAGGGTAAAAAATCACCATCTAAGAAATTTAAACGTTTAAAAGTTTTACTTTACTTTTCTATGCACGAAAATAGCAAATTAAGCAAGGAAATGATTAGCGACAAAGATAGCGCTTTTTGCTGGTTTTTTATTGTTTTTTTATTTGCGTTTTTGTTTGTTTGTTTTTTTTGTTTTATTGTTTTGATTTTTCTTTGTCTCAAAAAATCGCCAGGTTAGAAAACGAAACGCATGTAACCGTACTAGATCAACTACAACCAAACGTGTCTATATAAAGTCCATTAATAGAGCAGAGAAAAGTGACCCTTTATGGCAGGAACCTTCATACACATGTTTTGTTATGTTTATAATCACAGTACTTTGTATATGATTTGCAAATATTTAGATTAAGTATTATCCAGATATTCTATATAAACATAGTAGAGTAGGAAAATATTTTTTTCTCAATCGTTTCTTACTCTATGCAGGCGCCTGTGTTATAATACATGGATCACGTGTAGGGAATTCATGAAAGTTCCTACGCATCCTTGTGTGTTCTGTTTATCACAGTGATGTGACTTCCTTAGCGGAAATAAACATATGCAGTTTCATGTGTGATTCCTATACGTAGTTTGTAGGTTACAAAGTGGGACCATATACATGTACATCAATACAAGCTACAGATCGAAATACTTACGACACGGTTGGTCGAGCACACCCAGGCTTACATCATTATTTCAGTGTCACGTGAACATTTCGAAATACCATTATCATCCGGGGTTGTTTTTCACAAGCCTTTCGATATCATGTGATTATTTCGAAATACAGTTGTCAGTCGAGTTTGATCGTAAGTGTATGTGTTGTCTGCAATTCGGCGAGGAACAGGTAGGTCGAACTCTAATTTTCATTGTGATAATGTATATTTCCTATCTAAGACAAATATGTTTCTTCGTAAAGAAGAGATAATACAATATTAATCAGTATATTTTCTCCATTTACAATCATCGTAAATGTATGACAAAAGTCCAAAGCTCAGGATAAACATATAACTAGTGACTACTGGGTGATTTACACCGTAAATATATTGATATCAGTTGCTTCCTACGGGGTGTTCTCTGAAGGCCAACATATTGTTCAACAATAGGTAGGTGTTGTTTTAGGAGACAATAGGAAGCCAGTTCCTTTTGTTGTCAGAAGACAGGGTGAAAATCTTTCACTTATTGATTTTCTCTCTTTCTTAATGATGCATTGGAGATTTAAAAAAAAAAATGAATATATAAATGCAAGTTAAACCTGAAAGGTAGATATCAGACTTTAGTCTTAACATTAGCTGGGGCATTTTGTCTTGTCATAGATGGTTTATCTAATATATATTTTTCTGATTTATTCAAATGGTAATCATGTATTCGGAATCAACTGCCAAATTATAGAAAAGGGGGACCTTTAAATATATGAGTGTGACATCAAATTACAATGTTAGCCTTGGCCCTTTTAAATGTAAACGGAAACTATTGCAATAATAAAAAAAAATATCCAACAGTCTTATTTGGTGCTTTATATACATATACCGTCTTTAGATACGATATCTATAAATCTGGACATACGAAAACATTATGTAATTTAAGAAAATTTGTACATCAAGCAAACCTACTACGAGCAAATTATTTGGTAGATAATTAAATGGTGGATGAATAAAGTGACATTAGGGATATTCATTGAAAGTCAGTGCATATACAACACAGAAAATATTTATTCAACGTTAAAAACGTATTAATCTCGGCTGCAAATTTTGTCATTTATGACAAATTTGGCTAATATTAATTTGAATATAATCTTAAGCCCCGTATGCTGAATGCTTATTACTCATTCTAATTAATATATGTAAGCATAATTAGCAGCAAGATGTCAAAATTTCTATCCAAACTTCATTTCAATAATTTTGCGTTTCACGTGAATATGAAAAAGTCTTATAATAATTTGGGACAATATTCGAATATCCAGGATCAGGAATGCTATTATAAATATATCATTATTTTCAACACCCGTCTGCTCATGTTGTATGTTCAACTGGCACAGTATTCAAATTCTAAATGTCAAATATTGTATGTTCATTCGACTCGACAGTTGACAATATCGCTAGCACACTTTTCTCTCTCATGAAATTTTTAAAAAGTTTTGAACTCCGGATAGTATTGTTCAAATAAAGGGAAGCACGACCTCTTTTGAGAACTGCGTATGGGCCTGTGATAGGTAAACATCTAAGGTAAGGGCGAGATTATGACCTGCCCACGAACCGTAACTAAATCTGGTCCTTTACTGACTGCAAGTATGACACTACCCCGATAAAATATAGTGTTTAGTCTTACACTTAAGGCTGAGATATTTTGTGTACCGGTAGTGCTACCTTGTTAGTACGATTGCTAAACATCTCAAAGGTCCATTTGTTGAACTTTTGGTTGCTGGCAAATGTCATGGCGAAGGGAACACTGATGAAATTAATAATAGTAAATTGATCCGTTTTTTGGATATTGACCCATATATTCACCGTCTCTATCTAGTGTGTGTGTCTTACAAGGCGATGAGTCATCCCCGCTATAAATCTCAACAGCAAGAGCTGTAATTAGATGTGTAGTATAACATGTGTAGCCGAATTATTTAAAGTACAAACTGATTCATCAGTTTGGGATATACTGTCAGCTTAACTTGACGAGGTAAAACATTTGACCAGATATGATTTTGTTGTATATTGACATAAAATCAAAATAAAGGAAAAAATGATGGTCTGCTGCAATGATAGAAAGCAAGCTGCCAGAGACCGTCAAGGTCGTCCTCCTCTTGTTTTATTAACTTTAAGCCTTTCGACCTATTGCATGATAATCATTATAGGACAGACGGTATAACAGGATTTCCATTATAGGACAGACGGTACAACATGACTTTATTGTACGGAGTTAAATGTCTTGTGTAATATGAATTTGTTTGATCAGAATGCACTTTTTGAATAATTATGTCATTGTTAAACCTGTTTGTTTTAATGACAATAATAAAAATAAAAAAACCCATAAAAAAAAAAAAAAAAAAAAACAACAACCCCATAACCCCACAAAAAACCTAAAAAAACCCCAAAAAACAAAACAAACCAACCAACAAAAACAAAAGAAAATATGATAATTGTATCATTAAAAAGTTGATATAACCGCGGACATATTTTGTCGTGATATACTGAATTAATGAACTTGCTTCATTTACGAAAGCACTAGTGTCGCTAATTGGAACATCTGCAGATAGGCGACAATGCTTGTCAATCACACATAACAGGATGGGCCGAGTACCTTTCTTTTCATGTTAACCGACGCGACCTGTCACGTTGGTGTACCGTTTAGGTATTTCATAATCAAGATGTATAGTAAACACAGTAGTTAACAATACACGGGTGAATGTATAGAGAACTTTGTTACTCGGCACCAGTGTAGCTCGTTATTTGTATGTATTTTCAAGTTTCTCGAGTGCATTTTCTTTTAAGCAAAGGAACTGAATAACATATGTATATGACGGGACGCATGTAACAAATAAGCATTATATCTTTACCCTTGTTCACAGTCTCTTACTAATGTTCAGGGTGAAAAAGTATCAAACAGGGGGTTACTAACCGATTTATAATTGATTATAATATCACGTATTAGAAGGAAGTACAATACCACCTCCTTGAGTACAACGTGGTAACTTTCTAGGGATAACAATGGTTATGAATAGGTCTAATATCTATTTCGTTATTATTGGGGATCAAACTTTCTGGCAAAATATCACGTCACAAGTAAGAATACTGTTGATACGTTCTAGTAATTGAAACTTATTCTACAAACAAACATACGTGTCGTAACATCACCAACACAATCAGAGTATCCGTTTTGGTTAGCTACTATGGGCCATCCCTGACACCCGTAGCTGGGTGTGGCAGTGTTCCTCCTCCTCTGTTTCGGATTAAGATGGGCGTAGTAACCGCCACATCACTATTAAGTATGTCCAACTAGAGTACCACTCCGAGAGTGTAAGAAACAAGCATTGGACACTATATTGTTCTCAATATCTGTAAGATAAGCTTTGGCAAAATACATACGGTGTGTTTTACGTTTTACTGCCTTCAACAAATTGACAGTTATGATATGCTAATACATTACAAAATAACATTGCAGGGAGATCGATTCGGTACCTGAATGAAGACAATGAAGGCTTTGTTGGGTACTCTGGTGTTGACCGTTATTGTCTCCCCCTGGCGTGCATATGGATATTCATCCTTCCAGGCACGTATTCCAAATGGAGACAGAGTACGTGACCCTTGTGATGGCGTGGCAATCTGGCAGGGAGTGGGTCATCAAGGAATGGGCGGAGGAGGACCTAGGAACCCTTTCGGATTGGATTTCTACAACAATGGCATGGTACTGGATTCTGGTTTAAACTTAAAATACGGGGTTCCCTTAGTCCCTATTTGCACTCATTTGATTTTGTGTCTGGCCAAGAAAACTAGATGGCAAACAGAAGGCCATCTTAGATTTTAACAGCTTGTGTTTTGTATTGCTATTTTTTATCATAGTAATTTCTTTTTAGATTTCTCTTAGATTTTATGTGTAGGTTCACTTTGTTATAAAATAATGAATGTAGAGAGAAGAACAAATAATTATTTTTCATTTGTGGACGTCATGATCTTTCCGTGATCATGCATTTGATTTTAAGCCCATCAACATCATCTTGATCAAAACTGGAGGGATACTTAAATGTATGTTTTCTTGGTCCTGGTTTTGCGCATTTGATTATGAGGCTGATCGAGAAAACAAAATGGCGGAATTGATTTTCGTTTTTTTTTTATCGCTATGTCTTTAAATGTATCAAAAGGATAGTTCTTAAAGTTCATTTTAAGTTCTTCCCTTTTGTCTTGAATGTTGAAAGCTGGAGTTTCTTATTCCGATTTCTCAGAGAAAAAATCAGTCTTACATAGAACCAGTATAGACCAATGAGTTGTAGGGCGCCATTATCCCTCTCTGATCTTTTGTTTAATGCTTTGCTTTCAATATTACTCAATTTAGTGATACAAATCCATTTGATTAATAATCAGTTTCTGTAACAGAGTAGACATCAAGGGGCGGCTTTGTACATTTCCAATTGTCCGATTTAAACAATAATCACGATATAATATGTCCGTTGAATAACATATATTTTCCAGGCAGGGAAGTACGGATGTAAAAAAGACTTATTATTCAGGAACAATTATTTCTTTTAGTAATATGGAGGAAAAAGATGTTCATGTATGAATTTGGTTATCATATTTACATTTTAGATACATTATAAAATATGTTTACATCTTTATATCAACAACAGGTATGGAACAGCACCATTTGTCAGATGGACTCGGATGGTGATGGAACGTCAAACGGCGCAGAGCTTGGTGACCCCAACTGTGAATGGACCCCGGGGTCAAATCCAACCGACGAGCAAACTGGACATCCGGGTATGTATTAACATACAAATCTGTATTGCTCTTAATGATATGATTTAAGCACATTTCAAAATTATTTCAATATGACCAGACTCGGTTACAGTGAAATACTTGAGAAAGGTCGAATTGCTAATACCCGGCAAACTGATTTGATCGTCAGTGATAAAACTGATTTCGGCACGACTTGCTAGATTGGCACGAAAAGCAGCGACGAAAAGAATTATTTTTTTTCTTTTTTTTTTTTTTTAAATTTTTTTTCTTGGTTTTGGTTGATGAGCTCAAGGAAACTAGAATGGAGAAGATCCTAATGTGCCTCGAAATTCTTCTATGAAATAAAAATAATCAAATTTAGGAAACTGCTTATTTCATAATTTTTTTTTCTAAACATAAGTACCGTATTTCCTATATACAAAAGTTATGTTGACCGGCCATGAAAAAAAAATGAATTGCTTGCCCTTTATTTCAACAATGTAATATATCATGTATGCTTTAGAAACATGACAAGCAATGCATTTGATTGTTAGAAAATTAGATATCGTAATAATTAGTGTATTGATGGTATTTATATGCATAAGTTTATTTTTGGTTGTGGAGTTTTTAAAAGGTATAATAAAATATTTGCAAAGGATTCACAAAACCAATATATACAATCAGCATACAATTTTGTAGGTCATACCAGAATGCAGATGTTACCGCTCGTAAGCAGAACGCTGCGTGGATTCGTCACTTACATCCACGTGACTCCGTTCGACATTCTTTGTGTATCATTATTTACAAATACCAATCAAAGTTAAAACCCGAAAACATATATTTACATATTCTTTTTTCGGTAAAGGCCTTAGTATCCCTATATATTAAACCTATTTCTTTATTTATAAGTAGAAAATACCGTTAAAGGAATAGTGAATCTACAGTTTTAGTTGTTTTACGCGTCGGGATAATAATTGATAGTCACTATCATGATCGCATTACTGTCTTGTGTGGTAAAGTTCGACGGTATACCTGGTTGTTTCATTAACCGGCTTCTTGTTGCAAAATTAACTGGATTTTTCTGCAACCGATATTGAAGTATACTCAGCCTCCTAAGACATTTGATTGTCTTTTATTTTTTAAAGGTCGCTGTGTAAATATTAATTCTGTTCATATTACAAGCTCCGTTTTACAGCAAATCAGCTTATCTTCTCGTGCGGTTAATTTTCGTGTATTTTACCAGCGATTAAAGTTTGCGCAAATCAATAGCGGTGCAATAGTGTCGAACACAGGTACAGCTGGTATTTTATCACTGTAAATCGGAAAAAACCAACGCCGCGAAAACCTCGTTAAGCATAAAACCCCGAAATTAAGACCACGCGAAAACAAGCTGGCTTACAGTATTTTTTTTGTTTGTTTTTTAATTACGGTTTCTTAACACATTTGCTTTTGGGCGGATACAAATATGGAATTTGTTTTAAATATCCGATTGATAAACATTTATACTATGATTTTAGAAAGAAATCCTGAAAGAAGACAAGTATAGACTATAGTATGATGTTCTATTCAATTACAGGTCTATGTGAACCATGGAGTGATCCGAAGTGTTTAGAAAAGAACTCGTTTCATAAATGTCAGACTGCTGAACTCGAGTGTGACGCCATCAGCAAACCAGGTAGAGTAATAGATTACTTTTGGTTGTACCAAGTAAATGTATGATGTTAAATGGTTATCTTGCTGATTTTTGGATAACATAAAAAAAATTTGAACTTGATATGGGTCAAAAGCATTAAAAATGGATATGTTACATTAATCTTGCATTGTAGTTAAATATGCATGTATGCTAGTCAGTAAGAGCTGATTTTGCATTAATATATCATTTTTCTGTCAAAAAGTTAATGCTCGAAATGGATGTATCCAAACTCAATAAATAAATCAAATGTTAAATATCATTGATATAGGTTATTAGGGTATCTTGAGTGTCAGTTTCACGATCCCTTACAAATGCAGATGTTGGAGACTTATGCTCCGGTGTTTGCCGTGACCTGCATGCCATTCTTTACCTCATTTGAATAGTGGCATGGTTCAAAATAAAACAATATGTGCTTTGCATTCGGTTGATTTTTTTATTTTGGAAATTAAGAACATATTACATTACTGGCCTTTTCTATCTCCACATCTTGTTTTGACATTCCTGTCGATTCACCAACTTTTAGTTGCATTCATCGACTCCTATACGAATCCTAGTAGGACGAAATAGCTGTATAAAGCCGCTAAATATATCTTTGGCTCTACTATATCAAACTCAGTTTTTGCAATAGTCTCATAACTCACGAGCATTACAGAGGTTCCCTCAATAAATGATATTCTACCAAACTGAACTGCTGAATTACAAAACCTCTGACGTAGCCTATGGAATTGAATGTGACCTGTGTGGGTTGAAATATGGTGGTGAAACAAAATGTTCTTACCGTTATAATAAGCCTTTTGATCGCAAACTTTTAAATACCAATGAAACGCTGACACACAAGGATTCGAAAGATGAAGAATGACATACAATGGGAAAGTTTTATCGGTGACATCGTGATTTGAAAATATGTTTATGTCCTTATACGGTATGGGGTCAGAAATGTTTGATACTTGTTGATACGCCTTGTGGTTCAGTTTTCACAATCCTAGTTCTCAATTGGAGAGTGCTACGCAAACTAGGTTCGACCTGGATTTTTAGTGTGGGTAGCGTGGATGAAGCAGAAAACGCTTACTCTTCCGGAACACCTGCATTTATTATCCTTGCTGCTATTTTCTCAAGAGTCTCCATAAATATCTATTTCATTTTTCATATTTTGCATTCGTTTTATTAAGGTTTAAATTGAAATTACCATTTTGTTAATTTGTCGGTGTCCTTTTAGGGTTGTTTTTATCATGGAAGATGTTAATCCTTTTATATGTCTTGTATTGAAATTCATCTCACTTTCACAATGGGAATTTCGTTCTTTTTGTAGACGTTCTTGACTTCGCTGTACGATTTCCGAAGACAAAGGTTCCGTCTGAAGAAACAACTTACATGTGTATGAATTTTGCATTTCCTGCTGACCAGGATTATCACGTGATCGCTGATAGAGGTTTAATTGACAACAATTTCGTCATGCATCATATTGTTACTTATGCATGTTCACCTGAAGGTTTGTATTTAGCTTGATATTCACTTTTGATGGTGTTAGGTTACTTGATATTCGTTTCACAAAAACGTTTTTACAATTGTTTTACAAACATTTAGTGCTCTTTTCTTGAAACGCATATTATATAAATGAACCACACAACTGTATATTATGACTAGTGGTTCCATCCCCCGTAATGGCTCATTTAAACTTCAAATCAGCGATTGATTTTATATCAAATGAAAGTTTTCACTACTTGAGAAACGATCTAAATAAATAGGTTTAATTGCATATGAAAGCACACCACAATTTTTTTCACATTTGGGACGTACCTATTCCATATGCTGATAACTCACGAAAATAGGTAAACACTTCATAAACGCATTTTTCGGTACAGCTGAACCAGGAGATAAGGAGATTTAAGATTTAATGTGTAAATCACGTTTTGTTATTCAGGCCCTATCTGAACAGATATATACGCTTTGAACATATGTTTGGAAATCCATCAATGAATCTTAACATTATCTGTAACTTAAACTTGATAAAAGGGAGAAATATTTATTGGTTATGAAAGATTATTTTCTATGCATTATCTTTGACACCATTATAACAAAAATGTTATCATTCAGGAACAATGGTGTCCCAATGGTACCATGTTTCAGACTACAAATATCACTACGAGCATGTTTGATATGGCGGGGTTGCTGAAATATCTTAAGTGACCGTTAATGTCATCAATACCTTTCGTTTGCAATACTATTCCGTATGTATACTAAGCATGAACACTTCCAATAAATCACGTTACAGGGACACCGGTACCATAACGGTATGCATCGAGGTATTACGTTATTTTATTGTCTGGTTTTCCTTAAAGCTTTAGATGTTGAATAATCTTGTGTTTGATACTCATCTCGTTGCAGTTGAACTTGACGATTTAGTCAACCCGTTGAACACTCCCTACGTCTGTGGTATGGCTGGAGAAGAACGGTGTCAGGAAATCATATCATTATGGAGTGTTGGCATACCTGGTTTTTGTCATAACGAAAACGCTGGGTTCAAAATAGGGCCAAACGGATACAAATACGCATCAATGCAGGTACTTGTATAGGCACAGAACCGGAAAACACGTTAAAAACCGGAACTTACGTAAAGAACAAGAAATTACGTAAAACATGAATTTCAATTAATATCCTATTTTCCTAACAACTAGCGTGTAAATGCACATAGCTTAAACTGAAACCTATTTCCTCTCCTTTTCGTAGATGCATTGGAACAACCCGTTAGGGAAGGAGAACTACACAGACAGTTCTGGAATGACTCTATTCTACACTCCCGTATTACGTCCATACAACCTAGGAAATTTATTAATTGGCGAAAATCTTTTCCAAATCCCGCCTGGAGAAACACGTTATGTCGTGGATTCAGAATGCAGTTCCATTTGCTCTGCTCAATTTATGAACGACACCATTAATGTTATCAGCGGAATGAACCACATGCATTATATGGGTGAGTTTACTACCTCTCCTGTTAAAATGAACATAATTTTGACAGGCGTATTATAGATTTGGTTTGTTTTTTGGTTTGTTTTTGTTTAACGTCCTATTAACAGCCAGGGTCATTTAAGGACGTGCCAGGTTTTGGAGGTGGAGGGAAGCCGGAGTACCCGGAGAAAAAACCCACCGGCCTACGGTCAGTAACTGGCAACTGCCCCACGTAGGTTTCGAACTCGCAACCCACAGGTGGAGGGCTAGAGATAAGGTTTCTGGACACCTTAACCACTCTGCCACCGCGGCCCCTGCGTATTATAGAACACCGTTATTGTGTCTGTCTGTTTATAAAACATCAATCGAATTTTGATATTGGTCTAGTTTTCTTTAAAACGTTATAATTCAGACAAAACAGGTGTTACAGTACTTAATCGTTAAAAGTGTTAAGGTAATGATTTATGAGTTTGACTTGTTTGAAAACAATTACATTTAGGTTGGTATTTATTCTTCCAAAAAGCAACACAAAATTGCCGCTGTGGAATGAGTAAAACTAAAATATTGTCCAGTATCGAAGTTGATATTTTGGTTTATGCTGAACACGACTCTCAGTTTTGATTACTGGTTTGACCGAAGGACTGCCGTTTCCTTGCCAATTACTGGTCGATATTTTGATATTTTTGTACTTGATCTTGGACCTCTGTATATTTAATTAGACACAACAAACATTGCTGTGAGGTCTGTTTTCGTTTTTAACAAAATGTCTGCTATAAAATGATGATATCGTTTGTTGTGTGAAGTTTTATTGAAAGACCTGTTGGTCCCAATTACGTGTAAATACCGACGAGTAAACGTGATTGCATCCCCGCTTGGTAAAAAGGGTATATAGTAATAAATATAGTGCGTGTGGGCGTCCGTCGGCCCATGATACATTTTGTATACGTTATCTCAATGTGCCAGTGTTGATTGGATATTGAGACCTTTACGACAAATGTCATGTTAACAACATTTTATGGGTATCGTATTCGAATCAATATTCGCTTCTTATTGTTATGCTACCATGAAAATGTATATTTAGCCATTTAATTTTCTGATAGATTTTTCAGGACAACATAATTAAGATGCATTTTACTTGAACGCATCATTAACTGTGCTGATTTTTTCAGTTAATTCGACAAAATTCGTTGGTATTTTATTGATGTCTTATTAATACCTTATCAATGTTATTGTTAGCTATTTAAGATATCGGCAAACAATACGTCCTTATCGTGCTCATTGCTGATTGCATCCGGCTATTATTTGTTTGTACAGGTAGACAAATGACTACCTACCTTACACCTGCCGGTGGCGATATGCAGGCCATTATGCATGACGAGCAGTATAGCTACGACAACCCTATGGTCTACACGTAAGATATTAGTTTTCATCATTATATTACACTTAATGTTTACAGATTTCCTTCATGATAATAGGTTGTTTCTTATGGTTGAATAATGTAACTAGTACTCTCGAATGTTAAACGAAACTATCGAGATGAAATATATACTGAAACGAAAAAGAAACGCAACATGGAAAATTGTGATTAATTTTGTATTAAATATACATATCTGTATAAAAATCGCGGAAATAAACATGCACCCTGCCTAACACCCATACCAATCTTCAAAATCACCCAAGTGTGACTAGAGACCTATGCACTTCCGGCGCGGTAAAAACATCAAAAACCGTGCCTGTACAAACATATGCGTTCTTTTTTCATTCAAACCAGTATCAATTCATCACTAACATTGAGCCACATCATCGCCAATACTTTTGCAAACAATAATTCCTTTTACAATTATGCCACGGTTATCAAAGGTTGATAGAGGACGTGCTATAGCGATGCTTCTGGCAGGGAACACGCAACTTCACGTCGCTCGACAATTCAGAGTTCACAAATCGACTATTAGTCGATTAGTTTCACGTCTTAACGCAACAGGAAGAGTCGATGACCAGCCGAGATCAGGACGTCCACGCGTAACGTCGCGACGTCAAGACCGGGTTCTTAGGTTGGCACACCTGCGTAACAGGAGATTAACGGCCGCTGAAACGGCAAGGAATACGATTGGTAATCATAACCGTCGAATTCATCCCCAAACAGTGATCAACAGACTGCGTGAGGCTAATTTGCGTGCAAGGCGACAGTACGTTGGTTTACCACTAACACCGCAACGTCGAGCACGTCGTATGCAATGGGCAACGGCACATATGCCCAGACGTTTTCCTATGAGACGTTGGAGGTCTATGCTCTTCACCGATGAATCTCGATTCACGTTATTTCGAGCAGATGGCCGTCAACGTGTGTACCGGCGTCGAGGCGAACGTTTTGCTGACGCCTGTGTTTTGGAACACGACCGATTTGGGGGTGGATCAGTTATGGTTTGGGCGGGAATCTCCCATGGTTTGAAGACGCCTTTGGTGATAGTCAATGGGAATTTAACGGCCGTACGCTATCGGGATGAGATCCTTAGGCCCCATGTTGTGCCGTTTGTTAGGCAGCATCATCTAACCTTTCAGCAAGATAACGCGAGACCACACGTTGCAAGAGTCTGTAGAGACTTTCTTGCGACACAGAACATTGTTCCTATAGATTGGCCTCCATATAGCCCCGACCTGTCCCCAATCGAGCATTTGTGGGATGAATTAGACAGAAGAATTCGAAATCGCCGTAACCCCCCAAATACCCTCCCTCAGTTAGCAAATGCACTCGTCCAAGAATGGAATAACATTCCAATACGGAAAGTCAATGCCCTGATGAACTCAATGCAACAAAGAATTAGAGATGTGATAACTGTTCGAGGAGGACACACACGATATTAGGGCACGGTTTCAAAACTGCTGCCATTTCAACTTGGATTCACGTAGGGTACTACCAATCATGACCTTCTAGCAAAGTGACCTGTTCTTAAAAATCTCTAAACATTTAAAGGATGTTACATCAATATTCAATATTAACTATTACATATGAAATTTAAACATAATGCTCACAAGTATTATTTTATTAAACCTACAATTTGAAGTTGCGTTTCTTTTTCGTTTCAGTATATGATTTAGAAAATATTTTTAACGATATTATAGATATCATGGAAAGGTAGGTCTATATATGTTTGTAATATCTTCTTTTTTTCAAAAGAATAGTTTATACTGTATACATATTTACCTTCAAACATTACTTCTGTTAATGCTATTTTCACTACTTATTTCTAGATGCATATTTCTATTGTTTTTTATATCCTGAAAATTTCAGAACTAGTTAACATAAAGTTTTATCCATTTTCCGATGCAGGGATACCGTATACAGGGTGTATAACCCCCTAAACTGAAAGCTTAATCATTAAAATTTATAACAGGACCGCGATCTTTTCCACTCGTCAATTTTATATATACCTACTGTAAAGAGTGGTACACTGGGCAGTGTTGATAGGGGATAGGCTTAAATTAAGGTTAGATAACGATCAATTTATATTCTCTCACCAAAAGTGTTTTAGAAAGAGATATCATAAATCAGCGCTAGAAATAAAATACATTTTGTTTTGAACCAATATCTCTTCTTAAACATGTGTTGTACCATATCATGATATTATGATGTTTCACAGTTTATTGTTGTAGAGATATTACAGGGCCCATTTGTTCAAAAGGTGATTTGCTTAATGACTTGATTAGTGAAAATTTCATTTTTCATTTGTTGCAAAACCTGTGTGAATATATCATCTTTAAATTATGCCAGTTGCAAGAAAATGAAGAATTACATAATTTCATGAAGTTTTGATAAGCTAGTTCTACCATTATATTTGAAATATGTTGTTAAAATGTGATTTGCCTAGAGCATGGCTTCGTTGGCGTTTTGAATAAAGTGGTATGTCAGTCGACTCTTAATGGTCTGGAATATTTTACAGATTTCAAACTCCGTTGCAAGTAAGACCTGGAGACGTGTTGAAGACAAGATGCTCGTTTACTTCTTCACATAAAGTTGTAACAACCACCAGCGGGGAAGCTACTTCACAGGAAATGTGTTACGCATTCTTGTTTTACTACCCAAAAGAATCATTTCAGTCACAACAATGTGTTACCACTATGGGACTGCCTCGATGCTTATTGGATCACCCCACCGAGTTGATAGACGGATGCCAAATGCCGTCATTCATCAATAACCAAACGATGTTTCTGCAAATATTTACAGAGGTAGGTTAACTACTTAATCAGATCCGAGACCATTTTAAGATTGATAACCATGAAAACGACTAATTAAACTAAACTAGCTAGTTGTCATGGTTACTATTTAAACTGATAGAAAACTGCTGAGATGAAACATAATCAACACCACTTGAACGGTTTCATTTCATGTCAACGAAGACAAGAAATATCGTGTAATTTAGATATTCCATAACGTTAAAACTCTGGAGATTGTTACTTCATTGACAGTAATGCTACTGGGAACATCGTTTAAATTGTCGACGAAGAGATATAAAATATAGTTTGGTGGAATAACTCATTAGTGAAAGTGACTCAAACAAATATTGCATTGGACGAGATGAGCTTTTGTCAAGTGCGAATGGAGCGATGCCAACTTTTTGAATTGAAAAACAATTGTGTGAAGTGCAACAGAGGTACTGCGACTGGTGAACACTGTTTCCAGTCATTCCCTAAACTCGTTATTCTGCTCCTTCAGCTTCTACTATATGTCATTACAAGTGACCCCATCTATATTTCCACTATTTCTTAATTTCCCACATCAATTAAATTTGCGTCTGCCAGTCGCTTCCCGTGTCGCTTGAATGATACATACACCTACAGGTAACACTCGGTGGGTATTTGTACATGCAAATCACCGATCATCACTACCACCTATTGACATTGCATAACATAAAGAAACTATTTTCAACAAAATTCCTACCCATCAATCGGTTGAAATTGTTGTGTCATGACATAGGTTAATGACTGTGAATTTCGTATTGAATGTCTTCGACTTTTAAAAGTATGCTGGAACACATAGAGAGAGATTGTAACAGACCTTTTGTTATATCAATAAAAGATATTTGGAATGAAATTAAATACTATACAATGGTTGTCGTCTCAAATAACTGTTCTGTAGAGTATACCTGTGTCTATTAGACGACATGTACATTTAATTGTATATGATATGGCGTTAGCGAACACTCGGTTGAATGAAACAAAACGCATTGAAATTTGCTCTAAACACATTTAGACTTCGTCCCTGGACGACATGAAGATTAAAAATTTCAGGACGTGAAAGCACAATAGCACAGTAATCAATCCTGCTTATCTTTTTGTGAATGTGTCTGAATCTTTAAAGTGAAAACGTTGTTTTATGGGGGAACATTTTCAAAATACAGAATTCAGTGTAATCTGAATATATCACCAATTCCCTTTATCTGAAAACTATGAAATACTCAAGTATTGCATATTCATATTTCGTCGTTATATTTTGTAGACATTACTGTCTTGATGTTAATCTTTCGCTCATGTACACTGTATCATAATATTCTGTTTAATTGGATCGATTGGACTATAGTAATTAGAATGAACCTGGTGATTTTATACTATTTTCAGTAGAGTATTGACAGAGACATTCAAAAAATCAAAACCTGTATTATCATAAGCCATTAGGCCCGACAAGATTTATGTCAAAAATATTACATTTAAGAAAGCGCGTACGACTTATAAGATGAATGTATACTTCATATTGTGAACTTAACAAATTGCGCAACAATCACTTAACTCTTTTATTTACCACACTTGTTGGCAAAGGGAAGCAGAGTACTTTGAGTAATTCTACGCGGCCAAGCATGTAACCCATACCTTTCACTTCCGATCGGGACGAACCCGGCCTAGATGAAGTACAAGTGTGTTGACACTGTGTTACCCGACTATCCGATCTATATATTATAACGGTGCAAGTCCGTTAATCGCATACCTGTGTTAAATTATGATCCTTGAATGGATATATTTCTAATAAAACACTCACTGTTCCAACAGAACCATATACAATAGCTTTAAGGAGATGTCAGAAACTGCTATACAGTATGCGCACATGTACTTTTACTTTTGATACATCACCCAGCCATCATCCAATAGTACGAGGCCGAGTTCGTGTTCATAGTATGTCTTCACATAGAATAGTTGATGTCTAATAATTCATCTCCTTTTCCACCGACGGGTGGGGGCTGATATAGACAAAACAATAAAATGTCTATCATAACGTTTCATTACACACAGGTTGAAATTAATTGTTACTTGAAACAACTTGTGGTATATTTGAGCCAAAACCAGGGAAATAATTGTGATATTGCAATAGATGAAGATATTATTTGAAGTCAAGAGAATCGTTTAAAAAACTCATTTTTGCATTTCAGCTCTCAGCCCGATGTGAAGCCTTCACCTGTCGTAAAGAATGCAAAACCTACATCAAGGACTTGAGACAACATGAGTGCATGCAAGGCAGGGTAGGGGATTATGTCGATCGTTTGCTTGACATCTACGTTGGTGTGGATCAAATGGTCCTCTACCACTCGTGCGATGTTGAGATTGAACGGGAGGCTGCCGAACCGTGTACCTGTACAACACAGGCACCAGGACCGTGTGTTGAGTACACCGGAACTGCTGCTTATCACCAGATGTCGCTTTATCTGCTTCTGGTAACGATGGCTGCAATATATTCAAAGTAATACCAAACGATTCCTCACTTTCAATAGTACACACATCTACATAACATACATCAATTTACATACAGTGTATATATATATATATATACGGAATAAGATTGTGATAACAATGTACACACTTACGTCGGAATCTATCTTATGTTCCTTGTTAGTTAACACCAAGATAAATTCAAACATATTGTTAAATCGTAAACCTAATGTGTTTACTAGAAAAGAAAATCATGAATTACTTGATTGCACTGTACTTTAGTACTGGATATGGTCTAAAACCAAAAAGCGTAGTTAGTAGAATATCGGAGCATTCCGATACCTATTGGAGATAATTGATTTAAGCTTGTATCATATCCTTTTTTTCAATCTTTTATGGTGTAAATATGATGTCCTCTTATTTTCACATGATATATCAACATGTGAGCCAATGGTTTGTTTTACACTAGTGTATGATTCGTAGTGATGCTTTTAAAGCCATTTACTGTATGGATATCAACCATTTGATAAGTGCACGGGACCTTTGGTTTGGTTTGTTTTTGTTTAACGTCCTATTAACAGCCAGGGTCATTTAAGGACGTGCCAGGTTTTGGAGGTGGAGGAAAGCCGGAGAAACCGGAGAAAAACCACCGGCCTACGGTCAGTACCTGGCAACTGCCCCACGTAGGTTTCGAACTCGCAACCCAGAGGTGGAGTGCTAGTGTTAAAGTATCGGGACACCTTAACCACTCGGCCACCGCGGGACCTATAACGTTTAACACTCAATGGATATACAAAAAAGACATCAATATATGCTGTAGTTATTGCAAACACTTCTACGCCATTTCTTGAGAACTTGTGTAGCAATATCTAGTTGTTGATACAGTAAATGAGTTTAAAAATATCAAACTTACCGCGAGCTGGCACCTTCGTCCACCATTTTAGGACTTTTAGTGTTCCCATATCTGTAAGAGGTCACGTGTTTTCACCCAATGTGGGTTGTCATCCAATATTTGTTTTTCCCGTTTGTGTGTATTATACTGTAGCAGTACAAAGACGTATTATTAATAGCATAGCTCCTGATGAGTGTATCATATATGTAACATATTTTTTATTTACTTTTGCAATAATTTAACACATTTGTAATGAAAACCACGCAATACTAATCAGAACAATACATTTAAATGCTTGTCATTGTGAATAAAAAAATGAGCTTAATGTACTCTTCAGAGTTTTCCATTACGCCTCGCTTTAATCCCGTGAAAAGGGTTTTTAAAATAATTTGGATGGTTTGGTCAACCACTGTAGCAAACACGCATCTAAAAATGCGTCAGAAATATTATTTTTATATCTTTTTATGGTACTACATTTAAGATTTTTGAATCTGAAATACTAAAAAATAACACACATGATAATGTCACAAAATAGAAACACACAGACCTTTCATTTTTATGTTTGCTTTATAAAGAGAAACTATTTTCTTTCAATTCGTTAAATATTTTAAAACGTAGTATAGAACTTTTTACACTGAGCATTAAATCTGTTGGAAAATGAACATTTTGTCATCGAAAACAACGGGTAAGGGTAACGTTAATTTTTTTCCGAGTAAAAAGGTTAAAGGTTAAATTAATTTCCATAATCTAGAGGGATTTTGTTAAGTTATTCAACTAGATACACATCTTATTTCTAAGCTTATCAAAGGCAAAAACTAATCGTTAATACAAAAAAAAATCTCCGTTTCTGTCGTTGCTAAAGCAAAAGATCGAAATAAATTCTTTGAAGACTATATGTCAGTCTTACGGACAGCATTGAATCATTTTAACTATTTGCACAAACTGTGTCATGCACAATTTACTCGAGATGTCATCATTTATGGCAATTCGCTTTATTTTCTCATGACCAATATAAGTGGGTCTCATTCAGATATATTATTCCAATATCAACAAAATGCAAGGCCTATTTACCATATGCAATGTTAAAGTTTTGTCAAATGTGAGAATTTTTTTGGAAAAAAAAGAGGTATTACTTAAACAACATAAGAACAAAGAATTACCTTAAATATACATTACTTAAACATATTGTATATCACTTTTATTTTTATTACTGTGTGTTTTTTAAAAGTACCTTGTTAATGTAAGACCTCTTGTTGATATCCAATCAACACTGGCACATTGAGTTGAATAAAAAATCTTGAAATCGGATTTGGTTCTATTATTATAGGCTATAATCGCAAGCTGTGCGATAAGAGCGATAGCATAGCATTCTAAAACTTTTAATTTACCTGAAGGTATTGTCTTGTTTAACAAGAGACCCTCACATTAATATACATACAAAGATGTGAACTAGTTCGTTGGTTCACACACATCAAAGAAGAAAATTAATCGCAAGAAGTTGAAAGACTAGCAACATGTAATGAGGCCGGTACCCTTACTATCTTTGGACAAAGGAATTTTATTGTTTTGTTTCTTTCAAGTTGATAATATATGTGTTTTGTCACCGAATACCGGGACTTTATCTATTATATACATGTATAGACTAAATAATAT
Organism: Pecten maximus; assembly: GCF_902652985.1. Taxonomy (NCBI): domain Eukaryota; kingdom Metazoa; phylum Mollusca; class Bivalvia; order Pectinida; family Pectinidae; genus Pecten; species Pecten maximus. Next base: position 13,182,196 of record NC_047023.1, on the reverse strand, counting down.
TGAAAAGTGACGACCCTTATATATATATATCACTCGTCATCAACAATATTTTGTATAGAGAGGTTTTATTGTTTTCATGAAGCATAAGCTATGTATTGTTATTTTATTCTGGTCGATTCGAAATCCGAATTGACCGGAAACTTCCATCATTGTAAAATGATAGATTTGACGAAAACCAAAGATTAAGCAAATGAAACGAGCCCATCGACCTCTTGTTAAAATACAGTATCAGTTGAGATTTGTGTATATGCAATTGGTGTAGTTCTTATAAACTGTAGGGCCAAAAAAACCTATATATTTCCTGTTGTGTAAAAGAAGTGACATCTTTACCTGCTACAATGACAATGTATCTATATCCAGTTTTATATAAATTTTTTGTTGCTGTAAATAAATGACCTTATTCCTGTGTTAATAAATTTCATCTTCTATATTGCCTCATGATTAAGATTATTTTTGTCACTACTGCGACGAAAACTTGCGGAATCGGGAATACGGCATTACTGTTCCCATGGCCTCGTAGACGTCGTCAGATCCAAACATCTTACCGCCAATATTAGTATCACTTTACAGGGACTGAAATTGTATTGGCATACTGTTTACTTAAGTGGATTTTGTATAATTCTAAAGATGTTAACTTTTTTTCAACACTTAAGAAACGCATTCGTTCTCTAGTGTTGAACACTTTTTTTATTATGTATATTTTGGAGCACTTACCACTAGGTCTCAGAGAAAAATACATCGAGGATGAAATTTAGAGATTGATTGAATTTATATATGTGATGATATATCTATGACATAACAGTTGTTTTTGTAGAGAGAGAAAAAGAAAAAAAGTGGGATATTTTATTTCGCATACATTCGGTATATTTATATACATTTTTATCAAATTTATTTTCAAATCGAAAAAGAGTGCCTTACAGTTTTAGATGTACAAATGCTTAGTAACATACATACATATATAAGTGTGGAACCTGATGTGCGCACGCGTATGGCAGTTATTGTTAACGTAAGTTTATTTCTGAGTTTGAAGACGATCGTGAACGTAATTTCGCACATCCAAATTACTTCTTTAATTTTGTTGATAAAATAGTCTTAAAACATTTTGTAGAATAACAATATCTTAAGCTAAGATTAACCCGAATCGGAAAATTGGGAATTGTTGAGGGGTGGGGGTGGCGGGGGGTCTGCAGATCAACACTGTTACTTTGCGGATTTGATTCAGTTTTCATTATTTTCTGATTAACTGATATTTCCTCTAAATACTTGCAGTCAGACTTTTTTTTTTTCAAAACAAACTTCATCTGAAGTGATATCATAAAAACGGTAAAAAGTGTGACGAAAGTCTGGTATTCGTCACCACATGAAAAACCCCTCCTCGGCAACTTCAAAAATGAAAACAATTGTCATTTGTACGCACTTAATTGACCAAACAATTCAAATATCAGGTATAACTTACATATACTGTATGATATTGATCTATACCAAAGGTTGGAATCTTAACCTTGTTAATTAGCAGGTATTTCCAAGATTATTTATTTCTTTTTTTTTCATCACGTGCAGTTTGCAGTTGTATTAGTTTGAATAAAGAGAGATGATTCAAGTACTGAAAAAGTGGATATTTTCGGGTGTGGAAATTTTCGCTTAGCCAGCTTCCAAGTGTTCGCGGTGTGGATATTTTCGCGCCATCAAGATGTTTTTGCGCTAACTTGTATCTTTTGTATTTAGTATTTTTATGTGTTAATATATTCGCGTGTGAAAATTTTCGCGGAGATTTACTGATAGCGAAATAAGCGAAAATTTACACATCGCGAATATTTCCACTTTTACAGTAATATTTATTTTTGTGCTCAGATATAGGCTGTACTAATTTAAATGAGCCATTTAATAACTTGTAGTGGACAAATAAGAACAAAATGAAATTCGTCTTCCACTTAGTTTTAATTTGATAACGACATATCCTGTTCGCCATTGTGATATTACGATATCGGTCTTCTTCTATATAAAACTTATGTGATGAAAGTCGTAATGTCGAAAAAAGTTTATGATACACTTCAGGAATAGACGTTGTTAGGTAAAATTGCTATTTAAAACTGTCTACAATTGATTTATCTAAATAATATTCAAACAACCTTTAAACAAATTAATTTCTTGCTTGACTTAAAACATTTTTTTTTCAAATTCTGCTTAAAACATTGTAAAAATACTCATTCCTTATTAACATATCCAGAAACTACCAAAATCAGAAGAGAAAAATATTTTTTTAACTTGACAACGCCAAATGCATTAGAACCCCCCATGTGTCATAAACTAAATTAAGAACAATATTTCCCCATTTAATCATCTTCAACCATTCTTAATATGAGATTGTATCGCACTGCCTCATGCTACTCAAGTCGAAATGACTCCAAGTTTGGCGGAGTAGCCTCCCCTTAATCGCTTCTCTCGTCAAGCCGCTTTTATTACACATACATAAAGTCATAGAAAGCGCAGCAACACGACAATTAGTAAAACGTACAATAACCTTTGTAGTAGGTTATCACATGAACTAATGTTTTAGATGCATATTATGCAATTATTAAGAATGTTTGAGTTGAAAAACAACAACAACAACAAAAAAAAAAACCCCCAAAAAACCCCCCAAAAAACCCCAAACAAACAAACAAAACCAAAAAACAAAAAAACTAGAAATAAATATCAGTTTCTTTTCAGGACTGTTTTCTCTATAGTTCGTCCTTTTTTAAGTTACGCTATATATAGAACTACAAAGTAAGAGTTACTCAATCAAACAGACAAAAATCTGCGTTTTGGCGCGCGCTATTAAAAAAGCAATTAAAAGTACTGCAATGAGAATATGACAACTTTACAAAAAAAAAAAAAAAAAATACTATCATAGAAACGAAAACCAATATGTATTATTAACAAGAGAGTATAAGATTCTTAAACGTAGGATAGGGATATTCCAACCGAGGATTACGGAAAACAAGGGGTAGGCCTAGGCCTACAATATCAACATATCTGAAGTAAAACGTTTCAGAGTATTTTCAACATTCACAAATTTTCTTTGTTTCAAAAGATTAGTAGAGTACTGACATTAATTTATTCTTATCAATTCTAAGGTAAGAACGTAAGTATATACAGTTTACACTCCTCAGTACACTTTTAAATCCATCCCAAAGCTAGTACCTCTATATACTGAACGGATTCCGGTAATTCCCTCCCATCAGTACTTCCGCCTAGGTAAACGATGACGAAATACCCACCTGGTGTAGTATTGATTAATAAAATTACCTTCACATTTATGTCATATTACATGTAACGATAATTTTCACGTAAATCACAACTAACAAAGAAGACAAGACAGGGCACCATCTTTAAAATAACGTAAACCATATAAAAAATTACACATATACATTATACATCCCCCACATGCCCTTCACCTACACCATCTCTCTCTTTACGTAATTACTTGTTAGACAATGACGATTTCAATGAATATCTGTCAGGTTTCCTACCAGGCCGTTTTACTGTTCACCAGCTTATAATTATTTATTATACAATTTGTCACAATATGGATAAACACAGCCTACCTCTCTAGTTTTCTGTGATATTTTCAAGGCATTCGAAAGTGGCAAAATGGAGTGAAAGTAAATACTGAAAATTTGAAAGAATAAAATATTTGAGAATTACGATTTCTCTTGCTTGCTACAATAACAACCATATTCTTTTCAACACACATAACTGTTTTGAAGCGTCCTAATCAGTTACAAAAACGAGATATATATAAATCAAATTTTCAACTAAACCTTGAATGCTACAGAAATTTAAAGTATTTACAATTTATCTCAATATAGTTTCAACATGCAAGTAGCAGTCTAAAAAATGATCTGGCATATAAAGCATAACCTTTGAGGCTGGGTCTTTATTTAAATCAGGTCCAACACTGTTCACGTGCAAGGAAATAACAGCAGGAATACGATTAACATTAATTCATGGAAGATATCTATGGCTTTATATACCCATATGCCTATAGTTCGTTTGCCATGGCGTTGACCTCGTCCTAGAAGTCATATGTTTATCTATGATGCGATTTTACAAATATTTACAACGAAAGGGAAGTCTGTGTAGCCATCTAGAATACGAAACTACATTTAGAATTGGTCAGTGTATCGGTAGTTATCTACAACCCGTACTAGTGTAGAACTGACCAGTGTATCGGTAGTTATCTACAACCCGTACTAGTGTAGAACTGACCAGTGTATCGGTAGTCATCTACAACACATACTAGTATAGAACTGACCAATGTATCGGTAATCATCTACAACACGTACTGGTATAGAACTGACCAGTGTATCGGTAGTCATCAACAACACGTACTAGTGTAGAACTGACCAGTGTATCGGTAGTCATCTACAATACGTACTAGTATAGAACTGACCAGTGTATTGGTAGTCATCTATAATACGTACTAGTGTAGAACTGACCAGTGTATCGGTAGTCATCTACAACACGTACTAGTATAGAACTGACCAGTGTATCGGTGGTCATCTACAACACGTACTAGTATAGAACTGACCAGTGTATCGGTAGTCATCTACAACACGTACTAGTGTAGAACTGACCAGTGTATCGGTAGTCATCTACAATACGTACTAGTATAGAACTGACCAGTGTATCGGTAGTCATCTACAACACGTACTAGTATAGAACTGACCAGTGTATCGGTGGTCATCTACAACACGTACTAGTATAGAACTGACCAGTGTATCGGTAGTTATCTCCAACACGTACTAGTGTAGAACTGACCAGTGTATCGGTGGTCATCTACAACACGTACTAGTATAGAACTGACCAGTGTATCGGTAGTAATCTACAACACGTACTAGTGTAGAACTGACCAGTGTATTGGTAGTCATCTACAACACGTTCTATAGTATAGAACTGACCAGTGTATCGGTGGTCATCTACAACACGTACTAGTATAGAACTGACCAATGTATCGGTAGTCATCTATCACACGTAGTAGTATAGAACTGACCAGTGTATCGGTAGTCATCTACAACACGTACTAGTGTAGAACTGACCAGCGTATCGGTAGTCATCTACAACACGTACTAGTATAGAACTGACCAGTGTATCGGTAGTCATCTGCAACACGTACTAGTGTAGAACTGACCAGTGTATTGGTAGTTATCTCCAACACGTACTAGTGTAGAACTGACCAGTGTATCGGTAGTCATCTACAACACGTACTAGTGTAGAACTGACCAGTGTATCGGTAGTTATCTACAACCCGTACTAGTGTAGAACTGACCAGTGTATCGGTAGTCATCTACAACACATACTAGTATAGAACTGACCAATGTATCGGTAATCATCTACAACACGTACTGGTATAGAACTGACCAGTGTATCGGTAGTCATCAACAACACGTACTAGTGTAGAACTGACCAGTGTATCGGTAGTCATCTACAATACGTACTAGTATAGAACTGACCAGTGTATTGGTAGTCATCTATAATACGTACTAGTGTAGAACTGACCAGTGTATCGGTAGTCATCTACAACACGTACTAGTATAGAACTGACCAGTGTATCGGTGGTCATCTACAACACGTACTAGTATAGAACTGACCAGTGTATCGGTAGTCATCTACAACACGTACTAGTGTAGAACTGACCAGTGTATCGGTAGTCATCTACAATACGTACTAGTATAGAACTGACCAGTGTATCGGTAGTCATCTACAACACGTACTAGTATAGAACTGACCAGTGTATCGGTGGTCATCTACAACACGTACTAGTATAGAACTGACCAGTGTATCGGTAGTTATCTCCAACACGTACTAGTGTAGAACTGACCAGTGTATCGGTGGTCATCTACAACACGTACTAGTATAGAACTGACCAGTGTATCGGTAGTAATCTACAACACGTACTAGTGTAGAACTGACCAGTGTATTGGTAGTCATCTACAACACGTTCTATAGTATAGAACTGACCAGTGTATCGGTGGTCATCTACAACACGTACTAGTATAGAACTGACCAATGTATCGGTAGTCATCTATCACACGTAGTAGTATAGAACTGACCAGTGTATCGGTAGTCATCTACAACACGTACTAGTGTAGAACTGACCAGCGTATCGGTAGTCATCTACAACACGTACTAGTATAGAACTGACCAGTGTATCGGTAGTCATCTGCAACACGTACTAGTGTAGAACTGACCAGTGTATTGGTAGTTATCTCCAACACGTACTAGTGTAGAACTGACCAGTGTATCGGTAGTCATCTACAACACGTACTAGTGTAGAACTGACCAGTGTATCGGTAGTAATCTATAATACGTACTAGTATAGAACTGACCAGTGTATTGGTAGTCATCTATAATACGTACTAGTGTAGAACTGACCAGTGTATCGGTAGTCATCTACAACACGTACTAGTGTAGAACTGACCAGTGTATCGGTAGTCATCTACAATACGTACTAGTGTAGAACTGACCAGTGTATCGGTAGTCATCTACAACACGTACTAGTGTAGAACTGACCACTGTATCGGTAGTCATCTACGCCGAGTTTTAGTATAGAACTGACCAGTGTATCGATAGTCATCTACAACTCGTACAAGTATAGAACTGACCAGTGTATCGGTAGTCTGACCAGTGTATCGGTAGTCTGACCAGTGTATCGGTTGTCATCTACAATACGTACTAGTGTAGAACTGACCAGTGTATCGGTAGTCATCTACAAGACGTACTAATGTAGAACTGACCAGTGTATCGGTAGTCATCTATAACACGTACTAGTATAGAACTGACCAGTGTATCGGTAGTCATCTACAACACGTAGTAGTATAGAACTGACCAGTGTATCGGTAGTCATCTACAACACGTACTAGTATAGAACTGACCAGTGTATCGGTAGCTATTTATAGCACGTACTAGTATAGAACTGACCAGTGTATCGGTAGTCATCTACAACACGTACTAGTGTAGAACTGACCAGTGTATCGGTAGTCATCTACAACACGTACTAGTGTAGAACTGACCAGTGTATCGGTAGTCATCTACAACTCGTACTAGTATAGAACTGCCCAGTGTATCGGTAGTCATCTACAACACGTACTAGTGTAGAACTGACCAGTGTATCGGTAGTCATCTACAACACGTACTAGTATAGAACTGACCAGTGTATCGGTAGTCATCTACAACACGTACTAGTATAGAACTGACCTGTGTATCGGTAGTCATCTATAATACGTACTAGTGTAGAACTGACCAGTGTATCGGTAGTCATCTACAACACGTACTAGTGTAGAACTGACCAGTGTATCGGTAGTCATCTACAACACGTACTAGTGTAGAACTGACCAGTGTATCGGTAGTCATCTACAACACGTACTAGTGTAGAACTGACCAGTGTATCGGTAGTCATCTACAACACGTACTAGTGTAGATCTGACCAGTGTATCGGTAGTCATCTACAACTCGTACTAGTATAGAACTGACCAGTGTATCGGTGGTCATCTACAACACGTACTAGTGTAGAACTGACCAGTGTATCGGTAGTCATCTACAACACGTACTAGTGTAGAACTGACCAGTGTATTGGTAGTCATCTACAACACGTACTAGTGTAGAACTGACCAGTGTATCGGTAGTCATCTACAACACGTACTAGTGTAGAACTGACCAGTGTATTGGTAGTCATCTACAACACGTACTAGTGTAGAACTGACCAGTGTATCGGTAGTCATCTATAATACGTACTAGTATAGAACTGACCAGTGTATCGGTAGTCATCTACAACACGTACTAGTATAGAACTGACCAGTGTATCGGTAGTTATCTACAACACGTACTAGTATAGAACTGACCAGTGTATCGGTAGTCATCTACAACTCGTACTAGTATAGAACTGACCGGTGTATTGGTAGTCATCTACAACACGTACTAGTGTAGAACTGACCAGTGTATCGGTAGTCATCTACAACACGTACTAGTATAGAACTGACCAGTGTATCGGTAGTCATCTACAACACGTACTAGTATAGAACTGACCAGTGTATCGGTAGTAATATACAACTCGTACCAGTATAGAACTTACAAGTGTATCGGTAGTCATCTACAAAACGTACTAGTGTAGAACTGACCAGTGTATCGGTAGTCATCTACAACACGTACTAGTGTAGAACTGACCAGTGTATCGGTAGTCATCTACAACACGTACTAGTGTAGAACTGACCAGTGTATCGGTAGTTATCTACAAAATGTACTAATGTAGAACTGACCAGTGTATCGGTAGTCTGACCAGTGTATCGGTAGTCATCTACAACACGTAGTAGTATAGAACTGACCAGTGTATCGGTAGTCATCTACAAAACGTACTAGTGTAGAACTGACCAGTGTATCGGTAGTCATCTACAACACGTCCTAGTGTAGAACTGACCAGTGTATCGGTAGTCATCTTCAACACGTACTAGTGTAGAACTGACCAGTGTATAGGTAGTCATCTCCAACACGTACTAGTGTAGAACTGACCAGTGTATCGGTAGTCATCTATAATACGTACTAGTGTAGAACTGACCAGTGTATCGGTAGTCATCTTCAACACATACTAGTGTAGAACTGACCAGTGTATAGGTAGTCATCTCCAACACGTACTAGTGTAGGACTGACCAGTGTATCGGTAGTCATCTATAATACGTACTAGTGTAGATCTGACCAGTGTATCGGTAGTCTGACCAGTGTATCGGTAGTTATCTCCAACACGTACTAGTGTAGAACTGACCAGTGTATTGGTAGTCATCTGTAACACGTAGTAGTATAGAACTGACCAGTGTATCGATAGTCATCTACAACACGTACTAGTATAGAACTGACCAGTGTATCGGTAGTCATCTACCACACGTACTAGTGTAGAACTGACCAATGTATCGGTAGTCATCTATAACACGTACTAGTGTAGAACTGACCAGTGTATCGGTAGTCATCTACAATACGTACTAGTATAGAACTGACCAATGTATCGGTAGTCATCTATAACACGTACTAGTGTAGAACTGACCAGTGTATCGGTAGTCATCTATAACACGTACTAGTATAGAACTGACCAGTGTATAGGTAGTCATCTACAACTCGTACTAGTATAGAACTGACCAGTGTATCGGTAGTCATCTACAAAACGTACTAGTGTAGAACTGACCAGTGTATCGGTAGTCATCTACAACACGTACTAGTATAGAACTGACCAGTGTATCGGTAGTCATCTACAACACGTACTAGTATAGAACTGACCAGTGTATCGGTAGTCATCTACAACACGTACTAGTGTAGAACTGACCAGTGTATCGGTAGTCATCTACAACACGTACTAGTGTAGAACTGACCAGTGTATCGGTAGTCATCTACAACACGTACTAGTATAGAACTGACCAGTGTATAGGTAGTCATCTACCACACGTTGTAGTATAGAACTGACCAGTGTATCGGTAGTTATCTACAACCCGTACTAGTATAGAACTGACCAGTGTATCGGTAGTCATCTACAATACACGTACTAGTGTAGATCTGACCAGTGTATCGGTAGTCTGACCAGTGTATAGGTAGTCATCTACCACACGTTGTAGTATAGAACTGACCAGTGTATCGGTAGTAATCTACAACCCGTACTAGTGTAGAACTGACCAGTGTATAGGTAGTCATCTACAATACGTACTAGTATAGAACTGACCAGTGTATCGGTAGTCATCTACAATACACGTACTAGTGTAGATCTGACCAGTGTATCGGTAGTCTGACCAGTGTATCGGTAGTTATCTCCAACACGTACTAGTGTAGAACTGACCAGTGTATCGGTAGTTATCTACAACCCGTACTAGTATAGAACTGACCAGTGTATCGGTAGTCATCTATAATACGTACTAGTATAGAACTGATTAGTGTATCGGTAGTAATCTACAACCCGTACTAGTATAGAACTGACCAGTGTATAGGTAGTCATCTACAATACGTACTAGTATAGAACTGACCAGTGTATCGGTAGTCATCTACAACACGTACTAGTGTAGAACTGACCAGTGTATCGGTAGTCATCTACAACACGTACTAGTATAGAACTGACCAGTGTATCGGTAGTCATCTACAATACGTACTAGTATAGAACTGACCAGTGTATCGGTAGTCATCTACAATACACGTACTAGTGTAGATCTGACCAGTGTATCGGTAGTCTGACCAGTGTATCGGTAGTTATCTCCAACACGTACTAGTGTAGAACTGACCAGTGTATCGGTAGTTATCTACAACCCGTACTAGTATAGAACTGACCAGTGTATCGGTAGTCATCTACAACACGTACTAGTGTAGAACTGACCAGTGTATCGGTAGTTATCTCCAACACGTACTAGTGTAGAACTGACCAGTGTATCGGTAGTCATCTACAACACGTACTAGTGTAGAACTGACCAGTGTATCGGTAGTCATCTATAATACGTACTAGTATAGAACTGACCAGTGTATCGGTAGTCATCTACAACACGTACTAGTGTAGATCTGACCAGTGTATCGGTAGTCTGACCAGTGTATCGGTAGTTATCTACAACACGTACTAGTGTAGAACTGACCAGTGTATCGGTAGTCATCTATAATACGTACTAGTATAGAACTGACCAGTGTATCGGTAGTCATCTACAACACGTACTAGTGTAGATCTGACCAGTGTATCGGTAGTCTGACCAGTGTATCGGTAGTTATCTACAACACGTACTAGTATAGAACTGACCAGTGTATCGGTAGTCATCTACAACACGTACTAGTATAGAACTGACCAGTGTATCGGTAGTAATCTATAATACGTACTAGTGTAGAACTGACCAGTGTATCGGTAGTTATCTACAACACGTACTAGTGTAGAACTGACCAATGTATCGGTAGTCATCTACAACACGTACTAGTATAGAACTGACCAGTGTATCGGTAGTTATCTATAATACGTACTAGTGTAGAACTGACCAGTGTATCGGTAGTCATCTACAACACGTACTAGTATAGAACTGACCAGTGTATCGGTAGTAATCTATAATACGTACTAGTGTAGAACTGACCAGTGTATCGGTAGTCATCTATCACACGTACTAGTGTAGAACTGACCAGTGTATCGGTAGTTATCTACAACACGTACTAGTGTAGAACTGACCAATGTATCGGTAGTCATCTACAACACGTACTAGTGTAGAACTGACCAGTGTATCGGTAGTTATCTCCAACACGTACTAGTGTAGAACTGACCAGTGTATCGGTAGTCATCTACAACACGTACTAGTGTAGAACTGACCAGTGTATCGGTAGTCATCTATAATACGTACTAGTATAGAACTGACCAGTGTATCGGTAGTCATCTACAACACGTACTAGTGTAGATCTGACCAGTGTATCGGTAGTCTGACCAGTGTATCGGTAGTTATCTACAACACGTACTAGTGTAGAACTGACCAGTGTATCGGTAGTCATCTATAATACGTACTAGTATAGAACTGACCAGTGTATCGGTAGTCATCTACAACACGTACTAGTGTAGATCTGACCAGTGTATCGGTAGTCTGACCAGTGTATCGGTAGTTATCTACAACACGTACTAGTATAGAACTGACCAGTGTATCGGTAGTCATCTACAACACGTACTAGTATAGAACTGACCAGTGTATCGGTAGTAATCTATAATACGTACTAGTGTAGAACTGACCAGTGTATCGGTAGTTATCTACAACACGTACTAGTGTAGAACTGACCAATGTATCGGTAGTCATCTACAACACGTACTAGTATAGAACTGACCAGTGTATCGGTAGTTATCTATAATACGTACTAGTGTAGAACTGACCAGTGTATCGGTAGTCATCTACAACACGTACTAGTATAGAACTGACCAGTGTATCGGTAGTAATCTATAATACGTACTAGTGTAGAACTGACCAGTGTATCGGTAGTCATCTATCACACGTACTAGTGTAGAACTGACCAGTGTATCGGTAGTTATCTACAACACGTACTAGTGTAGAACTGACCAATGTATCGGTAGTCATCTACAACACGTACTAGTATAGAACTGACCAGTGTATCGGTAGTTATCTATAATACGTACTAGTATATAACTGACCAGTGTATCGATAGTCATCTACAAAACGTACTAGTATAGAACTGACCAGTGTATCGATAGTTATCTACAACACGTACTAGTATAGAACTGACCAGTGTATCAGTAGTCATCTACCACACGTACTAGTATAGAACTGACCAGTGTATAGGTAGTCATCTACCACACGTTGTACTATATAACTGACCAGTGTATCTGTAGTCATCTACAACTCGTACTAGTATAGAACTGACCAGTGTATCGGTAGTCTGACCAGTGTATCGGTAGTAATCTACAAGACGTACTAGTGTAGAACTGACCAGTGTATCGGTAGTCATCTATAATACGTACTAGTATAGAACTGACCAGTGTATCGGTAGTAATCTACAACCCGTACTAGTATAGAACTGACCAGTGTAAAGGTAGTCATCTACAATACGTACTAGTATAGAACTGACCAGTGTATCGGTAGTCATCTACAATACACGTACTAGTGTAGATCTGACCAGTGTATCGGTAGTCTGACCAGTGTATCGGTAGTTATCTCCAACACGTACTAGTGTAGAACTGACCAGTGTATCGGTAGTTATCTACAACCCGTACTAGTATAGAACTGACCAGTGTATCGGTAGTCATCTACAACACGTACTAGTATAGAACTGACCAGTGTATCGGTAGTCATCTACAACACGTACTAGTGTAGATCTGACCAGTGTATCGGTAGTCTGACCAGTGTATCGGTAGTTATCTACAACACGTACTAGTGTAGAACTGACCAGTGTATCGGTAGTCATCTATAATACGTACTAGTATAGAACTGACCAGTGTATCGGTAGTCATCTACAACACGTACTAGTGTAGATCTGACCAGTGTATCGGTAGTCTGACCAGTGTATCGGTAGTTATCTACAACACGTACTAGTATAGAACTGACCAGTGTATCGGTAGTCATCTACAACACGTACTAGTATAGAACTGACCAGTGTATCGGTAGTAATCTATAATACGTACTAGTGTAGAACTGACCAGTGTATCGGTAGTTATCTACAACACGTACTAGTGTAGAACTGACCAATGTATCGGTAGTCATCTACAACACGTACTAGTATAGAACTGACCAGTGTATCGGTAGTTATCTATAATACGTACTAGTGTAGAACTGACCAGTGTATCGGTAGTCATCTACAACACGTACTAGTATAGAACTGACCAGTGTATCGGTAGTAATCTATAATACGTACTAGTGTAGAACTGACCAGTGTATCGGTAGTCATCTATCACACGTACTAGTGTAGAACTGACCAGTGTATCGGTAGTTATCTACAACACGTACTAGTGTAGAACTGACCAATGTATCGGTAGTCATCTACAACACGTACTAGTATAGAACTGACCAGTGTATCGGTAGTTATCTATAATACGTACTAGTATATAACTGACCAGTGTATCGATAGTCATCTACAAAACGTACTAGTATAGAACTGACCAGTGTATCGATAGTTATCTACAACACGTACTAGTATAGAACTGACCAGTGTATCAGTAGTCATCTACCACACGTACTAGTATAGAACTGACCAGTGTATAGGTAGTCATCTACCACACGTTGTACTATATAACTGACCAGTGTATCTGTAGTCATCTACAACTCGTACTAGTATAGAACTGACCAGTGTATCGGTAGTCTGACCAGTGTATCGGTAGTAATCTACAAGACGTACTAGTGTAGAACTGACCAGTGTATCGGTTGTCATCTACAATACGTACTAGTGTAGAACTGACCAGTGTATCGGTAGTCATCTACAAAACGTACTAGTATAGAACTGACCAGTGTATCGGTAGTCATCTGCAACACGTACTAGTATAGAACTGACCAGTGTATCGGTAGTCATCTATAATACGTACTAGTATAGAACTGACCAGTGTATCGGTAGTCATCTGCAACACGTACTAGTATAGAACTGACCAGTGTATCGGTAGTCATCTATAATACGTACTAGTATAAAACTGACCAGTGTATCGGTAGTCATCTACAACACGTACTAGTGTAGAACTGACCAGTGTATCGGTAGTCATCTACAACACGTACTAGTGTAGAACTGACCAGTGTATCGGTAGTCATCTATAATACGTACTAGTATAGAACTGACCAGTTTATAGGTAGTCATCTACAACACGTACTAGTGTAGAACTGACCAGTGTATCGGTAGTCATCTACAACACGTACTAGTGTAGAACTGACCAGTGTATAGGTAGTCATCTACAACACGTACTAGTATAGAACTGACCAGTGTATCGGTAGTCATCTACAACACGTACTAGTGTAGAACTGACCAGTGTATCAGTAGTCATCTACAACACGTACTAGTGTAGAACTGACCAGTGTATAGGTAGTCATCTACAACACGTACTAGTATAGAACTGACCAGTGTATCGGTAGTCATCTATAATACGTACTAGTATAGAACTGACCAGTGTATCGGTAGTCATCTACAACACGTACTAGTGTAGAACTGACCAGTGTATCGGTAGTCATCTACAACACGTACTAGTGTAGAACTGACCAGTGTATCGGTAGTCATCTATAATACGTACTAGTATAGAACTGACCAGTGTATTGGTAGTCATCTATAATACGTACTAGTATAGAACTGACCTGTGTATCGGTTAGTGTACGTGGTGTATCGGGAGTCATCTTCAACACATACTGGTGTAGAACTGGCTAATAAATCGGTAATCATCTATAGCGCGTACCAGCCATCTTCATATCCAAAGAATAATTGATACATTTCTCTGTACCGTGTAGTCCTCCATACCTTGTTCATGTAGATACAATCGTTCTAAGCTGGATCTTTTCTAATCACCATAAACACAATTGAAGTCCCCTGGCTCCAGACACCGAGACTTTCAGTTGAAAATAATTCTGTCATAGTGACAAAATCGACTTGTCGTGATAATTACACATTTATCTTATCTAAATCTTGCCAATTGAGCAAATGTCACGGATCGATATTTGGCAGGGAAATACAAACCAAAAGAAACTTCTCGAGAAAACACTACAAGAATGTCTGTCGACGTTAGACACTGGATACATTCATCGATATCCTTATTTCAGACTCTAGACAGTGAAAAATCAGCGATGCGTGACGATCATGGAGAGAGACAAACAACGTTGTCGTATCGAGCCATATACAATCCCTTTTTATTGGTTTCTGAAGGACCATAACTGCCACACAAGATTTCACGCCCAATAGCTGATACAGAAAATACCAGGATCAGACGGGAATTGATGTTTAAAAAGATATTTCACCAACATTGAAATTGCCTTATGCTGTTGCATCATCATTTTCGTTTCTAAATTACATCTTGGTTTAATCATAATACAATATTTTCGGCATCGTCAAATCAATTTCGTTCGTTCTTTTGGAAGATGAATTCAAATTCCAAAAACTCGAATCAATATATTAAAGTGCATGTACAATGTATTTCATGATAAAGCGACAGCAGTCTTTTATAATTTATTTTCAGTATAATAAAGTGATCAGCGATACAGCAGTTATTCTGAAAAAAAACATCCATTAATCACTTACATTTTTATTATGTCTTTTTGCTAGTCTTTCCGTTTCCAGCTTTACGGTAGATTTGAAAAACGGGATGTCTTTTTATAAAACGGGATGACCCGTATCATACGGCAATGGATATACAAAGTATATGCACTGTGGGAACAAAATGGTGTTAATTTCAAATTGTTGATACTCAAACATGTATGCCTATGATCTGAGGCTTATCATACTCGTATGTATAGGTAATCGGTTAATGGAAGGCTCTAGTGTCTTTATTTCTGTGGTTCCAGGACTCTTCGGTTTGTTTGGTTTGTTTTTGTTTAACGTCCTATTAACAGCCAGGGTCATTTAAGGACGTGCCATGTTTTGGAGGTGGAGGAAAGCCGGAGTACCCGGAGAAAAACCACCGGCCTACGGTCAGTACCTGGCAACTGCCCCACGTAGGTTTCGAACTCGCAACCCAGTGGTGGAGGGCTAGTGATAAAGTGTTGGTACACCTTAACCACTCGGCCACCGCGGCCCCTAGGTTCCAGGACTCGTCAGTGACGCTAGCGACCAAAACTGCCGAGCTCTAAAATGGAAGCCAGGAAAATAGAAATAGGAATCAACAAGATTTTATATGAGAAAGGGAGAATCATGTTTATACTATTCAAATATCTCCATAGGGAATGGATTTAATGTACAAGAAAACTAATTCTATGTATGCCTGTAGCCAAGGAAGCAAGGAAACACTGTATACAAATAAATTATCTTGTACTTGAGACTTGGAAAATACCAATTCCACAGAGTTTTAGTTTCTCGCCTGTCTCTGACACGGCAAAATACTGCAATCGAGAGGGATATTAAATACCGGACACCTGCTCCATAGTCACTAAAGGAAATAAAACTACATGTCTGTATAGTAGATTTGCAGGCACCACTCAGTACCACTGCTCTCTAGCTGCCATCTACGGCACGCTACCAATACCCTATCACTTCCCCAAGCACTGAGAATCTTACGTGAAGTTTCTGATGACGACGTCTCACGGTAGCATTTATCACGGTAGCATTGTTCGAAGTTGAGGTTCAACCTACCCAGAACAGATATATCACTTGGTGCTGATTGATCACAATACCGACGAAGTAAAGACATCGAAGAGATAACGTACTAAGATACTAAAACACTATGTACGAATTTGCAAGAAGAAATCCATATGTAATCATGTCTGATCTCAGGATCACTGACAGAAGTATACACGCTTGTTGCTCATAGAAAATTATGATATTAAATCCTCTTATCGGCTTATATAAGTTGCTTTTGAAGACAAAAATATCAACTATCAATGTCAATACGGACCTAGACATAGGAAATGACAGAGAGGATCATACAAGGAAGAAAAGGCAGCAATACCATTTGTAAAGGCCAAAACGAAGGGGAAGACTGTCCTATTAACTGGCAAAGTCCTAGGCTGAGAGGAAGACGACGGACATATCAACTGCTGGCAAAGGTCTACACGGAGGGGAAAACATACAAGAAAACTGGAAAGGTCCAACACGTATGGACAGACAGACATATAAACTGGCTAAACTGGCAAAGTCCTACATGGAGGGAAGACAAACATATTAACTGACATAAGCTTAGACCTACGAAAAGGAGAAGACAAACATATCAATTGCAGGCAAATTCCAGCATGGGGTGGGAGACAGAAAAATCAACTGGCAAAGTTCTAAACAGATGGGAAGACAGACAAATCAAATGCTGGCAAAATCCTAAACGAATTAAAGGATAGAAACATCAACTTGCAAAGCCGTACACGGAGGGGAAAAAGACATATCAACTGGCAAAGTCCTACACGAAGGAGAAGACAGACAGACATATCATCTCGCAAAGTCCTACACGGAAGGAAAGACAGAAACATCAACTGGCAAAGTCCTACACGGAGGCAAAGATAGACAAATCAACTGCTGGCAAACCCCTACATGGAAGGGAAGACCGACATATTAACCTGCAAAGTCCTACACGGAGGGGAAGACAGAAATATCAACTAGGAAGACTTACACGGACGGCAGAACAGAAAAATAAACCGAAAAAGTCCTACACGGATGAAAGACAAATATACCATTAATAAAGCCATACATGGACGGAAAGACGGATATATCAACTGGTATAATTCTACGTAGAAGGAAAGACAGACATATCAACCTGCAAATTCCTACACGGAAGGATAAGGAGATATAGCTACTGGCAGAGGCATACACAGAAGGACATACCATATGCCCAACAAGGATCTAGCTTAGATCTAGTCAACCAATCAGAATGGCAGAATAATCACCTTCGGCCACAAACTTCAATAAGATCCTCCCATGAAAGAAAAATGTACCACTCTCCATTCTGTCTTTTTCTATCAAGTTCCAAACATAATCGCGACGAAAACATGATTTGATAGATGACAATGTATTTTCGCTGTTTCTATTTGCAGTGCTGGAATCCTTTATCACAGTATTTTCCTACACTCTGTTAACAAATTGCTAATATGGAAACGTTGTTAACAAGGCTGCAGAAGTATTAGGCGTTGCTCCTCTTTGACTGTCTCCAATGGCAAGTATATAAATACAAGATCCATGGAATACCAGCTGTCATTTTCAGATTAAGACTAAAACGAGTACAATGTGTATCTCAATCCATCTGATAAAGATATATATATTATTATATAATCGTCTTAGTTATCGACATCCAAAAAGGATTTTGCACGATTAAGAATGCGATCTTTATGTCTGCAGACGGATCAAAGATATTCCGCTAATCTTCCTGATTAATGATTACGACGAATTGTTTTACGAACAAATTATTAAACCACATAACGATTATGGGGAGGGAATGACAATTTATTAAAGCCCAATATGTAGTTTGGTGACCACGTGCAGTATCCATAACAAATATATCTTACTATGCACTACAAATTGAAATCTAGACAGTAACATACTGGAGACAACACTACGTTTTTGCGTGTTAAAGAGTCATTTATACACATCCGAGACTCCAACCTGGTATGTTTAAAATTAAAATATATACATAGATGCATCTTTTCTAGTCCTCTGCAAAATTCTTCCTTTCGATAATATTGATGGTTACACTTTGCAAAACATCATTATATAGTACAGTCATTAGCACAGATTTCTAAATGATAACGTATGCTAAATGTATTTATCTTATTACAATTGTATTGTCTTTATTTTTAAATGATTTTTCAAAAACAGTTTTGCATGTGAATGATCTTCAGACATTATATTTTCTTTTCGGTGTCTTTCAAAATAACTGTTCTAGAATTTAATCGGCAGCGATAACCAAACCAAACAACCAGTTCGAAACGTTATTTGATTTCTAGAGAATAAAAATAACAAAGGAATATGAAACAAATATTTTGGACAATATACATCAAGCCGTAGCATGTGACACAAACGACACCGCAATAAAATCACAGTCGAATGGTTATATGTGAAGATTTATCATATTTTTGGATTTAAGCAATGTAAAGTGGTTTTAATACTTATATTTACATTATCTTACCATTTCGTTAACTTTGAAGAAACTGAACCAACACAGAAAACCCAGCCCTTTTTAATGCCACATGACCCACTGGGTGTTATAGCCTGATAGACTGGGTGTTATAGCCCAAGTCACTGGGTGTTATAGCCTGATAGACTGGGTGATATAGGCGTACTGTGGCAACTGCCTATTAGCATGTGTCAATGGGGAAATGCGGAGCAAATATAGATATACGTAAATAACGTATGGGTCTAGCCAATGAACATGCAGTGAAGATTTATATTTTTATTTAGCCTTTATACTCACATCCACGTCAGAGCTATTGGAAATGTATACTGTATAACATGACACATCAGTGTGTACTTTAGCGATTCAGAACTTTCAAATTATTTCATGGGTTGAAATTTTCATGGTTAGCTTAAGCTTATTTAACTAATACATATGTTCGGTGTTATATTGATATATTGATGCATAGACATTGTAATAAATTTGTGCCTAGTGGCATATTTTAGGACTTTGATTTTGGCCAGATATCTATCTTAACGTTGTATATTACCGACTTTTAAACAAATGAACGTGTTTTTATTTCAAATAATATTTTAATCTTGAATATTAGTAACAAGGTAGGTGAATATCCTCTTTTTTTTTTTTACTAATGAATGTTAAATGAAATAATGATAATAATACATCAGTAAATAAAAGGATTATACTATGAAATATGTATTTCATATCTAAGCCATGCGCTGCCCTTCTTTATTTTCCCAATCAAAATAATTCTTTCGTCCTAAATACATGTATTACTGTAAACGTACATATTTTAGCGGTAATTTTATTTTAGTGCTTTTCGCGCTGGAAGCCTTGCGCTAAATCATGATTGCGCTAATTACTTTTTGTACGTTCTATTTCTATAGAAAGTTCTGTGGATGCGCTAATTCATCATTGCGCTAACTGGCTAAAATCTGCAAATGCGCTAAAATTTGATTGCGCTAAAATAAGTATGTTTACAGTATTATTGCGTCATACATTTTTGTTTTGTAAAATAAACATACATAATTGTATTTTGTTTGGTAAGCAACACTAAACTTATAGATTTTCAGTTTAATTATGCCTTTCCAATATACATATCTAGGTATTAGATCTTCTGATGTTTTGACTTCGCTTTCGAGTGTCATTAGTAATTTTACCTTTTCCATATTGGCTTCATACTACATGTATAACTTAAATTACCATATCAGTGATAGCATGCAATTCCTAGTCATGAATAGATAAATGTCCATCGACGACAGCACTCCAGTGTACAGCACGACATCTAATAAGACGATGCATTTTTCAATAAAGAATATTGTAAGTAATTTATATCTTTAATGTACAAGTATGCGCTTGTCAAAAAGAATAAAATGCGGGGAAGAAATATTATCTTTCACAAATTCCCATCTTTTGACATGTTTAATCCTCTTGGGTAAAACATAATTTTGGAAACATAAATTCCAGGCATATTTTAGAGGCTGAGGAAGCGATGATGCTCCAGACAGTGTTCTAATCGATAATATAAGTAATGGGGATGGTATCTAGACATACATTCCAATTTAAAGTTGACGACATATACCATTCAAATGATTGATACTGATAAATATTCCTT
The DNA here is from genome assembly GCF_902652985.1 of Pecten maximus. NCBI lineage: Eukaryota > Metazoa > Mollusca > Bivalvia > Pectinida > Pectinidae > Pecten > Pecten maximus. The sequence goes on along the minus strand of NC_047023.1, from coordinate 13,161,329 downwards.
CACTTCGCCAGATGAAATTATGTCACAGATAATGTACATATAACGAAACGCATTGTAAGAGCGTTGTTCAGATAATGCTGATGAGAGTATGAAATTTTGCGCAATACAAACGCTATGTTTACTGGTGTTTGAATCAGAGGATAATGACTCCCGGATTAAGTATATATTAACACAGGTAGCAACCTCTCTGAATATGAGAAAATACAATACAACTCATGTTAACTAGTAAAATATGCAGATTTGCGACAAATCAATATTCCCATTTATAGATACAATTGCAATCCCCTTTAAGTAAACTTCTCGTTTCAGCTTGTCACACTCTACGATATGCATTTCACAACTGGAAGCACGATGCTACGATACAGAACCCACAACATGTAATCGCACAATGTGATGGTCAAATGAAGCAACATTACAACAAGCCATGGTTGGTTAGATACGTTTTGTAACCGGTGTATGTACAGTGTATATTCCCAATTGTCTATGCCTGTTTGTATCAAGGTTTTGTTTTTTGTTGTAGGCGTACAATGCTCTTCATTCTATTGTTTTACTCTCAGGAGAATCCTGCGTTTGAAAGCCTGTAAATCTATCAAGCTAGGTCAAACTATAGGGTTGAATAGCTTGCTATATACGCCAGATGCAAAAATATTTTTAGGCTTGAATGCCTTCATATCGGGGCATTCTGGAGACCTTGGACTCTAGAGTCTGCGCAACAGTCCCTTAACAAACATTTGCCATAACGTTTAATATGTCTTCCTTCCATCTGCTTTTAGCGATTATTGAATAAAGGTCTCTGTGGTTTTCTGCATGGTATAATTTTGAACAAACATGTTTATTATTTTTACATGTATCCGTGTATATGTAATAGACATGAGCACACTTGCCATATAAAGACGGATGTTTCAAATACTGAGTACCTCTGAATCAAAGGACAGTTTAAGACAGATACATTTCACAGGAAAAAATCAATTTCCTAGAATCGTCTAGTAGAATCTTTACACTTTATCACGGTCCATAAGTTATTTTCCTGACAATACATCAGAGAGCTGTCAGTGTACCTCCTAGGGCCTTGTCAGAAGGACACAGCTTACTGCAGCTAACACCTTAACGATATGTCAGCACAGGCTGCCATCACATCCCACTGCAATATTCTCTCAATTCGGTTCCAATCATTTTCAATGTCGACTCGTTTATATGGAATTGTAGACAGATATGAAATTGCCTATTTTCCTGTCATGTATGTATTAATATTCTCGAGATTTCTTGATTCAGTTAATCTGCTGCAGTTTATTTATGTCCCTGTGAAACGAAGACGCGGGCATTTTGCTCACATAGTACACAGGTTCTTTTAGCATAACTTATCTCAAATAATTTACTAAATATCCTCACTGGTAGTTTTACGTTAATTTCATTAGATATTTTGTACATGTATGTAAAACAATTAGGGAAAGCAAATGTTCACTGTTTATTAAGATATATTCAATACATTTACTTAATTCATATTTCGAATCGGTTCCAAATGCGACAATATTCGAATATATGGTATTTTGTTGCATGGAAGTCAAGGTGCATCGTCTGTCCATGTATTTTTTTTTTCTATTTTTCTGTTTTCTCCATTTAGTTGCTAGGTTATTGTCCATCGTACAAATGGATACCTTTAAAATGGTTGTGTGTTATGTATAGAACGCTGAGTTGGTTATGACAGGTAATATAGACGCTGTTATCGCCACATTAATCTTCGTATAGTTAGATAAGAGAAAAGTGACAGCTAAGTGTCAGAAACATGATATTGGTCCGCAGGAATGAATTCTTTAGACAGCCGGGAAGCTCCCAACGTCTACAAGCACGAAATCGCATCAATACAGCCTGGCATTACTGGTCAGGACCTGCCTATTTTGTTTACGCGAGACACAGAAGTCAATGGTTCACCTCACCTTAATTTCTCAGGCAAGCTTGCGTCATTAGGCAATCTGTTTCTTATTGTTTACCTTGGGTTTTCTACATGTTTGAATTATTTTGGAAGTGTGTATAGAGAGGTCACTATTATTCCTTCTGTTTTCGTTCAAGCTTGTCAATATTTTGTCAGTTATGGACAACATATAAAGAGTTTTAGAAATCTATTATGAGATTGAAGTAATCCCCATTTTTATGGACAAGCGCCGCATGAACTATATTTTATGGCGGAATACACAGAAAACCTTTTGTACTTTAAGAGAATTAGAAGTGCAAACTTGACGAGCGCTGGAGAGTGTTGATCTATCTATTCAAAGCGTCGTTTATCGTACGAAAAGACGTGTTTTAGGATTAATTATTGAACACTATTGAGGTATTGGATAAGTGCGCGAATTCTTTAAGAAAGCAAATTAAAAGAAATTCTTATACAACTACTCTTACGTAATAGTGGAGCGGATGAAGCCTTTTTTATAATTATTTTTTTGAAAACGATATTATGGCTACTAGCATGCAATGTCAGTTATGAACGAAGAAATACAAGGATGAACAGTATTTTAAGAGATGTCCTCAATCATAGGCTCTACCAGGACGGATTTAGTTGCGGCAAATGCCTACCTACCAATCACGGATAAATCCATCAATGACTGTTCTGTAATGGAAAGCACAGGGATTCATCTGAAGGGCGACACTGCCGTGTGTATATCTGTCAAAAGTATAAACTTCCACAGATTACAAAATGATTTATTATAGAGAAACAATTTCAAGGTCAGATCCCCCTAACATTGGAGACCGTGTTAGGCTGCCACCATTTCTTAGAGTGTTACAGCAACGCCATTATTAAACATTGACATCCCCTGGTGGTATTGCATATTTCATCCTCATATGAAATCGATATCAATGATCAAATTTATTATAATCATTATTCTTTTTTTTTTCTTTTACGCAGTTTTTTTTTGCTTCAATAGCTATCTGTAGAGTATATATGCATCAGACAAGTTAATAATATATCTTAAAAAATATGCGGAAGTTCAAAGAACTGTGTTTCCAAAAGATGGAATAACTTTAATTCCCAAGCTTGTTCTGGCTTCTCCTGAACATTTACATTATGCGTGTTTTATCATTTCTCAAAACTTGACCTTGTTAAATGGATGCTGGTTGAACCCTTTCAAAATATCCGCCCGTAGTATTTTGTCTGCTGTTACCAATAATGGTATTATAGAATTATTATCAAATCAGCGCATCCCTTATCGTTCCATGCTAATGTCGTTCGGAATCACTTAAATACATCAACTGTCAAATTTATTCGGAACACCTCGGACCTGCACTTTATTGTCTGCTGTCAATGTTGGTTACTTTGTCCACTGTGTAAATTGACTTAAGGAGATGTGGGCTCAAAAGGTCAAAGGTCGGCAATCAATCCTAAAAACACTAACGGAAAGCAGGATTAATTCTATCATCGTTATACATCATGTTTATAAGATGGAAATCGATTTTAATTAATATGATGCAGCTTTGTTTTAAGGAATTCATACTGGTTATATTGTATTTGCAGGAAAGGTCGAGCTGGGCTGATAATGTGGAAGATTATTGTGCCCTTGATTTAAGGGTTCTTTAGGATATCTACGAACGGAATTGTCAATATCATTATTATATTATTGAAAGAAGACAATTATCAATATATATAAAGGTGGATTTGAGACGATTTCCAAAATTTTCTTCACCTGTTCTTTACACACAATCTTCGTTGAATTAAACTTTGCATGAAAACATAATCTGGCCAATAAAGAGGTAAACGGTTCTTCACATGGTTGTGGCGATATCCAATTGCTACCGACAAACATTGAACAGCTTGATTATCACATCTGCGGTATATTTCATATGCTTAAGCAGTGCACATTTCGCAGTTCGTGAAAAAAGGCCTGCAATTCCTCTGCTGGTATTGCATTGGTTAAGAACGAAATATGGTACCATAAAGAGTAGAAAAACTGAGACATGTTCCAGTAGCAGATGTGAAAGGCACAAGTTAATAGCATGCTTCAGTACCGGTATACATTAGGAAAAAGATACAGTGTATGAGGAATCATTATCATACAGCTGATTCGTCACTTTGGACTTTTGCATTTAGGTTATGGACGCCGAGTGCGGAAATCAGGATGGGCAGCCAGGATATGTATATCTAGCTAAGCATATGGAATCTTAACCTGTAGCAACGGAGTTGTATTGACCTCATTATGTAACAATTTGTTTGAACGTCTTCTGGAGTAAATGCACGGTCACATTATTTCTGTTACCATAGAGTACCTTAGTATGGTAGTATGTTGAAGTCTTGGTTGAGTGAAAAAAAAATGTAATAAAACGGTGTTTAAACGAGGTAGTCTAGCTTCCTTATAGTCAATAATGAAAACTGGTGAGCTAATAGGGGGAACATTGTATAATACTTTCCTAGTTTGTATTTGTATTTCTAAAACTGACTTCTTATGTGCCTCTTATGCTGCATTACTCTGATCAATTAGTTTTTGAGTACCCTAAAGTTACATTGTACCATACTAAGAAGTAACGTATTTTGAATTTTATTTTTTATTTTGAATAGCTGTAGAGGAATTTACTTTGATTTTTGACTTCAATCAACAGCTGGTAGATTCTGCTGATAGTTGATAACCTTCACCACTATCAATACTTGATTGTATTTGGTCTGAGTAGGTCACGACACCTATAAAACAATTGTTAAAGTTAATATGTATATACAAATGTATGTCCCCGCTATGGGTCGAACCCAGACCATCTTGCTTTCTAGCTCCGCTTAACCGATCGAGCTAAAGAGGAGATCTCTCTAGCCGAGCTTCGTATTTACCATGATAAGGTTAACGCATATACAGTATATGTAACTATATGGTCTAATTTCATTGAAATCAATCGATACGCATCTGTGTACGATAACTGTTCTGATGAATATGGCTCACAAAATTGGTGTTATATGATTTAAAACAAATTGCTCTCTTCGGAAAGATACATAAATGTAAACTCGAGGAGATGTTTCATGTTTGTCATATCAATAATTTTACCCCGAGGGTTGTTATCCCTATTTGACAGCCCTATAGGTAGGGTAGGAGAAGTTGTGTGGGGAGTTGTACGGGAAGGGATAGTAGTAGGTGTGTGGGTAGTGGTATGGTAGGGTCAGGAGTAGGTGAAGGGGTAGGGTAGAAGTAGGAATAGTGGTAGGGTAATGGAAGGGGTAGAAGTAGGAATAGTGGTAGGGTAATGGAAGGGGTAGAAGTAGGAATAGTGGTAGGGTAATGGAAGGGGTAGAAGTAGGAATAGTGGTAGGGTAATGGAAGGGGTAGAAGTAGGAATAGTGGTAGGGTAATGGAAGGGGTAGAAGTAGGAATAGTGGTAGGGTAATGGAAGGGGTAGTGGTAGGCCTCGTGGTAGGGCGTAATGGACGGGTCTCCAAGTCGAGCCTCGTTGGTAGGGTCCTGGCCGGGTCGCAGTCTGCCATAGTGGTCGGGTCCTGGCAGGGGTCGTCCGTCGGCCATCGTGGTAGGGTACTGGCCGGGGTAGTGGTCGGCCCTCGTTGGTCGGGTCCTGGGCCGGGGTCGCCGTCGGCCTCGTGGTCGGGTCCACGGGCCGGGGTCGCCGTCGGCCTCTGTGGTCGGGTCCTGGCCGGTGTCCCAGTCGGCCTCGTGGTCGGGTCCTGGCCGGGGTCGCCGTCGGCCTCGTGGTCGGGTCCTGGCCGGTGTCGCCGTCGGCCTCGTGGTCGGGTCCTGGCCGGGGTCGCCGTTTGGCCTCGTGGTCGGGTCCTGGCCGTGGTCGCCGTCGGACTCGTGGTCGGGTCCTGGCCGGGGTCGTGGTCGGCCTCGTGGTCGGGTCCATGGCCGGGGTCGCCGTTGGCCTCGTGGTCGGGTACCTGGCCGGTGTCCTGGGTCGGCCTCGTGGTCGCGTCCTTGCCGGGGTCGCCGTCGGCCTCGTGGTCGGGTCCTGGCCGGGGCCGCCGTTGGCTCGTGGTCGGGTCCTGGCCGGGGTGGTGGTCGGCCTCGTGGTCGGGTCCTGGCCGGGGTCGTGGTCGGCCTCGTGGTCGGGTCCTGGCCGGGGTCGTGGTCGGCCTCGTGGTCGGGTCCTGGCCGGGGTCGTGGTCGGCCTCGTGGTCGGGTCACTGGCCGGGGTCGTGGTCGGCCTCGTGGTCGGGTCCTGGCCGGGGTCGCCGTCGGCCTCGTGGTCCGGGTCCTGGCCGGTGTCGACGTCGGCCTCGTGGTCGGGTCCTGGCCGGGGTCGCCGTTGGCCTCGTGGTCGGTCCTGGCCGGGGTCGTGGTCGGCCTCGTGGTCGGTTCTGGCCGGGGTCGCCGTTGGCCCGTGTCGGGTCCTGGCCGGGGTCGTGGTCGGCCTCGTGGTCGGGTCTGGCCGGGGGCGCCGTCGGCCTCGTGGTGCGGGTCCTGGCCGGGGTCGCCGTCGGCCATCGTGGTCGGGGTCCTGGCCGGGGTCGTGGTCGGTGTCGGGGTCGGGTCCTGGCCGGGGTCGTGGTCAGGTGTCGTGGTCGGGTCCTGGCCGGGGTCGTGGTCGCCTCGTGGTCGGGTCCTGGCCGGGTCGCCGTTGGCCTAGTGGTCGGGTCCTGGCCGGGTCGCCGTTGGCCTCGTGGTCTGGTACCTGGCCCGGGGTCCGCGTCGGACCTCGTGTAGGGTAATGGCCGGGGTCTAAGTAGGAATAGTGGTCGGGTACTGGCGGTGTCGCCGTCGGCACTTGGTAGGGTCACTGGCGGGGTAGCGTTGGCCTCGTGGTCTGGTCCTGCCGGGGCCGCCGTCGGCCTCGTGGTCTGGTCATGGCCGGGGTCCCGTCGGCCTCGTGGTTGGTCCTGGCCGTGTCGCCGTCGGCCTCTTGGTCGGGTCTGGCCGTGGTCGTGGTCGCCTCGTGGTCGGGTCTGGCCGGGGTCGCCGTCGGCCTCGTGGTCGGGTCCTGGCCGGGGTCGCCGTCGGCCTCGTGGTCGGGTCCTGGCCGGGGTCGTGGTCGGCCTCGTGTCCGGTCCTGGCCGGGTGGCCGTCGGCCTCGTGTCGGGTCCTGGCCGGGGTCGTGTCGGCCTCGTGGTCGGGTCCTGGCCGGGGTCGCCGTCGCCTCGTGGTCGGGTCCTGGCCGGGGTGGCCGTCGGCCTCGTGGTCGGGTTCCTGGCCGGGGTCGCCGTCGGCCTCGTGGTCGGGTCCTGGCCGGGGTCGCCGTCGGCCTCGTGGTCGGGTCCTGGCCGGGGTCGTGGTCGGCCTCGTGGTCGGGTCCTGGCCGGTGTCGCCGTCGCCTCGTGGTCGGGTCCTGGCCGGGGTTCGTTGGTCGGCCTCGTGGTCGGGTACCTGGCCGGGTCCCCGTTGGCCTCGTGGTCGGGTCCTGGCCGGGTCGCCGTGGCCTCGTGGTCGGGTACCTGGCCGGGTCGCCGTTGGCCTCGTGGTCGGGTCCTGGCCGGGGTCCGTGGTCGGCCTCGTGGTCGGGTCATGGCACGCTGTCGCCGTCGGCCTCGTGGTCAGGGTCCTGGCCGGGGTCGTGGTCGGCCTCGTGGTCGGGTCCTGGCCGGTGTCGCCGTCGGCCTCGTGGTCGGGTCCTGGCCGGGGTCGTGTCGGCCTCGTGGTCGGGTCCTGGCCGGTCGCCGTTGGCCTCGTGGTCGGGTCCTGGCCGGGTCGCCGTGGGCCTCGTGGTCGGGTCCTGGCCGGGTCGCCGTTGGCCTCGTGGTCGGGTCCTGGCCGGGTCGCCGTCGGCCTCGTGGTCGGGTCCTGGCCGGGTCGCCGTTGGGCCTCGTGGTCGGGGTCCTGGCCGGTGTCGCCGTCGGCCTCGTGGTCGGGTCCTGGCCGGGGTCGTGGTCGGCCTCGTGGTCGGGTCCTGGCCGGTGTCGCCGTCGGCCTCGTGGTCGGGTCCTGGCCGGTGTCGCCGTCGGCCTCGTGGTCGGGTCCTGGCCGGGGTCTCCGTCGGCCTCGTGGTCGGGTCCTGGCCGGGGTCTCCGTCGGCCTCGTGGTCGGGTCCTGGCCGGGGTCGCCGTCGGCCTCGTGGTCGGGTCCTGGCCGGTGTCGTGGTTGGTGTCGGCGTCGGTGTCGGGGCCCGCCGTCGGCCTCGTGGTCGGGTCCTGGCCGGTGTCGTGGTCGGCCTCGTGGTCGGGTCCCTGGCCGGGGTCGCCGTCGGCCTCGTGGTCGGGTCCTGGCCGGTGTCGCCGTCGGCCTCGTGGTCGGGTCCTGGCCGGGGTCGCCGTCGGGCCTCGTGTCGGGATCCTGGCCGGGGTCGTGGATCGGCCTCGTGGTCGGGTACCTGGCCGGGGTCGTGGGTAGCAGGCCTACGTGGGTAGGGTCCTGGCCGGTGTCGTGGTCTGCCCTCGGGGTAGGGTCCTGGCCGGGGTAGTGGTCGGCACTCGTTGGTCGGGTTCCTGGCCGGGGTCGTGGTCGGACTCGGTGGTCGGGTCATGGCCGTGTGTCGTGTCGGCCTCGTGGTGCGGGGTCCTGGCCGGTGATCGTGGTCGGCCTCGTGGGGTCCGGGTCCTGGCCGGAGGTACGTACGTCGGCCTCGTGGTCGGGTCCTGGACCGGGTTCGTGGTCAGGCCTCGTGGTCTGGTCCTGTCGGCCGGTGGTCGCCGTCGGCCCTCGTGGTCGGGTCATGGACAGGTGTCGTGAGGTCGGCCTCGTGGTCCGGGTCCTGGCCGGGGTCGTGGGATCGGCCTCGTGGTCTGGGTCCTGGCCGGTGTCGCCGTCGGCCTTCGTGGTCCGTGTCCTGGACCGGGGTCGTGGTCGGCCTGTGGTCGGGTCCTGGCCGGGGTCGTGGTAGGCCTGTGGTCGGGTCCTGGCCGGTGTCGTGGTCAGGCCTCGTGGTCGGGTCTGGCCGGGTCGTGGTCGGCCTCGTGGTCGGGTCCTGGCCGGGGTTGGTGGCCTCGTGGTCGGTCCTGGCCGGTGTCGTGGTCGGCCTCGTGGTCGGGTCTGGCCGGGGTGTGGTCGGCTCGTTGGTCAGGTCCTGCCGGGGTCGTGGTCGCCTCGTGGTCTGGTCCTGGCCGGTTTCTGGTCGCCTCGTGGTCGGGTCCTGGCCGGTGTCGTGGTCGGGCCCCGTGGTCGGGTCCTGCCGGGGTCGTGGTCGGCCTCGTGGTCGGGTCCTGGCCGGGGTGTGGTAGGATAGTGGTCGGGTATGGCAGGTGTCGTGGTAGGATAGTGGTAGGGTCTGGAAGGTGTAGTGGTGGTAGTGGTCGGGTCATGGAGTGTCGCAGTAGGAACTGTGGGTCGGGTACTGGCAGGGGTAGTGGTACGGCAATAGTGGTGGTATGGACGGGGTAGTGTGGATGTGGTAGGGTATGGAAGGTGTAGTGGTACGGAATAGTGGTACGGGTCCATGGCGTGTCGTGGTCGGCCTCGTGGTCGGGTCTGGCACGGGTCGTGGTCGCTCGTGGTCGGGTCCTGGCCGGGGTCGTGGTCGGCCATCGTGGTCGGGTACTGGCCGGTGTCGTGGCTGGAATAGTGGTAGGTCATGGCGGTGTCGTGGTCGGCCATCGTGGTCGGGTCTGGCGGTGTCGCGTCGCTGTGGTAGGTCCTGGAGGGGTCAGTGGTGGATAGTGGTAGGGTAATGGACGGGGTAGTGGTAGGAATAGTGGTAGGGTAATGGAAGGTGTAGTGGTAGGAATAGTGGTAGGGTAATGGAAGGGGTAGTGGTAGGAATAGTGGTAGGGTAATGGAAGGGGTAGTGGTAGGAATAGTGGTAGGGTAATGGAAGGGGTAGTGGTAGGAATAGTGGTAGGGTAATGGAAGGTGTAGTGGTAGGAATAGTGGTAGGGTAATGGAAGGTGTAGAAGTAGGAATAGTGGTAGGGTAATGGAAGGGGAAGTGGTAGGAATAGTGGTAGGGTAATGGAAGGTGTAGTGGTTGGTGTAGGAGTAGGTGTAGGGGCAGATAGGCCTCGTGTCTGGTCATGGGCCGGTGGAGCCAGTCGGCATCGTGGTCAGGGTCCTGGCCGGGTCAGCCGTTGCCTCGTGGTCGGGTCCTGGCCGGTGTCGCCGTTGGCTCGTGTGGGTCCTGGCCGGGTCTGGGGGCCTCGTGGTCGGCCTGGCCGGGGTAGCCGTCGGCCTCGTTAGTCGGTCCTAGGCCGGGGGCCCTTTGGGCCGGGTGGTGGGGGCCCGGGCCCGGGGTTTGGGGCCCGGCCCTCGGGGTGGGTCCGGGCCGGCGGTGTGGCCCCCTTCGGGGTTGGGCCCGGGCCCGGGGGCCCTTGGTGGGCCTCGGGGTGGGGTCCTGGCCGGGGTCGGGTCGGCCCGTGCTCTGGCCCTTTGGGGGGGGCGTGGTCGGGGGTCGGGGCCGTTGGCCTCGGGGGTGGGGCCCGGGCCGGGGTCCCCGTTGGCCTTTGGTGGGTTTTCCGGGCGGGGTTTGCCCTTTGGGCCTGGGGATGGGGTCCGGGCCCCGGGGGTCGCCGCGGGCCTCTTGGGGGGGGTTTCCGGGCCGGGGCCCGGGGTTCGGCCCCCGTGGTCGGGTCCGGGCCGGTGTCGCCGTCGGGCCTCGTGCTCTGGTGGGGGCCCGGGGTTTTCGGGGTTTGGATGTTGGGGTCGCCGTTGGCCTCGTGGTGGGGCCCTTTCCCGGGGGTCCGCCTTGGCCTCGTGGGGGTTTTTCCCGGGGGGGTGGGCATCGGGGTTCGGGCCCTGGGGGGTTCCCGGGTCGTGGTGGGGTTGGGGGGTGTGGTGGGCCCTCGGGGTTCGGGCCCGGGCCCGGGGCGCCGTGGCCCTGGGGCCCGGCCCGGGCCCGGGGGTTTGTGGTTGGTGTGGGGCCCCGAATTGGTAAATTTGGTAGGGTCCTGGGGGGGAAAGAATTCCATCGTGGAAAAGGTAAGGGAGGGTTGGTGGCTCGTGGGGTCCTGGGGTGTCCCCTTTGGGCCCATCGGGGGATGGTCCTGGGGTGTGCCCTTGGCATAGTGTTTTGGTTGGGGGGTAGGGCCTGGGGGTTGGGGGTTTGGGGTGGTGGGGTTGGGGTGTGTTGGTTGGGGGGTTTGGGGGGTTAGGTGGTGGGGTAAAGGGGGTGTGGTGTTGTGGGTTTGGTGTCGGTTAAATGGGGGGTTGGTTGGGGGGAAAGGGGGCCCTTTTTAATTGCCGGGTGGCTTTTGGGGGGTTGGGGGAATTTGGAAAGGGTGTGGTTGGGGTTGGGGGTTGGGGTTTTGCCTAAAAAGGGGGTGTTGGTGTGGGGTGGTTGTTGGAATTGGTGGTTTGAATGGGGGGGCCCGGTGGCCCTCTTTCCCCCGGGTCCGGGCCCGGGGTTTCGCCTTTGGCCCTGGTGGCCCGGGTTTCCCCGGGCCCGGGGTCCCGGGGGGTCTTTCCCCTCGGGGTTTCGGGTCCGGGCCCCGGGGCCCCCCGTCGGCCCCCGTTTTCGGGTCCTGGCCGGGGTGGGTTGGGTTTTCGGGTCCTGGGGGGGGTTTCCCCGTCGGCCTCGTGGTCTGGCCCCTGGGGGGGTCGCCGTGGGCCTCGTTGGGGTTTTTTTCCCGGGTGGGTTTTTTTCCCCTTTCCGGGGGTTTTCCCCCGGCCTCGGGGGTCGGGTCCTGGCCGGGTTGGGTTTTGGGCCCCCTTTTTTTCCCCTTCCCTGGGGGGGTTTTCCGGGCCGGGGGTTCCCTGGTTGGGGTCGGGTCCTTTCGGGGTTCGTCCTGTTTCCTCCCTTTTTCTTTTCCTTTGCGGGGTTTTTGGGGCCCTTGGCCCCCCTTTGGTCGGGGTCTTTTGGGTTTTTTTTTGTGGGGTTTCCCGGCCCGGGGTTTCCCCCCTTTTGGCCTCGGGGTCGGGTCCTGGCCGGGTCCCCCGGGGGCCCTTTCTTGGTGGGGCCCGGGCCGGGGTCGCCGTCGGCCCGGGGTGGGGCCCCGGGCCGGGTCCCGCCGCCTGGGGTTCGGGCCCTTTGGTGGGGTCTGTGGTGGGTTTTCCGGGCCCGGTGTCCCCCTTTGGCCTCGTGGTCGGGTCCTGGCCGGCCCTCCCCCGTGGGCCCCTGGGTGGTGGGGGGTCCGGGCCGGGGGGGCCGTTGGCCTCGTGGCCCGGGTCCGGCCCCGGGCCGCCTTTGGCCTCGGGCGGGTCCGGCCGGGGTCGGGGTCGGCCCGGGTCGGGTCCTGGCCGGTGTCCCTTTGGCTAGGGGTTGGGGTCCTGGGGGGTGGCTGCCTTGGTGGGTTTTCCCGGGGCCCCTTTGGGCCCCCGGGGTGGGCCCTGGCCGGGGTCTCCTTTTGGCCTCTTTGGTCTGGTCCTGGGGGGGGCCCCGCCGTCCCCCTCGGGGTGGGGCGGGCCGGTGTCGTTTCCCCCGTGGTGGGTTTTGGCCGCTTCGCCCCCGGCCTCTTGGGGGGGCCCCGGGCCCGGGGTCCCGTGGGCCTCTGGTCGGCCCCGGCCGGTGTCGCCCCCCCCCCCCGGGGGGTCGGGGGGCCCGGGCCCCGGTCGGGGGGTCCCCCTGTGGTCGGGCCCGGGCCGGGTCGGGGTGGGGCCTGGGGTTTGGGGTCCGGGCCCGGGGTTTTTCGGGGTTTGGGCCTCGGGGTGGGGGTCCGGGCCCGGGGGCCCCCGTGGGCCCTGGGTCGGGCCCTTTGCCCGGGGCCGCCTGGGCCCTCGGGGTTCGGGCCCTTCCGGGGTCGGGGTTGGCCTCTTGGCGGGTCCTGGCCGGGGTCGTGCTCGGCCCGGGTGGGTTCCCCGGGCCCGGTGCCCTGGCGGCTCGGGGTGGGGCCCCCTGGCCGGGGTCCCCTTTGGGCCTCGGGGGCCCGGGTCCGGGCCCCGGTGTCGCCGTCGGCCTCTTTGGTCGGGTCCTGGCCGGGTTTCTTGGGGGGCCCTCGGGGTTTTGGGCCCCTGGCCCGGCTTCCCCTTTGGGCCCTCCCGGGGTCGGGTCGGCCGGGGTCCCCGTCCTCTGGTCGGGTCCGGGCCCGGGGTCTTGGTCGGCCCTTGGTCGGGCCCGGGCCCCTTTGCCCGCCGTCGGCCTCGGGGGCCCGGGGGTCCGGGCCCGGGGTCGCCTCGGCCTCTTGGTCCGCCCCTTGGCCGGTTTCGCCGTCGGCCCGGGGTGGGGCCCCGGCCGGGGCCCTTTGGCCCGGGCCCCGGTGGTCGGGTTTTGGCCGGGTCCCCTTTGGCCTGGGGGCCCGGGTCCGGGCCGGTGCCCTGGCGCCTCGGGGTTCGGGCCCCTTTGGCCGGGGCCCTTGAGGCCGGGTGGGGGGGGCCCCTGGCCGGGCCCGCCGGGGGGGCCCTTGGTCGGTTCCGGGCCCGGGTTCGGGGTCGGCCCTCGGGTGGGGTCCGGGCCCGGGGGTCTGGGTCGGCCCCCTTGGCCCGGGTCCGGGGGGGGTCTTGGTCGGCCTCGGGGTGGGGTCCGGGCCCGGGGGCCCGTGGGCCCGTGGTTGGGGCCCGGGCCCGGGGGTTCGGGGGTCGGTGGTCGGTGGGGGGGCCCCTGGCCGGGGGTTTTGGTCGGCCTCGTGGTCGGGTCCCCCGGGGTCCGGTGGCCCTCGGGTGGGGTCCCCCCCCGGGGTTCGCCTTGGGCCCTTTTTGGGTCGGGTCCTGGGGGGGGTCGCCGTGGCCCTTGGCCTTGCCCTTTGGCCGGGGCCCTGGTCCGCCTCGGGGCGGGTCCTGTCCGGGTCGTGGTCGCCTCGGGTCGGGTCCGGGGCCGGGGGTTCGTGGTCGGTGTGGGGGCCCGGGTCCGGGCCGGGTCCCGTGGAAAATGGTAGGGAAATTGGAAGGGTTTTTCTACGTGGTAGGGTTTTTTTCCCCCCGGGGGTTTGGTGGGGGTGGGGTTAAATGGTGGGGGAGGGTCAGGGAAAGGGGGTTGTTGTAATGTTTGGGGAATGGGGGGGTTTGGTAAAATTTTTTTGGGTCCTGGAAGGGTAGAAGTAGGAATAATGGTAGGGTAAAGGGAAAGGGGGTATAATAGGCATGTGGTAGGGAATGGACGGGGAGGGGTTTGGGGTTTTGGGTTTGAAGTAGGCAATTTTTTTTGGGAAAGGGGGAAAGGGGTTGGGTTGGCCTAGTGGTGGGGTAATGGGGTGGGAAAGGTTTTGGTGGGTTTGGGGGTTTTTGGGTGTGGTGGGTTGGCCGGGGTAGTGGTTTGTGGGGGTGGTTAGGTGTGGGGGGTTGGGGGGGTTTTGGTGGTGGGTGGGGAAAGGGTTTGGGGTGGGGGGGAAAAAAGGGGTTTTGGTTTGGGCCGGGGTTGTTGGAATGGGGTCGGTTAATTGGCCGGGGTGTGGTGTTTGGGGTTTGGGGAATTGGGGTGGTGTTTGGGGTTGGTTTGGGGGTTTCGGCCTTTGAGGGTTGGGGGTGGGTTGTGGTAGGTCCGGGGGAAACCCCCCTTTTGGCCTCGTTTTGGGTTTTTTGGGGGTGGCCTTTGGTTTTTTGCCCCTTTTTTTTTTTCAGGGGTTTTTCCCTTTGCCTCTTTTCCCCTTTTCCTTTGGTACCTTTTTGGGCCCTCTTGCCGGGTTTCGGGGTTTTTTCCCCTTTTTTTTGGGTTTTTTTTCCCTTTTTCCCGGGTTCCTTTGGGCCCCCCTGTTCCTTTTCGTTTTCCCCTTTTTTTGGTTTTTCCTTCCCTTTTGCCGGGGTTGGGTCCTTTTTCGGGTCCTCCACCGGGTCCCCGGGTGGCCCCTCGGGTGGGGCCCCCGGGCCCCGGTGCCGTGGGGCCTCGGGGTTTCGGGCCCCGGGGGGGGGTTTCTTTGGCCCCCTTTGGGGGCCGGGCCTTTTCCGGGTCTTGTCCGGCCTCGGGGGGGGGTTTCCGGGCCGGGGTTTTTTTTGGTCTTTTTTGGGGGTTTTGGGTTTTGGGGGGTTTGGAAAAATGGGGGAAATTTGGAAGGGTATAAGTAGGCTTTTTGGGGTTGGGGTAATGGACGGGGTAGTGGTAGGTGTAGGGGTAGAAGTAGGAATAGTGGTAGGGTAATGGACGGGGTATAAGTTGGAATAGTGGTAGGGAAAGGACGGGGAAAGGGGTGGGAATGGGGTTGGGGAAAGGAATTTTTAAAGTGGGGAAAAATTTGTATGGTTTTTTAATTTATGTTTTCCCTATTTTTTTTAAAGGGAAACGGGGTAGTTTTGGTAGGGAAAAAATTAGGAATAGGGGTGGGGTAAGGGAAGGGGTAAAGTGGGAATGGGGTTGGGTTGGGGGTTTTAAAGTAAAATTTGGTGGGTAAGGGAAGGGGTAGAAGGGGGGAATTTAGTGGTAGGAAAGGAACGGGGTATTTGGTAGGTGTGGGGAAAGGTGGGTGGGGGTTGGGATAAGGGAAAGGGGTTTGTTGGTTTTGGGGTAATGTAGGGGGTTTTTGGGGTGGTAGGGGTAGGGGAAATGGAGGGGGGTATAATTTTAAATAGGGTTTAGGGTAATACGGGGTATTGGTAGGATAGTTTTGGGGTTTTTTGGGGGGGTAAAGTGGAAAAATTGGAAAGGGTAAAGGGAAGGGGGTTATAATTGGGCCCATAGGGGTGGGGTAATGGAAGGGGTAAAAATTTGGAATAGGTGGGTTTAAAGGGAAGGGGGAATTGGAATATGGTGGGGTTTTCCCCCGGGGTTTTGGTTGGTGTGGGGGGTTTGGCCCGGGTTTCGCCTTTGGCCTCGTTGGGTGGGGTCCGGGCCGGGGCCCCTTCCCCTCTGGTCGGTCCTGGCGGGGTCCCGCCCGGCCTCGGGGTCGGGTTTGGGCCGGGTCGGGGTCGGGCCCCGTGGTGGGCCCGGGGCCGGGTCGCCTTCGGCCTCGGGGTGGGGGCCCCTGGGGGGGGTGCCTTTGGCCTCGTGGTCCGGGCCCCCGGGCCCCGGGCCGCCGTTGGCCTCTGGTCTTGGTTTTGGCCGGGGCCCTGGGTGGGGCCTCGGGGTCGGGTCCTGGCCGGGGTCTCCTTTGGCCTCTTTTTGGGGTTTGGGCCCGGGGTTCCCTTTTGGACCTGTGGGGGGCCCTTTGGCCGGGCCGGGCCTTTTTTCCCCCTTGGGTTTGGCGCCCTTTTCCGGGGGTTTCCCGTTTGCCTTTTTTTCTTTTTCCCTTTTTGGAAGGGTAAAATTTGGGTTGGGGGGTCGGCCTTGGGGGTTGGAGTTGGGGGTTGGTGGTGTGGTCGGTTGGCCGGGGTTCCGTCGGCCCGGGGGTTTGGGGTTCCGGGCCGGGGTCGTGGTCGGCCTCGGGGTTCTTTTCCGGGCCCCGGGGTCGGGGTTCGGCCTCTGGCGGGTCCGGGCCCGGGTCCCTGGCCTCGTGGTCGGGCCCTTTCCCGGGGGGTCCGTGGCCCCCTTGGTGGGGGTCCTGGCCGGGGGTTGTGGTCCCCTCGTGGCGGGTCCTGCCGGGTCGTGGTCTGCCTTGGTCGGGCCCTTTCCCGGGGTTTCGTGGTCGGTGTCGGGTGGGGCCCTGGGGGTAAAAGTGAATAAGGGTGGGGTTTGGGGGGGTTATAAGTGGCCCAAGTGGTGGGGTTGGGAAACGGGTAGTGGTAGGTGTGGGGTTTAAAGGGTAGGAATAGTGGGGGGGTAATGGCCGGGGAAATTTTTTTGGGAATAGGGAAAGGGGTTTTTAAGGGACTTGGTAGTTTTGGAATAGGGTGGGGGAAAGGGAAGGTAGCTTTCCCCTTTAATTTTTAAAGGGGTTAGGGAAAGGGTTAAGTGGGCTAGTGGTAGGGTTTGGCCGGGGGTAGGGGTGGTGTAGGGGTTTAAAATTTGAAAATTGGTAGGGAAATTGAAGGGGTAGAAGGGGGGAAAAAGGGGTTGGGGGGTTTTAAGGTGTATAATTAGGAATTTGGGGTGGTTCCTTTTGGGGGGTTTAAGATTGGGAATAGGGGAGGGAAACCGGCGGGTCGGGGGGTTTTGGGGTCCCCGTGGGCCTCTTTGGGTCGGGTCCTGGCCGGGGTCGTGGTCGGCCTCGGGTGGGGTTCCTGGTCGGGGTCGGGGGTTCGGCCCTCGGGGTTGGTATTTGCCGGGGTATTTTGGGTCGGGGTGGGTTTGGGCCGGGGGGGGGGCCTGGGGTTGGGTTTTGGGCCCGGGTTTGGTCCGGGTAGGGTTTTGGAAGGGTTTTAAAAGTGGGGAAAGGGGGTTTGGGAAAGGGCCGGGTTAAAACCGTTGGACTCGTGGTTCGGGTCCTGGCCGGGGCCGCCCTTTTTTGGCCTGGGGTTTCGGGCCCCGGGCCGGGGTCCCTTTGGGCCTTGGGGGGTTTCCTGGGGGGGTTTCGCCTTTTGGCCTGTGGTCGGGTCCGGGCCGGGGTCCCTGGGCCCCCTGTGGTCGGGCCCTTTCGGGCCCGCCGTCGGCCTGGGGGGGTCGGGTCCGGCCCGGGTCTTTGGTGGGCCTCGGGGTGGGGCCCCGGGCCCCGGGCGCCGTGGGCCCGGGGCCCGGGTCCTGGCCGGGGGTGCCTTTTTCCCCTCGGGTCGGGTCCTCCCCCGGGGGCCCGGGTTGGGGCCTCGTGGGGGGGCCTGCCGGGTCGTGGTGGGTCGTGGTCGGTCCGGGCCCGGGGGTTCCCCCTTGGTTTGGGGTGGGCCGGGGTTTTTCCCCTTTGGCCCTCTTCGGGTCCTGGCCGGGGTTCGGGTCGGTTCCGGTGGGTTTGTTCCGGGGGGGCCTCCCTTTGGGGTCGGGTTGCGGGGGTCGCCGTGGCCTCGTGGTCGGCCCCTGGCCGGGTCGTGGTCGGGGGGGGCCCCCCTGGGTCGGGCCCGGCCGGGGTTTTGGCCCCTGGGTGGGGGTCCGGGGGGTTTGGGGTTTTGGGGGGGGTCTGGGGGGGTTGGTGGTTTTGGGTTGGTAGGGGGGGCGGGGTTTGGGGGGCGGGGTGCCTGGCTTGGGGTGGTTTGCCGGGGTCGGTCGGCCTGTGGTCGGGCCCCTGGCGGGGTCGTGTGGGTGTGGTTTTATGCGGGGTGGGGTCGTGTGGGGTAGGGTAATGGACGGGTCGTGTCGGTTGTCGGTGTCCCGTCTGCCTCCGTGGCTTTTACTTGCCTGGGTCGCCGTCGCCCTCTTGTCGTGTCCTGGCCGGGGTCGTGGTCGGTTCGGGTTCAGGGGCAGGACTGGGCTTGTGCGGTTTCGGGTCCCGTCGGCCTCGATGGTCGTTCCTGCAAGGGGTCGGTGGCCGCGTGGTCGATTATGGCCGTGGTCCTGGTTAGGACCTCGTGGTTCGGGTCCCGGCCGAATGTCGCCGTCGGCCTCGTGGTCGAGGTCTGGCCGGGGTCGCCGTTGGCCCCGTGTGGCCATACACTGTCCGTACGCCGTCCGGCCTCGTGGTCGGAGGTCCTGGCGCGGGGTCGACGTAGACCCCTCGTGGTCGGGTCCTGGCAATGGGCCGTGGTCGGCCTCGTGTTAACGGCGTCCTGGCCCGGGGTCTCCGTTTGGCCCGTTGTGGGGTCTGGCAGGTCTCCTTGGCACTCGTGTCGGGTCCCTGGCCAGGGGGTCGTGGTCGGGGCGGGGTCGGGTCCTGGGCCGGGGTCGCCCGCCGGCCTCGTGGTCGTAGTCCTTGCCGGGGTCGTGGCGGCCTCGTGGATCTGGTCCTGAGTCCCGGGGTCGTGGTCGGTGTCCGGGGTCGCCCGTCGGACTCGTGGTCGGGTCCTGGCCGGGGTCGTGGTCGGCCTCGTGCTCGGGTCCTGCCGGTGCCGTTGGCTCGTGGCGGTCCTGGCCGGTGTCGCCGTTGGCCTCGTGGTCTGTCCTGCCGGGGTCTCCGTTGCCTCGTGGTCGGGTCCTGGCCGTGTCGCCGTTGGCCTCGTGGTCGGGTCCTGGCCGGGTCGTGGTCGCTCGTGTGGGTCCTGGCCGGGTGCCGTTGCCTCGTGGTCTGGTCCTTGCCGGGCCGTGGTAGGCTCGTGCTCGGGACTGAGGGGTCGTGGTTGGTGTAGGATCGCAGGGGCTAGTGATGGGTATGGTCGGGTGTAGGATTAAGGAAGGTAGTAAGAGTCGTTAGGCTAGATGTATATTCTGTTAAAACGTTGACCTTTCATACATGCATAATAATTATTTAATAGCTTTGTCAACAAGACGTTTTGTGCGACACGAGAACGGCAACGTCTTGGAGCGAGACAATGCCGAAATATATGCTGTTGTTGATAAGAAAATCGTCTTGTCGTTTAATCATCTTACTGTGTAATAGTACCAGACCTACCGATGTCTTTTAGAACCTCTTTTGTGTTTGTGCGAGCACTTTCATACACGTATGTGTACATTTTAACACATGTTCAAGCTAACTATTGTTACTCAATACCTTTGAAATGAGAAAAAGAAGATTTTAGGCACTATTGAGCGCATTGATTCAATTCCAATGCCGTGTATACCTCCTTGTTCGTGATCCTTCAATGAGCTTTCCTAGACTCATTCTTATTTATTTATCAATGTAATCTACGTTCAACAGCTGAAGCCCTGAAAGTTTAAAAGGCTTCAGATAGAAGAAAAAAAAAATAAAAATAAAGACTATGGACTATGTCTCTCGTTAGTTTTTAGCTTAAGGAATCATCAGTTGAAGTGTTTTGTGCATCAAGTAGTTACTCATTCACAGGGAACATATCCAGAGTGCTACCTGTAGCATAATTATATAATTATTTGAATTTGCCGAGGGTAAGGTTGACTTATATGACGTATGTTGTCTTTGTCCTTAAAGATCCCTTTGTTTTTCTGATATATATCAATCTAACTCGTTAGGTTAAAGCATCCCGGAATAGGGAGCCTGAAGTTGGTTCCGAGTTCCGTTTAAGATAATCGGAATAGGTGTTGTTAATAGAAAGTATCTAGGATTGTTGTCACGGTGTGCCATTGGGTGGGCGTGGACCGCTAGCTCATTTACAATGCATTTACGTGTTTCCATTGTAATGAAAATCATGTTTTATGTACGTATGTTTTGAAAACAAATAATATCCAAGCATTTCCCTAAAGAGATATAAAAAGGAGAAAAAATATTTAAGCTCTGTATAAACTGTACCTACAAGTAGACGATGGTTGATACAGGAAGAATTTTACAAAACAAAACCGTTTGGTTAAAACGGAACTATAAATGATGAGGACACTTGCTTCAGAAGTAAAATGGGACTACCGTGAATATGACTTTTTCATTGTCTTTATCAATCTTTATCTGTCGTATCATTAACAGGATCGAAAAGTAGACTGCGGTAAAAACAAAGGCACTTGCTTTAAAAGTTAAAAAAAAATCTGTTTTCAATATACTACAATGTATTTCAAGATGTATGCAATTTCCCTATTTAACAAATTAATTTCATTTTAAGTCTCCTTTCGCTTACGCTTATTTTTTTAACAAACAGAGTGATGAACGGCTTTTAATTTTAATTCCAAATCTTTTTAATGGAAACTGATGCCTGTCAATACCAAACATCAGAATTAGAGAAAAACAGTTCAACACGTCACCGCACTAATTGAGTAATGTTGTTCCGTGAAGCGCCTTTAACGTTAAAAGGGAGTGTCAGTGAGCTCTCACAAAAAGAGGTAGAAAGGTGCATCACTTCCGTTTATGTCAGCAGCATGCTGGAAACAAAATACCAAATTAGTTATCGATTCATTTTGAAGGCAATGTTGGCTAAAACGGACATCCTCGAATAGTAATAGGAGATAATGGAAATGATATAAAAAAATATCTTCAAAATGTAAATATTCAAAACTCAAATTTGAAATACAAACGTAGATTAAGCCCAATGGGACCAAATAAAGTTTACATTATAATAAGAATATGTAACGTTATTTTTTTGGTATTTCTGCTTATATTCGGACGTGGGAGAAATTTAACTATTGCAGAAACATAACACTGACTTTGCTATCGTCCATTCAAATTAATTTACAACAAGTTTTCACATTATTGCTGCAATTAACTCCCCATAACATCATCGAAAGAAAACTGACTGGTCAATAAAAAAACCCCATTAACTTAATTCAAAACCGTTCAAACGAAAGCAAAATAAAATGTATAAAACGATTACAAGTACATCTTTGCAAATGCGAAGATATGTGCTCATATGCTTCATGGGAGATTCCTATTTTGTCAATATAGGTAAAGTAAAGACAATGCGGCGTTCTCAAAATAGAAATTGGGGTAGTGACAATTGAATTGACTAGCGTATAAACGTTGGGGGTAATTTCCAATTCGAACAAGGATATACAATGTTTCAAGACGTTCACAATCAATCTTTCTCGTCGTCTATGAAATAGTAGAGGAGGGTCCTGTTTTTTTACCAACTAATACTTCATACCTGATAGATATACTTTTTATATTTCTGCGAGCTACCAGCGGGTTATACGATTTAAAACATTAAGCATCTGTGGGCTATCTGATTATGAGAACTATCTGACAAAATAAAAATAAATCAAGAAATAAATAGATAGATAAATAAAACACTAAAAAAAGACAAAGCTATAACATATGTATCATATCAAAAATAATTTAACATACGTTTTAGGTAAAGAGAACACACACACAAACACATATGCATTCAAATTTGTCTCTCACTACTTTAATTTATCCAAATGAATAGTAGTAGACTTAGAAGGACTTTGAAACGTGTTTACAATGCATTGCATGTAACTGTGAGTGCTACCAGATACCTTGAATCGTGATAGTGTACAGTGTACATGCTCTTTAAAAGCATTACGTAGCAGATAGCCCACGGGTATTGTTCTCGAACGGTCTATCTACAAGCTCTAATTCATTAACTAAATATTTTGGTTTCTGCGGGCAATCTAAAGGAATGAACAAGGCAGAGGAAATAATTGTATATACATGTACATGTGATCTCATAAACCTAATACGCTGTTAAATATTGTTACACTATCGTGATTATTATTGCTATTCACTTCAAAAACTGACCTAACGTATATAGAAAATACAGATAAACATGTGCAAAATTACAACTCCCACCTTTTCCCATAATTCCCAACGATTACATACACAACATATGTATGATGTGTTTTGAAAATGACACACCACAATATCCATCGGGGCTGAACGATGATTTCAAGTGCAAGGAAATAGTACATATTTACATAAACCATAAAAGGTGATCATTGGAGAAAATGACAGCAGATTCACACATTTTCCAAGAAATGCGGATGGCGTTATAAGTGCCTGGTAGTAAATTATACAAGAGTGCAATTTCGTTAAACATACTTACTAAGTCCCAGATGGAATACTTCGAGGATAAAATTCTAAGAATGATTGAATTTCAGGTCGACAGAGTTTGAGGACAGAATCTTCCAAAAGATTGTTTGCATACCCATGGGAACAAATTGAGTCGCTCTCTTGGCCGATTGGTTTGTGTTTTCATACGAGAACACTACACACAAATCAACACTAGACTCTTACCTCAATACCTCAATCTGTATTTACAATGTTATCGACAGAAACAGTTCACATCGTGGTGTGCGAAAATTTCCCTTACTAGATAGTGACATCCGAGTCGATTCGATATTCAATGACATGGTACCAATATCGCAACTTCCGAATCAGATGTCGTCTGACGTCGAAATAAAACCTCACAGGGTTCCGAGAGATACGTGTTGATGAAGATACCTGGTAAATATGGTTCACATTACTCTCTATTTGGAAGGTAAAACGGGTGGTTCTGTTGTCATCAAAATTGGTTTTCATCGTGAGGTGTGTCATCGTGAGGTGTGATATAATCTGGTTTGGCAGAAATTTGCGATACTTTGTGTTGAGGTATAAAACGCTCGCCCTCCCGGAACGCTGTGTCTTGTTCCCCTGTTATACTTTTTGAAGGATTTATATGCAAATCTCATCTGATCGTATTTTGCATTTCTATCAATTTTGAGTTACTATTTAGTTTTCATGTAGATATCCTTATATCAACACTGCTACCATTTTCCACGCCAGATCACGTCACACGAAAGCGGTTATTGCAAATACTGCCGCGAAATGTAAACTCGGAGTTAGATTATAAAATGACATGTATATGTATGCATGCCTGTATGGCCATGGTACATTTGTATGTCGTCAAATGATCGCTGTTTTGATATATATGTGTTTTCCTGCATACGACGAAGTATCGACTCGAGGCCTGGGACGATGATATTCTATATTTGGAATTATTCGCGGATTTTTGTTTTATTTTGCTATATTCGTGGTCATTGAATATATCACGAAAATAGACACCCAGCGAAGATTGATAGACACAAATGTATGTAACTACATGTCAACGTGTTTGCGTTGAGAGAAATTAAATATCCGTGAACTATACTGGCCGAAAAAAGAAACTCAAGTTTGTTTTTTTCTAATATAACTTTCAAACACGTGGTCTAAATTCAATTAAATATCACATTGGGCTACCTCCGTGCACTGTGAAAATGATAAAATTTAGTCGACCGCTCGAATCTGTATGCTTCCAGCAGATTTTTCAAGAAAACGTGTGCAAGAAGCGATTGCATTCGTTATGGGGGTCGCCTCTGCGTAAGTGGTGGACTCACTTATAGACGTTGTGGCCTCTTGCGCCATATGTGTTGGTGATTCATCGAACATTGAACAGTAAAGATCAGTTACACAGCATTTTATTTCGAAGCGATTGTACAGCGAAATGTCGCGATTGAGTGTAGTCGATAGGGATAGGATCATAGCTCTGATAATGCATGGACATTCGCAACGTCTTGTAGGACAGCCATATGGTGAACATGATAAAACAATACCCTGTTTAGTTAGGCGTCTCAGGGACACGGGGAGAGTGGGTGACTGTCGCAGGAGCGGACGCCCGCGCATTATGTCTCGACGTCAAGACAGGGGCATACGTCTCTGGTACTTCCGTTTAGACGGCGACGCAGACGGCACGTTAAGTTGCCGGCACTTATGGTCGGCCAGTGTAACCGCCAACTTCTAGGAATCGGTTGCGTGCGTGTCATTTAGGGCCATGACGTCGCTAGGTTGGTCCACCACCTACGCATCGCGACGCCAACAGCGAATGCAATTGCTGCTTGCACATGAATCCAATCGACTCTGATGGCGCCATTTTGAAAGGACTGATCAGCGCAATTTAAGCGTTATCTGCTGTTTTTGCATGACAAGCGAATGCCAAGTGAGTATTTTGTCATAAATTAGTCTCAATATTTCAGAAATACAGTAAAATAACCCATATATCTCTCTTCGCTTACATAAGAAAAATCGGCAAATTTCAACGAGGTGAATACAAAGGATCGCTCTGATTGGTGAAAACGAAAAACTAATATTTTCACTGCAAAACCTTAAATATAAGTTTTATTACTTTGATAAATTTCGATATTTCACTGGCAAAAATGCAATAATGAACTATTTCTCTCTTACGTTTGCGATGCTGGCCAATATTGACTATATAACAGTGTATGTCGACTTAACCCGATTTCGAGGTACAAACTTACTTTACTCAGGTAGTGAACGAAATATTCTTTTATTCAACAACCAGGAAAATAAGTTGAACACCAAAGGCAGTTATTGTTAAGATTTTTATAACTAATGACTATGTTAGTCTATAGACGATGGTCTAGCACATGTGCAAATTCTGCTACGAATATGATTTATGTACATAATTCTGGTAAATCTGTCTGTAATTCGTGACCAGCACTGTACTTTGTTGCATAAGTCTAGATTATCTAATATAAATATATATAAGTCTGTTGTTGACGAGACATCACGTCCTAGCTCTCCCATTGGAGGCTTTCCTTCCCTAGGGAACCTCCAGGTTGTAGAATGTCATTTCTAAACCAGACACGTTGCACACGCAATAAACTTTTTCTAGCCGACATCAGGGACTTCATTTTCCACCGACAGTTCGTTAGCCGCGGGGGTTTTCCTCGTGTTTTGTTTTGTGTTGTATTCTTTAATAACCATACATTCTTTTCCCACATGTTGATAATTGATTAAAGTAAAAAAAAAAAAAAATCGTCTTCACACACAATTAAACATTTAGGAAGTGCCCACGGTCATCGGATCGCCATTTGAC
Source organism: Pecten maximus (assembly GCF_902652985.1). NCBI lineage: Eukaryota > Metazoa > Mollusca > Bivalvia > Pectinida > Pectinidae > Pecten > Pecten maximus. Next base: position 13,136,593 of record NC_047023.1, on the reverse strand, counting down.
TTGCATAAAAGACTTTGAATAATTCTATTTTATCCAGTATCCAAACCGGATGCTCTTTTGGTTGACATTTTAAGTGGGTGACATTAAATGATCGATGATGGAAGAAAGTCATGCGTGATGCTTACTAAAGGAGTATATTGTTTCACTAACCAAAGATTTAATACAAAGTAAAGCAGACCTAACACTTCATCCTATCACACATTGAAAGTTCAATACATAGTAACAGGAGAAATGATGAGGACATATATAAGTAAATATCCTAATTTGTTTTGTATTCTTTATCGTCTTATCAACAGCTGTGGCCATTCAAAGACTGCTAAATATCATGAAGTGCTTAGGTTTACGTTAAGACACACCTCGAGTAAAACTGATTGTTTTTGATTTCAGATAGGACGAAGATCATTATAGTTATGTTCCTTGTTTGGGGATATCTTGTTTTCGCTTCATTTCTGATATGAACAAAATTAGATATTGTCCGTTTTTTTTTCTGTTTTTTTTTTATGAAATTTGGAATATATGTGTAGTATGATATAACAGACACTGTTGCGTTATCAATTACTTTAGTTACGACTGTTGGGGTCGTTTGGGAGACATGTGTAACGGTCCAGTTTCAATAAGCACTTTTTATCATGGGATATACTTGTAGTTGTCGTAACCATGATATAGCAATTCACGTCCTCCATAAACCATTCTGTGTTATTACCAAGCGGCTTTGAATCCATGAGGTGTCGTAAGTTGTCTGAGTAGTAACAAGGTGTCTGGACTTGTTAGGTATTGGTTCCGGGGACGGCATCCATACCAACGTCTCCGGACAGCAAGTGTCATAAGACATAAGTCAATGTCCATCTGGTACCATTTGAGTGTCCATACTTGTGTGTTTTATGTAACATAATGAATATATTCCGTACGTCTTTTACCAATTTGTCCAGCTTCCATATCTCCTGGGAATTTTGAAATGAGACAATATTTGTCTCGAAGGCAAATTTGTATAACATTATTTATATGGTGAATTAACGGTATACTATCGTTTATATCATTAGGTCAACAGACATTCTAAGCTCTGATGTACTGTGAAACAAATTATAGTTTATAAGAATTGATTAACACAAAATTAACAAAAAACCGGCCATCAATATCATCAACTCTTTTTTTATATCATTACATTTTAAATTGATCGTCGGGCACGTAGGACGTTCAAATTCCACATGCTTTCCCAATAATATGATTGTAAAACTCGGTTAAAACTTGGATCACATTTGTTCTCCTCCTTCTGAAGAATTTTTCCTTGTGTCACCTTTCAGGCGAAGATTGTCTCATTTATTTCTTTCAGTTGAACGTTCACGGCTATTGGAAAGGCCCTGGGTTCTGCCCCTGTCGGACACATACCAGTCCATAATATTGCAGTCACTGCTCATGCTTAACGCGCAGCATTTTTGGATTGGGATGACTGGTTTGCCCGTTGTCTGTATAATGTAACCGGTTGAGCTGCTGTGTTTCTTGTGACATTATGTTTGAATGAGGCACTGCGTAGCACTATAAAGTCGGCATCAGTTCCGCGCTATTGCAAAGAGACAAGCACGAATAGACCACTTCCCCTAACGACACGAACACACTTGCCAGCCGCCTGCACAGTGGATTCCTTCTTAAATGACAAAATTTAACTGTATGAGTTTACTAATCATCAAATGGATTTTGAAAACGTACCAAATGCCACGAAACACGACACAAATACTACCCTTGCAAGTGTTCATCCGGGACTCCGGTCGGAAGAAAGAACTCAAGTCTTACGTTTTAGATTAAACAGACTATAAAAATCTAGTTTCGTTACCAGATCCCCAATTTTCATTTTAAAACGATAGTAATACCCAGACTTAATTAAGATTTCGACGATGGTGCGTTGTTAATGGGAGCAGATATGTCGCTTTCGGAAAACCTGATAAAATCATACCTTGTTGAATGTTCTTTGTATAAATCACCGTTTTAGTGTCACGTTGTCCTTGTATTTATATTATCGATTATGAGTTACAATTTCTGTTTCGTTTTCGTTTGTTGGTGAAGGACTCGTAGATGTAATTCAGCCAATCAGCTGTTTTTCACCATCAGAAAAAAGTCACAAAAATGTTTCTGAAATTTGTAGCTATTTTCCTGAGTAAATAACATGCGGAATAAAAACTTCCTATGTATGAGAAGTAAAAGAAATTCATTGGAATTTGAAAAACAAAAATATCGACACATATTGAAAATGTATTGAATTCCGTAGGGCTAAAGGTGAAAAGTCCAATATGGATATCAGGTTTACTGTTTTTCGAGTACCCTTGTGCTCATATATGCCATTAAACCTATCAAATAACAACATTTATCAGGAAGCGAAAACTTTAACGTGATATAATTTTTACATCGTTACAACTTCGCATGAGCGATTGAGGGGGTGGTGTCACTTGTAGTTACATATTCAAATGTTAAGCTGTGCGAGTTCTTAACTGTGATACTCTGATTTTTTTCTTTCTCTTTTCGATAGAATTTGTTATTGTGAATTGCCAGTTTATTTCGGGTAATATAACGGTTTCCTTCCTTACTTGTTCGATAATGGTGCTACGCTCGTGTAACAGGTAGTCCTGACCAGATGTGTTAGGCGTATTCAGATGTGAAACACTTATTTCCAATCGACGATATGGTCATTTGAATAACGTAAAATCTATTCCGTGCAAAGTTTACATGAAACTGCACAACTCTAAAAACAATATGTGATATTAACATTTTGATATACAACAAAGACGACCTAGCGCGTTCTACAAATATAATCTCATTGTCTGAATGTGTAATAATTTTATATTTCTATTTGGTTTGTACATTGTACAGATATTCACAATATACAGTAGTACCATAGTTAATATATTTAACACTATGTTTATTAAGTTCCATTGTATAAATCATGCTGGTAGCCCTCTAAAGCAATGGAGATTTAGCTCCCGTTAACTGACCTATATTTTCGGTGCTGTTTGTATATCAAAATATTTATGAATTAGGTAAAAAGGACAGCATTTCGTCCTTATTATAACAAACGGAACAAAAGATAAAGAAATATATTTGCATATAACCATACAGTCATGCCGATTTGAATCTTTAAAACTGTTTTCACTATTGCAGAGTCGAGTACAAATAAGCAAAAACATTGCAACGTGGGGATTTCTTTTAAGTGAAATATTTTCTTATAAAATGGCAAAGTTGTATATGCCATAATAGTGTTACTCAGGGAAATCAGATTTAAAAGGCATTACATCTAAAAATTGAATGTTATTATCTGGCAAGGGTCCTACAATATTTTGTTTACTAAGCATTTCAGAATTTAATTTCTGATTTCCCCCCTTAGAATAACCAGCGGCTGCAGATATGTACCTCAGATGTAAACGCATACAAGTACTACACAAACATATTTGAGAACAACTTATGTAGTCCAAAACAACCACAAATGTCGCTGTACAGGAATAAGAAATGTTACCATTAATATCTTACGTAAAGGGTGATCATTTGGGAAAGACAATAACAAATTTTAACACTTATAAACGTGTAACACTCCTTCTCTTGTGCAAAATATTTCAATACCAATTTTGTTATACCCATAAAAATCCGTTATCTGAGCTCTGAGAATTGAGTCACCGTTTAACTGTTCAAGCCATCCTGTTACTGTTTAATACCTTACACGTTCAGTAAAGGTACACGTCTCACTTGCCCGCGTACTGGTTGGTTACTGTGTACATAACACTATTTTCCTGCGGGTGGTATTATTTCACAGATCAAATATTCATAGTTTCTGATATATATATGTATTCAGTGAATAAGTACAAACATGTACCATATTTGATATCTTAGATCTTACATTATCGGCGAACGTACAGTCTCATTTCCCCTGATTATGCTAGCACAGATGTAACGATCAATATGAAGCTCAGATATTTCTTTTTCTTTTTCTTTTATTTAATTCTTCTGAATGTACTTCCACTGTAATGTTGATTGCTGTGTGATCCAAGAAGAAGTATCCTCTTCATATCAGATGAAATAATAATTTCGTTTAGACGTTTATACTTATTTCCTCGGTTCTATTTCTAACTGTATACCTTTCCAGCATGATTCAATCACGAATTCATTCAAATCCCTCGTGATTACTTGTACGTTAAGAGTCCGCCGTTGTCATTGCTTGATAGTCGTATTTTAAATATTTCCGTTGATTTTATCAATACGGTATCAAATGATCACATACAAATATGCTAGCTAGACACACATTATTTTCAAATTGAGACATTTTTGAACTCTTTTTGTACTTTTTAAAAGACATTGATATTCCTGTATTGCTGACTTTAGAACTTTACAAAATGTCGTTAGTAATATGTACTGCCATAGGGACTAAGCACGAACCTCCATACAATAAAACATATAATAGACACTTGGCTTGGAATTCTTGACAAGTTCCCGTGTTTCGTAGCTATAGGTCAGAGGTCAAGCAATAATAAACTGAAAAACACCGATTTTTTTTTCTGATATGGAAAGGTGTTTAAATATTTACAGAAGATTATAACATGCCTTACAAACATATGGGGTATGGCTGAAGCAATGGTTGTCCGCTTCCGGACCATGGATAACCATGACCTTGACCTTGACCCCAAAAATCTAAAACTTGAATTAAACTGATATAAATATACTAGTCATTTATCACTGAGTGAAGCTTAACCTAAATCCCTCAATGATTTAAGCCGCTACAATGCTGTGGAACTTTGGCGTTACATACATACAAACATACATACATACATACATACATACATACATATATACATACATACATACATACATACATACATACATACATATATACATTGTACATACATTGTACATACATTGTACATACATACATACGTAAATTCGAACAAAACGGATAAAGAGGAAACCTACAATCTTTCTGGTTTCACTGGTAGGAGACTAAAACGCACCTGGAACCCATCAATGACGATATAAATTTGAGGACGTTTGCAAACAAAGTAATTAGTATAAACGGCACACAATCATGTCCCGCCTATTGAAGTCTTGCAATCTTCCAGACGTTGTGGATCAATGACGAGTTATTTCATTAACTTTAACAGCAGCTCCCCTTACCAAATATATTTTCTGCGTACTTGGTCAGTAAGCTAGCTCAGGAAAATGAATTTTAGGTTGGACACAACATATTTTCAATGAATATTTAGGTGTCTTTCTAAAAGGGACATCTTAAAAAAAAAAAAAAAATGTCTCTTTATAACCATTGACCTGGAAACATACTCTCTCCACTTTTAAGGTCACAATTTTGGCTCTTCCAAAGCCTGTTTCTAAATGATGTAACCATGACTCCGTGGTTATTTCGTTTTAGTTTAAACGTTCGTGTTTTCAGGTAGAGTCAACTCTTTCTAATGAACAAAATGTAGAAATCTTGTAGAGGTTCATGTCTTTAAATTTCATCTTTCTTAAATCGAAAGTCAATTACAGGTCAGTGTTCGCGAAATGTAATGGATTAACGGTATAAATCGGGTTTTCTATTGAGATGTATCATCAAAGCATGTATCAAAAGTCATATATTGGTGACTTCCGGTTGAATGAGGAATGAAACGAAATATAACGAACAATCTCTCAGTTGACATTACATCCTCTATTCGGGGTAACAACGTTGTTTAAAAATTTGGTTTGACTTTACCAATCTCACGAAAAATACGGAAACACGTGGAACTGCCATGGAGGCACCGATACCCAAGTTATTTCAAGACATACTACATTCTGTCCTAATAGGTATTTATCCAACTACATACTCGTACTATAAACTCATTATGTTTTTAAGAGTGTTACATAGATGGTCTATTATTGGAATTTGAGTTTTGAGTAATATAATACTTATCTCAGGTAAATTATAATATTATATTATAAACTTTCAGGTGTGAGAATGTAAGAGTGAAACTAAACATACTATAAAGAAGTTTAAATGTTCTAAAAAAAGCAATAGCACAAACATGTTTGTATGATTTTGATACATAGTGAAGCTGTCAACATCGAGATAAGTCAAGCTTAGATAGACTAAGATGTTCTTAGCATATTGTGATTTATAATCCTGTCGTTTCTGACATAAAAATCGAGGATATTGCTTTTAAGTGAAAAATATAACTTCTTTTTATTTTACACATCAAAACACTGCTTACAAAACGACAACTAGAGAACTTTAAACTTCACTGGTAAATTTTGCTATAAAATGTGATAAAAAGAATACCCAATAGCATCAGTAATGCCAAATACGTTTCTACTTGTGTGGCTTTCATTTTGATATTTTTCACTCATGCTTCGCACCCCTGCGAAATATCAAAATATTAGATCGTTGACACGTGAAATATTTGATATTACTGAAGACACTGTTAGATAATCTGCTAGATATCTTTTATCATCCATACATAGCTTTGTAATGACATTGATGGTAACATGAGGAGGGGTATCACATATATGGTAAGCATTATGTAGTTGTTATTTACAGTGGCCGTCGGTCATGTTTTTATGTCTAGGCTGTGGATTACAGTACGGTAGTAGTTTAAAGGTGCCATTAAAAATACCACAGTCCTTATACGTCATCGAAGCGTTCTTATATAAAAACAGCCGTTTTAAAGAGATAAATGCCAAGAATAATATCCCAACCATTTTAAAGTAGGAAGATCATGTTCGTACTTTTTTTTGAAAAAATGCCAAAGTAGTAAATGTGACAATGAAATAACTGAGGGATTCTTAACGTAAAATAGTAAAAATGTAATTTATTTTAATTGGGCGGGTTTTTTTACTCTGGTTCTTACAAAACCTTTATTTATTAATAGTTATATATTGAATGGTAGGAGGACTGTGAGCTTTCCTTTCGTTCCATAGACCCGTTTTTTCAAACTAGGTTTTTAAACTGAACCTGTTTAATTGTTTTCGGGGTTGATGGTAAAATGCATGCGGTTTGCTAAGCCAATCAAACTGTCGCATGGTGTGGTTGGAAGGTTTCGTTTCAAGGACAAGATGCTACATGATTTACTACTGCAATGTATTCTCCCCCAGTGATGTTTGATACTCTTCAATTTCTCGATGAGTCATGGCATCCATTGGACTGATGTTGAAATATTAGGAATAAGGGCATGGTTTTATTTATCTGTTGATTTGCTTTGGCAACGTTAGCTTCACCCAAATGCTTTGATGATATGCTAATCAGAGCAGCTTACATGTCCTTATTTGTCCCGAATATTTTCGGAAATCTTTATGTCTGCACACCAGAGGACTCTGTTCGATAAATGTAATTCTGATTACCGAAAATTGTCTTATGACAAGGCTTCAATGACTGAATTTATTTTCTATTCCGATATTTCCTTCATTGGAACGCCATTTTTAGGAATAGAACTGTACATTTGCTTCTTAAGAGGAAACAAGTTTTAATTTAAGAACCAGTTCGAAAACTAATCTGAAATTGTATATGTAAGCTCTAAATTACCAAATCCTAAAATATTATTTTTGTATCAAAAAGGAAATATTGCTTTAGAATGTAATTTGTTCGGAATTACTAGGTCCTTTCTCAAATAGCCTGAACGGTCTGATTAATTGACATGGAAACAACAGAAAATGGTTTAACTCTTCTCTACTTCATACAGACTATGAAGAAATACAACCTCTTTTACACGGTATCCGTTCGGTCGGTGACAAAGAATCAATGTCTTTTTTTTCACAACATTTATGAGACACGAAAACGATAAAGCTCTTTCACTAAAATCTCGGTGATTCTCACGACTTTTGAAGATAATTGCAGAGTTAATTTATGCATTTAGCCAACGCAATGCTCCTCAACGGCACTTACACGACCTCTGGTGTCGAGTTGGTGCAATAACGAAATATTTGTTCTTTATAGCCCTGCCAATAATAACTAAAACTACTACCACGAAACCAACTCATTCCATGCCCTTTGAAAACTGCTTTAGCAGTCCGCCATTAACAACTTCAATGTCATCAAAAAGCAAAAAAAAAAAAAAAAAAAAAAATGATAACAATAATAAACAAATAATGTCAACAAACATATTTCAATCTTACATTACTGGTTATCTTATTTGAGCCATTTTTAACCTCTGAAAGGTATTCCGCTAAATCATTATTGCTCTAATTACACATTTTATACTCTATTTCTCTGGCAAATAATATTAGTGCGCTGATGTTAAAAATTGGGAGTGCGCTAAAATTTGATTCCGCCAAAATTAGTACGTTTAAAGTACCACAAAGGCCTTTGGAAATGGTTATCCGGGTACATTACATATATACCAAACTCATTACACAGTGGTGTCCACAAACATGCCATTTTGGTTTTCCTCAGCGGGTTTGTGATGTCCTCTGTGATTGACAAGGACATGTGAGAGGAAATTAATTATTGATTAAATTTCTTCCATTTTAGAATTTAAAGCAGTTTTGATATCTTTGGCTATTATTAAGCATGTATTTCTAACAAGATGGGATATTATCAACTGATTTGAATAAAATATAGATTTTCAGTCGATGGAGGTTCATTTAAATTGAGCTATAAAGTATACAATATATGTGATTGCAATTTAAACGATGACTCTTAGGGATTTAAGGAGAGATGCTGGTTTGCTGATTAGTTGAATCTATTGCAATTATTTGGTAATGGAATGGAACTGGATATAAGGATTTACACAGATCCCGGGTAGTACTAGGTTGCAAGGATATCGATAGAACATAATGAATTTATAACAGAATTAACTTTTTTTTTCTGTAATTTTCACTGGAGGCTATGATTCTAATTTCTGTATGATGAAAGGACACCATTTTATCAGGATCACGGACCTGAACACTTTGTATCTGTCCGAGTCGGTTCGCCCATAGTATGTTTAGCGTTTCTAGAAAGGAAGATCAAACATGGCAGATTGGAAAGCGGTATATTATCTCTGGCCTTGATGGTGTAGACGGCTGATATTAACCAGTCGAAATTGACGATGCATAATTGTCTAGGATACGAGGTACAATTACAGTGCATATTCAAAGTGCTCCCCTGCATCACTGAACATTCGCTCATAAGCAAAGATTTGTTTTACCCTTAAGCTAACCTTATATCTCTTCGTGATATGATAAAGTATTCTTTTAATAAAAAAAATCCAAAAAGGTCAAATATTCTCTCAAATACAGATCAACTAATCTATCCTGTCCTTACCTTCAGTACTGTTTGGTAGCGTAAAAGACAGTGTTAAATGACACACAATACACTTTATGTATTGAATGTTATTTGTTGAAGTATTTTATCCTTCCAAAAGAACTAAATTATAAAAAATGCTGGCATTTTCACCTTGAAATAAAATCCTCATTATTTGCGAGTGGGCGAGATATGACTAAATTCTTTTTAACACTTTATCCTCAAGAGTTTGATATTTCAATTTCCTATCATCCTATATCTATATGTACAATTAAATATATAATACATAGCCCCGATATAATGAATATCCCATATATCAAAATGCTTCCTTATAATACAGTCGTTTATGTTAAAATTTGACGAGATTTAGCCAGTTACGTTCCATTATAAAATACGTAGACACCCCTGGATGACAGGAAATTAGATCAGAAGCACAGCCAGGGAAAATCATTCTGACAAATTCAGTCACCAGCCAGTATAAAAAGTCAGGCAACGTCGTCTTGGACATACGTCTCTTTAATATAATAATTTACTTATCATCTACCACATCACATACCCGATATTTCCAAAAACGAGTCTCTATGCATGAACACATTAAATATAATGCCATTAAGCACTGAAGATGCTGTCATCTGCCGCATACGCATCGCCAATATTACTTTGAAAAGAAGCGGGCCTTTTTACGAAAGATGAAAGATGCCGTCGGTAACAATACCATGTCTTCTTCTGAATGCTGTCTGGCTGACAAAGATGATGACGAATAAAAGCAAAACGAGCAGGACAGAGCAATTATGTACATGTAGAAGACAGGATAAGAGTACATTGTTTCGTTTTTAATTCTTTTTGTTTGACATACGGAATTAAACGTGTTCGGTATACTCTAATGTCTGCGTTATCGCTCAGATTCGCAATGCCAGGATTTAAATGAGGTGCAAACGATGAAGGAGAGGACGCTTTTTCATTAAGGAACATCTTGTCAATATTTTTCAGGCCGAAATTTTGTCCGTATTGGATATTCATTTCATTTATTAAATATACGATGGCATACTGCTTTTGAGATGCCGGAGAAGTAGATTTCGTTAAGAAATCAGTGGGAAGCAATATGAAAACATGGCATCTACCTTAACGTTCTTTAGAATGTCAGACGATATGTATTCGCGTATACAGCTTCGGTATTCTCTTACACGGTTTTCTTGATAGCAACACGGCAAAGTGGTGAAATGTGGTAAAATATTGGCATTATCGTTAGGTTAACTACGTTAAAGATAAAGATCTTACGTATATTAAAATCATTTTTGTTAAGTAAATATCGTTTATATTACTTTTCCCTTTTAATCGTAACGTTAAAATATCATCTTTCTCACGGAGTGAACATTCTTCAGTAGCAATTTTGCTGACTGAGTTAAGGACATCCTCTTGATCTGAATGATTTGTGTAATACAGTTGAATGCCTCTCACCTCAATATCTGATTTACTGATAGAAAACAGCTTCACCTTAAAGTGATCACAAAACAATACCGCTCGTTCATTAGAATCACAATAAATCACCCGAGAATTCTAAACATAATTACGGAGCTAATTTATACATCTCGCAAGGCTGATGCTTCTAAACGGCACTTATGTGACGTCTGGTGTCGACCTGGTGCAATTGCGGTTTAAATTTACTACTCTGGAACGGCCGACTCTCACAACTTTTTGCGGAAGTCTGTCATCCTAGGAATACATCAAGACTTATAATATTTGTCTGCCAACTGTCTGTGTATTTAAAAAAAAAACTTTCTTGTTGCAATAACATTGGTTTCCCGTCGGCTGTAAACAATATTTCAGTATCGAAAAGAACAAGACAAGAGAAGACAGTTACATCTGTAAATTGTTTTTGAAATTTATGTTTTCTGTTGCTATGGCAAGTTTATCGGGCCCCAAGGCGAAATAGTGTAACTCCAGTTTTGCAGGGAAAACGATAATATTTCATATTATCCCTTTCCCATGGTATACATGTGTACTTATTTACGATTGTTGCATACACTTATTAGCATATGTTGACACTGAGGTATAGTATGGTGACTGATTTCGACCATGTCGTATTGTCACATGGGCGTCCCCGTCAAATAAGTCATACGCTGAGCAACAGTGCACAATTCGATAAAAGATTGCGCCATGCGACAAAAAACTGACGCATTTTTGTGGTATGGCGTTCTTTTATCGCATAGCGCACTGCCGCTCATCGCTTGGCGCGCTGTCGATCTTCGGTTGGCGGGGGCGCCAGTGCGATAATGCGACCTGGCCGAGATCAGTCACCATGGTATAGTCACATTTAATACTATCGACTGTAATGATACCACCATAATGATATATCAGGATGTGTCTCCCAGAGACAAGTAATATCACCCGAGGGCAGCGACCGAGGGTGACATTACCTGTCAGGGGGAAACAAATCCAATGTCACTACACTATGGGTGCATTAACTGTTTTATCATACTGAGCAGAAATAACAACAGAATGAAATTAATGTTTACATTTAATAAGAGCTTCTTGGTTCAACCACAGACCATTTAAGCGGGCGACATACGTATTAAAGAACCCCACGTGATGCCATTTAGACGAATCAAAATTAATTAAAATCAGAATAAGGTATAATAAGATGCATTGTAGTCGCTATGGAAACGTAATCATACTGCCAAGTTATCACGGTCTCTGTACATGACAAGGAAACATTAATATTTCATTGTTGTAAAGTGTAATATCAAATGCTCATAATACTTGTATTTATATTGTCCGTGTTCAAAGTTTGAAATACATGATGTTTATCTTATACTAACTCTTTTGTTGATGATAAAACATCCCGGATGTAATGTCAGTAACAGGATGTAGTTTCCGGTAACTGGTAACTGCTCTAGATTACCTTAACTCAAAGACTTTTTGCTTTGCATCTACAAAGCAGAGTTGATGCATTTCATGAGATCTTAATACAATGATATATCTTGGTTTTAAATAGTATTTATTGGATCAAGAGATTCATAGGAGAGTACATAAGCAGAGAGTGATATAATTTACTCTGGGTGATATTTTAAATATGAATATCAAAAGAAGCAATATCGGATAGTATGGGAGAAACTGATACAGGTATCCACACTGATTGACCTTGCATCCACGAGTATTAGTTTCAGTGAAATGAAATATCTAATACATGATGGTTAGACAGAGAAGTTCAACTGTCTGAATCAGTCTACCATTTGGGATAACAGTAACACACCATTGTGATAGCATCCAATTACAGTAAAATGTTAGTCATCAAGGTGAGGTTCAGTAAATGAAGTATAACATATTGGCTGATAATGAAAACACAATACGAAAATGGTTTACGTTATTTGGACAACAAACACCGGTCGAAAAATCTAGCTGACTGGAAATGAGTAAATGAAAACAACTCAACTTTCACGTTTCCATCATTTCTTATATGAGTGACAATGCTAAACGAGTGAATACTAAGCCTAACAATTAGGAAAGGCTGTAGAAAGACACATAAAATAAATACTCAATATTGCTAGTGGTGTATTTTAGCTGAAGATGATGAAAACAAATTATATCTGAATTGTCCGAAACATGTAGAACACAGGGCAATAAAAATACTACACAAGTTTTACTACAAACCATATAAGGCAATACTCCCTGTAAATCATATCAGACTATTCCAGGCTGTGACGTTGAAGCCCCAGGCAACTCCTTTGACAATTAACAATAAAAAGACTATCCTCTATATCAAATTAATAAAAGCTATGGAAAAAAATTCGTTTACGTCCAGTTATGTTTTATTGACTAGATGATGTGTAATCGAACTCAACTTACCACTGAAAGCTAAAATTGCACAGCAGATGGAAAATGTCTGCCCAGCTATAGAGTGTAACATTGATCTGAAGGTCGTGCCACTCAATAGACGTCCATCAGCATTTTATAGTCATTTCCAGTCAAATTGCTTTTAAACCAACATAAAAAGAGCGTGAGAAGACATCAGTCAGTTAAAGCATTTTTAAACAATAAATATGAATATTTCACAGCGAACATTTCATCGAAACATTCATTACACACCGATAGAAAGGGAACGTGATTGAACTTACATCTGGTTTAGACACTTTAAAACTACAGTGACGGCAATGTGAAATTGTATAAAGTTTTTAATTTGTTGTGTGATCAAGGTCATTGCTAATAGAATTGACACAAACGATGTAGACGCATGGCCATATACATAATGGAACGTTACTCTCTGTCTCTGGGTGTGATGTAAACGCTATAAACATCTGATATAAGGATGTGTTCTTTACATTGGCGATTCTTCAGACTAACAATCTGAAGAATCACCAAGATGCGACGAAATTATTAGATACATGTTGTCGAGTTTTTCTTTATATATATGACCTCCTTCGTAGGAATCATGCTTGGCACTTTTATTATAATATAACTTATTATTGATTTATTTTTTTAATAAGCTGAACCAATAAGGCTTGTATAAATATGAAGATTTAATAACCAACATTGAATTACAAAGTGTGTCACACACACCCTATTATTGAACCGTTATGTTACACTAATTTCATCAACCCTAAAATGAGAGGGATATCAACAGACCACTTAAAGTATGTTTTTACCCCTAAAAATTGGCTTTACTGGGAACTGCAATGACATTTACGTCTTGGCAAACTTTTGAAAATGCTCTGCAATCGCTTAAAAGCCTAACATCGCTTTTTCTGTTGATAAATGGAATAACCATTCAGTTGATAAATATGTATTTATGAAATTGATGAATAGAAACACAAAATACAGCTGCTGCATCAAACTTATAACAAGACCACTCACGTGTGTGTGTCCGTAGTTTATTGTTAAAAGTGTATTGCAGTGTTGTAAGGGTAATTCTTGAAAGTACAGCTAATATGTCTTACTGTTATACTTTTCATAAGATTAGCGTGCCGCCGAATTATCGAGTCCTGCCAAGCATTGTCTGGGTTTATGGTATAGGCACCGAACTTATTACGTAACAGTGTACTGGATAATTGGGTAATAGTTTTCCCACAATGAGATCTGTCTGCATTCTTCCGGCGGACAAGTATCATCTGTTTAAGGCATACATCTTTTTGCATCTTGGTAAATAAGTAACGAGTCGTAGAGACGAAACATAAATAATGTCATGTTTCGCAATTAGAATATAGCAGTGATGTTGTAGAGAACGTGCGAGGTGCCAATAATGACACTGGCGATTGATTGCTTATATATTGCTTACATCGGGTAACAGCTAATGTTAACTTAAGGAACATTTATTGCCTTGGTCATTCAACAGTATTGGATGGTAAAATAGAAATAAATGTAAATCGCCCAAAAATAGCATATTGCAAGAATGTACTATATACAGGATTCAGTATGAAGCACCGGAACATATTAAAACAAGATAGGGTTTTCATAATTATCGAAGTTACAATGTAATCATTCACCTTTAGAATGCCTTTTCAAACTCACTAAAATTCTCAGGAACTGTTCTTTAAAAATGAGAATTGTCTTCCTACTTACAAAGTATTCAAGTAAGGGGTGATGGTAATTTATACAAAATAAGTGTCAGGTCTCCATGCTTCATTAACTAAAAGCACTACGTTTATGATCGGCTATATAGAGAAACTAATGAGTCTGAACTCATACTGTTGGAATGAATTTTGTTTGTTTGGCCAAACCGCACACCTCCCTTTTCGGATATTCTGTTAGTGTCCCTGCCAATAACGACTATGTTTTCGGGGAATAGTTTATGTTCCTTTACGAAACTAGCCCGTAGGATTCAGAACCGGCAAAAATGAGCAGAAATCCAATATGACACGATCAAAGTGCCTTGGCCTTCTGGGAGCCTGAAGTTGGTTCCGAGTTCCGAGTTCCGAGTTTCGTTTAAGAAAAACGGAACTAGGAACCAGTTCCGAGTTTCGTTTAAGAAAAACTATAATATTATGTATTAGCTTTATTAGTTTTGGTCCCAGTTCCGAGTTCCGTTTAAGAAAAACTGAAATACTATGTATTAGCTTTATTGGTTTTGGTCCCAGTTCCGAGTTCCGTTTAAGAAAAACTGAAATTCTATGTATTAGCGTTATTGGTTTTGGTCCCAGTTCCGAGTTCCGTTTAAGAAAAACGGAACTAGGAACAAGATCCGAGTTCCGTTTAAGAAAAATGGAACTTCAATGTATTAGCTTTACGGGTTTTGGTCCCAGTTCCCAGTTCCGTTTAAGAAAAACAGAAATACTATGTATTAGCTTGATTGGTTTTGGTCCCAGTTCCGAGTTCCTTTTAAGAAAAACGGAACTAGGAATACGTTTCCAAATTCATTAAAGAAAATATTCTACGTACTTTATCTCAATATAAGACCCGAATCTGAAAAGACATGATATTTTAATGAGTGCAAGGCCACTTATCAATCAGGTATACACTTTACGGGTCTTTGCTCCCAGTTCCGTTTAAAATAAATGTATCTAGAAACTATTTCCGAGTTCCGTTTAAGATAAACGGTACTAGCAACCAAGAAAATATTGCATGCGTCGTAATTTCTGGGAAAAAGGATAACAACACGACTGGTGTTGTAAAATTACGAGACATTGTTGTGTTGTAACCTCCAAGAGAGAATGTTACAACGCAGTTTTCGTTCATGGTACTTTTTTTTTACCCTTTCGTAAATTACAAGTAGCTTGTTAAAGCAGCTTTCTAGATATCGCGAAATGTGGGTCCATAGAGGGAGATATGAGTTTTTATTTGTAGTTAATGTATCTATATGTGTGAAGTTAAAGTACACAAACAAAGCAATAACTGCAAAGTATATTTCATACACCATTTTGTTTTTCAATATGGCTTCTACTGTTGAGGTGAAATGTCTATATGACGACTGGGAAAAAATCTTTAATTGGTATTACTGAAGTTTTATTCAACACAAATAAAAAAAGTACAATTTCATTGAATAATATTGAACAGTTCTTTCATTGGCACCTGGAAACATAGAAATACACGGGGTAGCAGGAAACTTCTAAGGAGCTGTTGCCAAAGGCCTTCCTTGTTATTCGCTGTCAATGATTAGACTAAATGATTATATTAAATCTACAATTTGTGATATCACTAATTCGAATATATGGTATCATTAAATGATTTAACGATATCATGAATTCTAATTTACAGTGTATGATATTTAATGAATAGATTATATCAACAATTCGTATTGATATCACTTTATTCCTTGAATTGATGATATCAATAATGGAATTATTCATATAAATAAATCGAATAAATGATAACCATTAATTATGTCTCCCCCTTAAGTTTCGGAGAGACATATTGCTTTGTTCCCGCGAGGAGGGGATGCTTGGGATTGCATTTGAGTTTTGTAAGTCAGAGCTCACATGATCTGCTACTGAAAATATTAAATTTATTCATACGTTTGTTTCCGTGCGATAACTTGTATTCTTGTTAACAAATCGTCTCAATTTTTTTTTTTTTTTTTTTGTATTTATTTTATTTTTCAAGTTTTTCAGCATAGTAAAATACAAAAATATAACCCATATACGTTTATCTTAAACGGAACTCGGAACTGGGACCAAAACCCGTAAAGCTTATACATAATTGTTCCGTTTTTCTTAAACGGAACTCGGAACTGGTTAAACGGAACTTAAACGGAACTCGGAACTGGTTAAACGGAACTCTGGTTCCGAGTTCCGTTCACTTAAACGGAACTCGGAACTGGTTCCTAGTTTCGATTTTCTTCAACGGAACTGAAAACTAGGACCAAGTCTCGTAAAATTCATACGTGACTCATAACACATGTAGTTTTTCTTCTTCAGATTCGAGTCTCATATTGAGATAAAGTACATAAAATGTTTTCTTAAAAGGAACTCGGAACTGGTTCCAATTTTCGTTTTTTTTACACGGAACTGAAAACTAGGACTAAGTCCCGTAAAACTGGTTCTTAGTTCCGTTTATCATAAACGGAACTCAGAACTGGGACCAAAACCAATAACGCTAATACATAGTATTTCAGTTTTTCTTAAACGGAACTCGGAACTGGGACCAAAACCAATAAAGCTAATACATAGTATTTCAGTTTTTCTTAAACGGAACTCGGAACTGGGACCAAAACCAATACATGGTTTTGGTCCCAGTTCCGAGTTCCGTTTAAGAAAAACTGAAATTCTATGTATTAGCGTTATTGGTTTTGGTCCCAGTTCCGAGTTCCGTTTAAGAAAAACGGAACTAGGAACCAGTTCCGAGTTCCGTTTAAGAAAAATGGAACTTCAATGTATTAGCTTTACGGGTTTTGGTCCCAGTTCCCAGTTCCGTTTAAGAAAAACAGAAATACTATGTATTAGCTTGATTGGTTTTGGTCCCAGTTCCGAGTTCCGTTTAAGATAAACGGAATTCGGAACCAGTTCTAAGTTCCGTTTAAGAAAAACTTATACTAATACTTAATATTTCAATTTTTCTGAAACGGAACTCGGAACTGGGACCAAAACCAATAAAGCTAATACTTAATATTTCAGTTTTTCTGAAACGGAACTCAGAACTGGGATCAAAACTCGTAAAGCTAATACATTGCAGTTCAGTTTTTCTTAAACGGAACTCGGAACTGGTTCCTAGTTCCGTTTTACTTAAACAGAACTCGGAACTCGGAACCAACTTCAGGCTCCCTGGCCTTCTAGTACAACATCTTGTTTATTGCATTAGGCACAAAGCAGGGAGATGGATCTAACGAATCATTGGCCTCTCACAATGCTTGCACAAGACCGTCAATGCCCGAGGTACCCGGGCACCACGATCTTGAATAAAACAATTCGTATTTTGAATTTGAAGTGCTTGCGAATCAATCCACTGAATATGGACCCCACTCATTGCTGAAATACATGAAAACTGATAACTGAATACCCCGATCGTCACTGTTCCCTGTCTTACTGTACAGGGACCAGATTGTTGCACCTTGGGATCCAAGCTAGAATTACATCTACAGAATTTCCTTAACAAATTTCGAAAAAATCTACGACCTTTGCCTGTAGTCACTGATTGCTGCTACCGTTGGCCAATGTGCTTGCCACATTATGGCTTTCCGTCTTCCATAACACTTTTTGCGTCCTACCACGCAGTGCCCTACCAGGCTCCCATTAGTCTTACATCATCAATCTCCCTTCTTGTCGATGTCCTTGATCTCCAAGAATCAGTCCACGCTTCTAAGACCTTACTGCTATTCATATTTAAAATCTTAGCTCCGTACCTTAAACCTGCCTCGTCCCTATATACCACTTCGCCATAAGTCGATGTCTGAGCGATCGAACGTTCGTTCAATCGACGAACGCTTTCCAACCAAAACCTGAGATCATCTAATGCGTCTTTTGAAAAGTAAATATAAGAATCCAAGGGAGCGCTTGCTAATACATTAGTGTGTATGTATCTTCATATAAGCCTTATAACTAAGCATATATATAGTTGATTGATCAAAGCTACCACACCTGCTTAAACCTGGCTGTAACACCTGTGACACTTCCTGTCGTACAGGCCAATATACTTCTTAGTCACTTTTGTAATGTGTCCATTCTTTTCTCTGTTATAAAAACATTCTCTACGTTTATTTTCAAATCCAGTCTAACCAGACAGCTCCTACAGTCGGGCACTTTCCTAGGCTATCAAATTCATGTCGAATATGACTTTTTGCTCAAAATTCTCGAGACCGCCATCGAGATACAAGACCTTTTTATGACCAGGTGACCCCTAGAACTTAACCAGGTCACAAGTTACTTTGGAAAAAACATAACAGGCTGTGGAAAGGTCAAATGGCAAAACAATACACAAAAAGTACCTCTGTGTATCTAAAAAAAAACCACCACCAAATAACCCCTGTGTTCTTCTAAAGTCTCGATATGATGGTACGCCGATTTTAAATCAAACGAAATTAAATAATCTCCTTCCCTGAACATCTCTAATGCTGAAGCTGAATCCTCAAACCCAAAGTTAAATTTGTGCAAACAAGGATTAACGTGTCTACAGTTTCAAACTAGCCTCAACTTTTTGGTGTTACAGGCGACAGTAAATGGATTTATTACTTTTGGCGTATCCGAAACCTTTGAGACACAGCCTTTCTCCAAAAACCGCAAATGTTCCTCACTGACAAATGAAGTATTATGTCTAGACTACTTATTGTTATTTTCTAAGAATTTTACTCACAGGCGTTTGATACAACGGAAACTTGTATCTGTTACGTACAACATAATACTTAAGGATACGCCTCAATGCACTCCCATTCATATAAGCCTTACCCTTGACCCAGTAACTTGATCAGCTGAATTTACTTCTTACGTAGTAGACTCTCGTTCTCGACACAATTCAAAATTTCTAGACACAGGAACTCTCCTTTCAAGAAAAATATTGATACCTACTTTTTCTGATGCTTGTCCGACGCCACGTAGCTGTTGCAGACACTCGCTTTTCCAGTGTCCTGGGTTCCCGCAGTAGAAACATAGTACTGGCCTTCTGCTATATGGCTTTGGATCTTCCTTGTCCCTGTAGGCGAGGGGATCCATACGGGGAAAGCCGTTTACGTCGGAGTTATTTTTGAGCCTTTTCCCTCATTTAAGCCATATTCTCCGCTCCCTATATGCGTCGCTCGCCGTCAGAATCTTCGCCTAGTGTAACCAATATCTGAGGGATCCTTCAGCTTTACAAGTTACTGTCTATATTTTATAATATTCCTACCATGAGCTATTTTGTCGGCTGCAGTAGACGCACCGGGACTTTCCACGAGATCCGTTTTGGCCGCATGGAAATTCTTGGAAATAACTTTCTTCTTTATCCCGAACTGCTCCTTATTCCCTTTGTGCTTAACGTGAAAGGATTGGAGTTCATTTTTATTGTCCATACACGAAGAGGTTCATGGTATGGATCCAATAATACGCGTACCTGCCCGTCATTGCACGTGCTTACAGTATGTTGTACACTTATTGGATCATGATTCACGGAAATACCGCAATTACGTGCCTATTGGACAATTATTTGCCACTATTCTCCGAAACGCGAAAAATATTGAAATCTTTTCGAATTAATTACCTATATTTAAATCTCGAGAGCACGTTTATTGGTTGCAACCCTACTCTAGACAAAATAACTTGTCTGATACTTTGTTTAAAGAACACGATATGAATGATGTGACGTACCCACATCATTTTGATACGGTGATAATGTCTGATTTATCTCACATTCTTATTGCCTAATCTTTCTTTTTGTGCTGTTTCAACTCTTAGTGTCTCACTAGTCACTAGTTGCCATAGTAGTTCAATTCCAAGCATACAAATAGAGATATGATGTACATACGACTTTCTGTATACACGTCGAATGTCCCATACATATGGTATAGCTATAAAACATCAACCTGTCATATTCCAAGGCTGTGGAAGAATTTCCTTAGCGGTTCACATAGGCGACCGGGGTTCGAGTCCTCAATCGGACGTGGACGTGGACACAGTAAGATCCCTTGCGCGCTTCCGGCTTTGCCAATAAGCATGATACATATGAGTTGATATAACTTGTTCGCAATTGTTGCAAAAAATGATAAAGTTTACCATTAAACCGGAGCTTGGTAACTACAAATGAACTCGGTCATTATTTTTCACAATCGACTTCTTGAATGACTTTTACGTCATGTCGTCCTATAAATAGCACGAAAGTGAAATAGCAGAAGGCGAACTACGTTCGCACACAATAATTACGTCCTCACGGTCCAAATACGAGCATTGTAAATTCGAAAACGTCCTCAATTAACAATGATATCGAGAAAAAAAAAAAGAAAAAAAGTTCGATATTTTTTTAAAAACCATTGAATGCTGGACTAATTTGACGTGATATCCGTAAGTATTTAAGAATTTTTAGCTACACGTGGGGATGGCTGACAGATTTCATGTCTGGTTTTCAAGGATATAACTTATTCACTTCCTATGAGGCGTCTTTGCGGTATTAAATTCCGCTATACCGTGTTTAAGTGGGCATAAGTTACCAGAAAAATTCTAAGTCGATAAGGAAACAGCGGTTAAGACCATGAGAACATATTTATTGGTTATTCGCACATCACATTTTTTCGGTAACACCTAAATATAAAACAACAATAAATTAGAAGGACAATTTACGGATAACGAGAAAGTGCCTTTGTACTTGTTCTGTAAAGGGTGTGACATGGTGATGTATGGTTCACAGTTACTCACACATCCCAGCTCTTGCATTGTCTACATTGATCTTGGTGACACCGATATAGACACGGGCTATAAATTTCTTACATCAGAAGGTGTCTAGGGTGGGCTATCTGTTGTTGTTTTAAAAATGCAGGCTAAACGTTGCTTAATGTTTCCATTTATATTGAAACAGCAGATGGAGTAACTGTTTTCACCGCGCTGATATTCATAGCACATGTACGCTAGATTTACGTTATCTGTAAACAAAATAAATCGTTGATAAGTTTATATATAGCTTTAGTTATACACACTTGTATATATTTACGATACATAATACATCATATTTACAATATAAACACAATATATTGAAGGGGATTTGCTTCCGTCGTTGATTAACCGTCGCTAGAGAAATGACGATCGCCAAACAAACCGTTTTTATCTTAATGTACCTGGTATATGTTTTGTGACTAAAATCATCAGAAAAATCATGATTTTGAAGGAAATTGTAGAAAACAAAATATTTCCCTACCTACAAACATTAAACCAAATACAAATTGTATCTGTAATGTTGTAAAAAGAGTTTGATTGGAGACAGACAATGGATTGCATTGTTTGGCATTTCTGCTGAATTTAGATAACTTAGATAATTAAAATGTGCATTTACTGTTGATAATTACCCATACTCTAAAGGGAAACTTAAAATGACCCCATGGTGTAAATGCCTATTCATCCTACAACATGATTATATGTCAGTTTAACTACACTTGCAATAACAGAAATGTCGTATACAGTGTAAACGTGTTAAACATATCCCCTACTCAAATATCAAAGGTCATTTTATCGCCAACATTTCCATTTTTTATTTAATCAATGGGCTGTTTCTAGCAGCTTCATCATAAAACCTACGCTTTAAGAGCAACGGGGCTTTATTTTGCTCAATTTAATATCCTTTTTCGTAACACTGCCATACGGCTTTTTTATTTTATTGTTATTATCGCCTTTAGTAACACGCCATTTTCATTGGTCAGTGATAATTACGTGAAAACCGTAACAAAATAATGCATTTTTTAATCTATATAATTAGCATACTGAAGAAAGCAATAGAGTTTCTCATTAAAAATTTACCAGCACGATCTTTAAAATGCAATACCTTTATCGCAAAAGAAAGTGTCTTAACTGAATTTTCATTATGAAAGTATGCACTTAAACACGATAACAACAGTTAAAATGCACTTGTAATTAATTTTGTTCTAAAAGAATTTCAATCTTATTGGAATGCAAAAATTTTAGTTTGTTAATATTGTAATTTTCTTTAATGATTCATCAGAGGGGGACGCATTTCCCGCCCCCCCCCCCCCCCCCCCCCCCTAAATTGCAGAATTTTGAGTTGAAGTAAATATATTATGTTCAGGTTATCTACAAAAAACGGTTAAAAATGAACCCTTAACCATAACTAGTTTCGGTTAAGACAGGACTTCAGAGTCACCAAAATCTTGAGATTAACCGTTAGCGTGCAGCTTCTCACGTATTTCATCAATAACCGTCGTCAATAAACATGTTTGTGTTATAGATATTATGAATTTTCAGTACTAAATAATAGTATGCTGTATTATTTTCATACGAGCGAGGCCAACCCTCAATCTAATTAAGATTTGACATGTAATTTCCTCTCCAATAAGATACACTGCAACAATTAGATTGTGTCAACCGGAGAACAGTATGTTTATAAGATTAAAATAAATGCAAATACAATAAAGGATAAAAACCCTCATATCAAATCAAATATATTTTTCCTACGAAATTCCATATTTCTGATTTTGATTGTACAAAGTGTACTGGAAGACTAATCAAAACATCTGGAAATGGCTATCCTGCATATATATGATCATTTTTATACAAATATATCATGAGTGTCTGTGCAATAGTCCAGAATATTTGACACGAGGTACTGGTAACTGTCTGATATTCTATTGCGCGGGACCGGATTGTCCAGACACCCTTGATATACATGTTTTATTACATAATCACTAAAACAAAATTGGAATCACTGAAATCTCGACTTTCCTGTAAGCCGCGTAGGACTGAAATCCCAAAAGTCATGCGGTGTACAATAGTTCACACGTGACCGTGCAATATTAATGCTAGCCGTGCAATAGTTCAAAATACAGCTTATGCATACAGGGAAAAATGAAACGCGTTATGTTATAAACTCTATTTTAAAACTTTTATTGATACTTTGATCGCCAGTTACAGAAAAAGTTGAATTCCTTTTATTACATCTACTGACATATATTTCTTTCGTACACCATATTATTCGAAAATGCTTAACATTTATTGATTATTATATACAAAACCTAACCATATTTTTAAATTAAAAAAAAATCAATTTCCGTAATTTAAAGCAATATTAAACTATTTTTGATGATACATATATTTGTAATCCTGCATGTTTACGTGTGTACATGGTAACTACTTATGTCTTTAGTTGAGAAATTGAATAAAAAAATTTATGCATAAAATCGATATTTTCTTTCACTGCAGACATTTGATTTTATTAACATAGTTATAACAACATATAGCCACGTACATAAATGCTGGTTGGCTATTTGATAAATATTTAACACGCTTCATGTCTCCAGTTAAGGTTAAGAAATAGTGCTACAACCAGACTGCTATAGGCTAAGGCGATTCCTGTTGAAAAAGTAGGAACATAGCATGTTGTACATGCTTTACGAACCAGTCATATATTTATATCTACCAAGTTACGACCCCCTTTTCAGCCAGCTTATCTAAACATTGGTAAAGACAATACCTTCGAGAGTGATCATGTTTCCATTGATTTAATACTGAAGTGTTTGACCTACTTTTAGATATACTAAATGACAGCAAACGTTCACATGAAATGACGGCTATTGGTATATATTCCCTTACAATTCGTTCAATGTACCTTTTACATCAATAGAAATTGTCCCGCTGGCATCGTAAGCTATGCTAAGGACCGTTATAAACAGGAAACCACCCTGTAGATACATTACCGTTAAGGGAAATCAAGAGTGGGAATCATTGAAAATGACATTTGATTGGTTAACAATTTTACGTTGATTAAGTTTATTCACCTTTTCCATTGATTTTTTTTTCATCATCGGAGCAAAATGGATACTTGGTACCAAAAATTAAATCTTCCCTTGCCGTATTAGATACATGGACTCAAACGTTTGTTATAATGTCCTATACATTTATTTGATATCCTGATCTTTTAACACAAGATGTCTGATATTTGATCACGTTTTCCATTATCAATACAATTCCTAATGGTTTGTTTTTGTTTAACGACCTATTAACAGCCAGGGTCATTTAAGGACGTGCCAGGTTTTGGAGGTGGATGAAAGCAGGAGTACCCGGAGGAAAACTACCGGCCCACGGTCAGTACCTGGCAACTGTCCCACGTAGGTTTCGAACTCGCAGTCCAGAGGTGGAGAGCTAGTGTTAAAGTGTCGGGACACCTTAACCACTCGGCCACCGCGGCCCCTAAGACTAGCCACCTAGCTTGGTAATCTAAAATGTGACCAAAATCTTTTTTTCTGCTTATACCGTGGATAACAGCTACGTAATCCTTGAAATATGTCTGTTTTGGTCTATAATTGCCCTAAAGAATTAATACATTGTTTTACCTTAAATATATATGAGAGATAAGAAACTTGTTCAAAATTAAGTCCAACCTCCTTTTTCGTGGAAAAATCATTATCTTTTCTACGAAATCATATAGCAGTGATGGATTTAATATTATATTAATATCTTAACATATTAAAGCCGATGCAACCGTTTTTCAATATATGAGTCAGTATTAGATCATTAACCCCTTGAATGGATAATTAGACGCGGTGACCAGGGGTATTTGTAATAATTCTTAAGAGCCGGACGGTACATATGTTACTCAAATACAGATGTGAACGTTCAAATGTGTGCTAAACTATGCGTTTCTGTATATAAATTATTTATAGCGATTTGAATCGATAGGTTGATTAAAGTACATTCAGTATGACCAAATATATTCCTCTCCAACGGTTTACACGATTAAATGAACTTTTTTTTTATACAGAATAACGGAGATAGAAAGGCCAGTATATAAATCTGCATCTACCAGACAAGATTACGCTGTCCTTCTAGTTATGGAGATACGGTATCTGCTAACATGGCTTATGGTCTTAAGTCTGTACATTCAAAGCGCTTAAGGACAAGCCAAATATAACGCTTCATATCTTCAAACTAACTGCAATGTACAGAGTCTCGATTGCTTATTTTGAAAAAAAACAAAAAACAACAAAAATATCAGCTTCTATTTAGCTAGAAATGATATGATAAGTAGTCGATACATCTATTTCAAATATTTCGGATATGCCTAATTTGTCCAAGAAGTCTTGAAAATGATTACGGAATAGGCTGTCAGGTTCTATTGATTAATCTGTGATATAATTTACTTCCATAACGGCTGGAAAATTTTACAATCCCGACATGTAAAGTTTAAACTCGTTTTATACAAATGTCACAACACATTTGTTTATAATTAAAGTATTGTTTGCTGCCTCCAACAATAATTTTGTCTTCGTGATGCCATTAACCATGTAGGGACCAAATGCCAAGGTGTAGATTATATGTATGTTAAATGGCCTTTATCATACAATACTTTTATCTTATATAACTGACATGATACAGGCTTTTCTGCAAAAGCACTTCACTAGTATGTTTAAATGCGAATACCACATGTACTTACTACTTTTACTACATTCTAGAATGCTGATAAGGAATATATCCCGGTGCCAATAGTATCAATCCAGCGAAATGTTATAGGCACTATGACGTGGCGTCTCTTCCGGTCCATTATATTGCCGCTGGAACTGACTAGCTTTGTTTCCTTCTGCCTATCCCGTTCAGTGATGAGCGTCACACAGGGGGTCTCAAGTACCATTTTATTCACTTTAGAATGTCACGACGTAGGTACAGAAAATAAAGGCTTCATCTACTTCGCTCAACTCAAAAAGCCAAAAGTAAGGCATTGTCAAAGGCGAACGGAACATTGGGGAAAAAATTGAATGTCGCCACATGCAATGATATCTTAAGACTCATACAATAGGTACACCAAATGGAATTCTTTACACTCTATCCGTAGGAAATGTAAACTGTCGGAAAGTCTCCAGTCCTCTTTTCCAAACATATCTTAATATCAAATTGGCAATGTTCTTTCAAAAAATTAGCAACAAGGTAAGGAAGAAATAAGTTGAAAATAAATTCACCCTGACTATTCCTCTGTATACTGTGATCTTTAAATCGACTTTATCCAATGGCTGTGCTTATATCCATGATAAATAAAACCACACGTTTACATACCTGATCACCATGTGACAATCAATATACATTTTCCAAGAGAGTGCATCGCGGCTGTTGCAAAATGCTTGGCAAACTTTTTCATATATGTCCTCAGGAGGTATACTTTGGAAGAATTTTCGGATTAAAACAATCTATTTCATTAAATATGTTTGCATAAGGTCGGTTACAATTGTATCCGTTATACTATACGGAAAACATGCATGCATATTTCAAAAAATGAAAAGAAAACTTTATTGTAAACGTGCTTCGTCCTTCCAGGCATAATAGGAGTTAAAAATGTAGATACTTATTAGGGAGAAGATTTGGAAAAAATGACTTCAACAGATTTTGAAATATTAAAGAAAACATATTTGAGAGAACTCATATGATGGTGTGAATATAATTCGTAAGCATCTTTCCTGCACTAAATATCTTATCTGTAATATTTATAGTTACTTATATTTGGGGTGACCATTTCTACTTTAACAAAAGTAGTGACTGATGCGTTTTGTATGTTTTTTTTCGAATTTAGAGACGTATGCAAGCTTGTCTTATATAGGTATGTAAAACATTTTAGCCTCGTGTTATATGCTACATGCTTGTAATGAATGAAACATGTTGTTCAAAATAAACTTTTATTTTCTTGTCTTCTTGAATCGTCATTCTTCTTTTCTACCCTCTCTAGCTTCAAATTACGTCTGTCAGCAATCCATCGTTCAAACCATGATTGCCGGCACCTTGAGTTCAGAGTCTGAGAACACCAAAACTCATCTATCAGCATCAGAAGTTACCTCTTCATGTAACGCTATGATGGCACAGAAACAACAATATCCGTGAAAATGTATGGTATAGTTTTCATAACAGAATTATCTAAGTAATTTCATTCTCCTTTGACTGTTAATGTTCCAATTGTATTGACAAAAGACTTATTTACAGAAATGTAATGAAGGAATATGTTGCGATAATAAATAGCAGGAATGACAATTCGCGATAAAGGTAGGGCGGGAGGAGTAAATGAACTAATTTCAGCGAGAAAATGTAAAACGTATATTATGTTTTTGTCTGCTTTTATTTCTCATATCATCACATAATATATCCCACAACCCTATTACCCAAACATCCATTTTATGTTACATCTTAACGTCATTCATTGGCGTAAAACATCTAGTGATGGAATACCGACCAACTCATTGCCTACGTAATATGTGGAATTGTATTAAGTGGTATGTATATATCTCTGGGGTATATACCAAACATTAGGTCAAATATCTGTGTAATTGAAATATTTCAGTAACCGATATGTTTGTTTAAGGCAAATGAATCCATGATTTACAATCTCTTCCCTGCAATGAGTCTACTTCTGCCTAATTGAAGAGCGAAAAGGCAAAATTTATTAGTAACCTTTGCCATCAACCTCCGAGGGAAAGAAATATTACATGAGAATTTAACATCATAACTTATTACTTTTCATGTGGTTTATACTCTCCTTTCCGTGATAAGGCGGCTTCCTTACGGCCTCGTTATCCGTCTGTACAGGAACGCATATATGACGAAGTATATCCAATTTGAGGTAAACATCTACAAAGATAAGGTCATACGTCTCGTATGACCTGATCATATTCATAAATATTACGTGTTGTGTCATGAATAGGACTAACTCAGGATATATAGAGGATTGTAGGACAAATCTATTGTAGAGATGATTTTATAGAAAAATAGATTGATTATGAGACAGTCCAGTTAACAAGTTATTCTTATTTAGAATGAGCTTAATCATGACACAATTGGATTGCCTAATAATTTTTTTATCTCGGAATTGAAATTGATTTATTATCTTGATATTGTACGTAAATGTATACACCTTTAATGAGAATACTGCTTAGTCGTGATTTTTTTTATAATTCATCCAGTTTAATGTGTTTAAATATGCGTCCGTGACCACATACTATAAATTTCATCATACATGTACATAACCCAAATGTGTTATATGGTGGTGTATTTAGGCAGACGCTCTAAGGCCACATAATGTCGCCTTTTCAAGGAGGCATCGCGATCGGTGATGTCGTTCAGGTTAAAACATAAAACAATGTTTTGATGGTCATGTGTTGAGCTGAACGAGCGATCTTGTGTGTCATATTTGATCAGGCGAATATGAACTTCCAGAATTAAAAACTACTACGTGTTTTCGATCATTGACTAAAGTGTCATTTAGGACCCAAACTCAATCAGACACTGAAAAACATAAAAACATAACATATCACATTTTGATAAATATTTTTGGTTTTGCAACAGCAAGTTTACTTCCCGAAAGTTTATATTATATTTAGCTTATTATTTAGAAAATCAGAATATAGAAGATTCTCACGTTGATGATGTCGCACTTGATTTCCATTTTTTTCTTATTCATATGCTACTATAGTGTATTATTTGAGTGTTTTGAAGTACCGACAGATCAAATTCTTGCAAGCAATTTGTTAATGTTCCATCTTGAGTAAAAAATGAAGAAATATATACCAATGTTATCGTGGCTATATTCATCCATAAAAGGAAAGGTAAAACACTTCTAATGGATATAAATGTAAAAATTGAAAAAATGAGGAACAAGTACATGCCCACGAAAAGAAGAACATGCATAACGTGTTATCCATTATATATACCGAAATATGCTCATGGAGCTCTACAAAACGCTCCAGCATATACCATTGGTTCATCAGGACATTTGAAGAAACCAATTTATTATGTATGTAAAAATCATGTAAAGAGAACGGCGACACGTTGTATGCCGGGAAGGCTGGGGGTGGAGTGGGTAAGACTTGAGCCACTGAGCCCAAACGGTGAGGCACTCAGCAAAAAAGTTAATGATGTCTGATATAAGTAAAGCGAAAATCCCAAGATCAGATTTAATAGCATCTAGTTCAATGTCATTGAAACTGTTTTATGTTTATCTTTGTTATCGTCCATATAAATCAATCTGTGTAGCAGGGATCATTTGGCCGCATAGTCGTAACTTTTATCTGTAATGGAAAATGGTAGTCGGACATGGTTCTGTGGCAGACCTTGTCGCCGCCTTCTGTTTGTTGATAGTAGACTAAACAAGAGAATGTCTTAAGGATATATGATAAGAAGATGTCACGTTTCCTCTGAAAGTAATCCTGTTCTATCTAAAGATGTTTTGCAATGATTTGCATCTAGGAGGCGCAATATGATCACGTGCTTGTTTCCTGCCACAGCTGTAAGACACGAATTCACAAATGATTAAACTCTGTTTTTTGAGATAATTAAGCACACCGGATGTTTGGTAGACAACATGCTTTGCGTCGAGCATGCGCTGCGCACTGGAGTCATTCCGGAAATCGAAACACTGCCGGGCATCAACAACAAAAAGAAAAAAAGTAACCTTAGGCTTAAGAGAGAAAAAAAAACTCATACTTGACAATTTGCTCGTTGTGTTATGTTTCTCCCATCAAAACGTTTTATTTTTTTTCTACTTTCTATACTACCATTCCCCTTATGAAACTTATGAAACGTCTCTGTTCTCTTGTAATGAGATCTTTGATTTCCAAGAAAGGTACACTTCGTGAACTATACGAAAGAATATTTTGTAAAACATACGATAAGGTCTCGTGGAAAATACCCCGAAGGGATGAATGATTTAATTTCTGATCGCCAACATACTTGTCACGTTTGGTGACCAGAGCTTCGAACAGACTATCAGTATACCCATAGGATTAAAATGTGCCCTTTTGTTGGCAGGGTTGTTTTTTTTGTAAAGATACAAAGTCCATTCCATTGAAACGCTTGTCTGAACATGCCAGGTAACAGAGACCTTGCAAAAACGTCCACCTTCATCAATAGGTGTATTGAAGATGTGTAATTTTTGAATAACAAACATTTTTCCATGTCGATCTGATAAACCCTGAATAATTCGAAATCATCACTTGCTACATACTCTTCAGCATCAGTCTACTGAAGGAAAATAATAACATCACAAGTTTTCAGAAGATGAAGGTCGACGAAGACCGTTTTTTGCGTGATATCTTATTATTTGGAAATATTCCATTACTTCGACTACAACCTACGCATTTTGGCGTATCGCAATGTTCTCTCTCTGTGTAAATGGAGTGACAATTAAAATACAAGTAAAACTGTATGTAAAGCATGTATATTAGTTAAATGGTAGTCCGTTCTAGGCATAAAACGACTGATATGAGAAAAATTGGATTCCAGGGTACAATAACGTAGTTTATTTTAAGAGACGCTTGACAGTTACGAAAAGGTAACCATGACAATAACAACGAACTAAAAAACGTATAACAGTTTATAGCATATCTAGTTAATTGCCCTATAGATAGGTTAAAAGCTACGCAGTGCTCGCTAGTGCGATAAATTGTAGAAATGCAAGAAGGCAGATATATCAAGTAACTGGCGGATCTCCTGTTTAGCAAAAAGATTTTTGAGGAGAGGTGTTGTGGAAAAGCATATACAACCTTCATCTTCTTAATGAATACAGATTACTATCTACGCTCGACACATACAGAGGTTTTAATCATGTTTCTTTCCAATGAAGCCTTTAAAGGTGAAAATGGTTTCAACAGATGTCTTCTTTGTCGCTGAATTTAGTCCCACGTAAACTTGTTACAGTATGAACTACTCTTCTCGAATTGTTTCCTTTCATTTTACCGAACCAACCACGTACTGCAGCTATACGTGTATACCAATGCTTGCACTAAGACCTTAAAGGGACAACGCGGTTAAAATTATTTCTTTTTTTATCTATGTATTCTTTTTTTTTGTGCAAGGACTGGAATACATAACATAAGACTGCTTGAAAAAAAAAGATATTTTTTTGGGGAGCTTCAGACGTTAGCAGATCGAAATTCGATGTTGTGTATGCAGGCATTGATTGGTTTGATGTAATGTTAAGATATTTATTAGCTTATATTTACATATTCTCTGAATTGTCATAATTTAATCTTATCAAATGAAAAAGAAAGTCATCAGATCATACCATTTCTAAAACTCTCCTTTGTAAAATGATATGTAGAACAATGTTCGTAATGTCGTCACTAAATAACCTCGTTTTGTCTGACGTCACTGTATTATGTGTATTTTTTAAGTCATTACAATTCGTGCTAGTGCATTAAATAACCCGATTGATCAGTTTGAACAGTTTATGAAGTTATGCGGTATAAAAGATGAATAACCTGTTGGTGAAATATGTTGATAAGTATATCAACAAACTTTTTTTTCGCCGGGAACGGTCGCCTGTACTCGTGACGTCACAGGAAGATATCCCATATACAGCACTAAATTTGACTTGTGATGTAATCTCACTGTTAAAGGTTGAATATAAGAAAAAAGTCCAGAAATATAGGTATTAATATGCCTTTTACAAAAAGTGTTTGTCCAAAATTTCTCACAGAATTGCAGACACATTTAAACATACCACGCTTATGCGCGTTATTTAATTTGTTTGCAATGCTGCAAGAATTATGGGACACTAACTTCCTAAAGTATGCTAAGATATCTACGAAACCATAAAAGTCTATTTACAACTTATTATTCTTCCATTTCCTTCTGAGTTATGTAAGACGCAGGGCAACTCTGGGTCAATAAACTGCTATCTTTATTATCGGCGTCGTTTATGCACAATATCATAGTTTCCGATATCACAATTTCACGAAATGTATTACATATAAATTAATGTAGAATATTTGTTTTAATATATTCATATGTCTTTTCTTCAGAATGTCTTTGTGCTAAGTTTTGAGATATTATGTAACATAGCGGACGATGAATTAAATTTAAATCTTTGCTTTCGTAAGGGATCGGACCGGAACCTCTGGATTACTAATCTGATGCTCAACCGATCGAGCTAAAATTCATACTAGCTGAGCGGTATATTGCGGTAGTATTTTCATTGTGACCTTCGTTGAAATTATTGTGACCTTCAATGTTCTGTATTAAGAACGAATTTCGTTTTGGAGATATTGCCTTGATTTATCTCACTAAACCTTATACAGGAAAGGTTGGTTAAGAGCTTAAGTTTGCATAAAATGAAGTAAAAGCTGTACACTACCTTGTCATCATTCGCTTCTTTCGCTCTAGGTGGAATTTTCGTATAAGAACCCTTTAATTATCATCCACTGTCGGTTATCTTTCTATTCAACCACTACAGGATATCGACACCGTATATCATATTTAGGCAAGTGGTAAGTAATGAGTAGCGTACCTGCTGAACAATGTATATATAGCAGACTGCATCAAACAGTTGTTTCGCCCTTCTATGACTTGCCAAAGGGACTATAAGATATCAAACATTAATAAAGTATATGCTATTTTTGTTGCAAACACTATTGTTATCGTAATCATTGTGATTGTTTTAACTATATAATATATTATAGTGTTGAAGGAGTATTATGCTTTCTGTGTGAACAAAAATTAGTACCAAACTTATGATTGTATTTTGAGTTTTGCAGGACAATTTCCTGTATAGCCTAATTGTAAGTGAGGATTAATGTACATTGCTGCGAGGGCATATGTTCTCAAAATGTAACTTGTGCTTAGGGTACTGAGCGCGTCAAATCTACATCTAAGTTAGAAAAGAAAGGGGAAAAAACACAAAAAACTCTGCTACAGTGGTCGTCCGGATTGGTTCACAAATCAAATGATGATAAAGTTATTGTAAAATTAACATTTATTGCATAATAAAATACGACATGTGAAATAAATAAAACCTGAAAATTGATGATGATATTATATACAACATGTTCACCAGGAGATGAAACTAGGGATTAAAACACATATTTAAATCACATTTTAAACGTAATTACAACGTGTCCTTCATCATACTCTGTACATGTACTGATAGAAAACATTAATTTTGTTTTATGTTCAAAATACCGGTAGACGGTCCCCGACAATAAAATAAATTTATATACACCTTAAGTACTCGAAGGACGACATTGTCGGTAGAAGTTTCATACAAAATCGCGGACATTGATTCATAATTATAAACGTTATTTTAAGATCGATCTATTGTAAGTATATACATTCTGACAAGGCATCAGCGATTGTGATTGTATGACGTCGTCAGATTAATTATGCAAAGATGTCGACGTCACCAGGTATTACTGTGATGATGCTTCCAGTTTTACAGGTATCAATTACTGCAAAGATGCCACCCTAGGTAGTGATGGCATCACTATTAGCATTTCGTTCATTGCAATTCATCAAATCTTGATTATATGGGTAACTACATTTCGTATATAGCAATCACGTCATCGACAGTACATGTACATGTAATATAATATCATGGTACGAGTTTGTTAATTTCATTTGAAAAGAGTTTTTACTAGATTTCTATCAAATTGATAAACGAGTTTAACACATTCAATAATACATGTATACAAGCAGTATTGTCAATTCATTTCACATTGTTGCAGAACAAACATGTTCTCAGATGTATGGCCAATAATCTCTTTTATAAACGTTGACGTCATTAATGTATGACGTCATAACACTGTTCCGTCAGAGACGAATGAATAGCAATACTGTGCGCCGTTATATACCTAACACATGTAATAGGTAAACACACCTCAATCATGTCAACGACAGTAAATAGGCATGTACACATGCTATCAAACGCCAACCGACGTCCTTTACAGTTGGTATACGTATATTAAGTTTGCATTGTTACATTGATGTCATCGGTTGTATATTTTCTTATTACTACAATTGTTTCCTATACAATAGGTATTCGCAATTTGCTGCAATCAAATCACCGTTCATGCTGTCGATGGCGTCAGTGAAATCACAGTGTATTGGTAGCATGTCTAGATCAGAAACAATAGTCCTTCAATTGGAGCAGCTATTCCCTGTCAGGGAAATATGGGGTGACATGTCTACTGACATGTCTTAACAGTTAATATAATAAAACAGGTGAATTTCCTGTCCCCATTGTTGATTTGTTATCTAATAACACATTTTTTTTGTGACGTATATCAATCTTTTGTATCAAACCATGCGAAAGAATGAGTGGTATGTATGTTTGTTTCACACATAATTTAAATATCGGTTGAATTAACATACAATGGCATTACATGATGAAATACCCATATTCGTCAGAAAAATGATAACGTCAATCTGCAGAGGAATGTGAGAAGTGAGTTCGACAGTTTTTTGAGATGATCATTTTCACTTTCTCTCTTCATTCATTCGCATGCATACGTTTGATTTATTGTATGATACTTGCTCCTGTGTCGTCAAATGGTCTTAGCCTTAATTCAAATGATGATTAATTAGATACATCTACTGAAAAAAATGTTAAACAATCAATATTTACATTATATACATTTGCAACTGATTTACAAAAGAACACAGTTTGACTAACTGAAAAAAGAAGATTCACTTTTGACATAGATTTGAGATTAATGATTCCAGTACCAGGAAGTTTGCCTTTAATACATTTCTATTCCATCCCTTTTTGCTTAAATAAGCGATCAAAGTAAAAAAAACATTTGTAAGCAATATCTATGGATTGAATGAAAATATGCTTAAACTACGTAAAGCGTTATTTTTAATTAATAAATCAACACAATCTTTAAGGAAACACTGAGTGAATATTAACTCATTCTAGAATATTTTGGTAATGCTACCCTGAAACTAATATTGTGGAAAGCCATGCGCATTTAATATTTGTGATTACGTGTGTTTAAACACGTCACCATTTGAAGTTATTCTAAATCATTATTAAACACGCGTAACTGTTTTAAATTAGCATATATTTATAAAAATGGCAATGTACAAAACAGAACTGAGAACATCCAATCAGAGTCCTACTTACTCAACAAAAAGGTTTGTAGTAATGAAGTCATGTCAGTATAATATATAGCATAGTTTTATGGTCTCACGAAAGAACTCCAATTATTTCTTTTTGCCTGACGATGTTCTGGTTGGAAGAATGGATCAATATTTTGCTTACATATTTCTTATGAAATGACAGGATCAACTAAGATAAGGTCGTTTGCTGGACCGTCCAATGACTATTTTGCTAAGTTTCGATATAGAATCGCTTCGATTTTTTGTTATTGTTTTGTGAATGTTTATATATATTATCAAATGCATATCTACAATCAAAATGTGTTATTGTTTTGTTTTACCATGGAAACTTTACAACCAACGATCTTCTTACATATATCAATATACGGCAGTTCTTACTTGAGTTATAGGAGAGACGAATACTATTTTTGTAAATGTCTGAAATAGAACCACTGCTTGTGACTTTCTAAAGCGAACCATTTAAAATATTTTGCTGCTCATTATTGTACAACGATTTGTTGCGAACCTCGTGAAGGAGGTTTTCAAGGATGGTCTTTTTAAGTCCCACTTTTCTCTGACTATATAGGGGAAAATTCAAACGCTTCAATATGGGGCTCACAACGTAGCAATCAGCCCTCGTACACTTCACCAGCACACGTGGCAGGACAGTTGGGCTCTGGTGGATGGTAAATTGTCAGTACTTAAGTCAAGCAATAAGAAATATAAACTTTTTTTTGCAATCGTAAATTACAATCACGTGCTGCAATCGCTGTAAGCGTACACGGTACTGTCAACAACAATTTTACCAATCAAATGGAAAGTATGATGTATGTTTGATTTAATTGCATCATAATTCCAATCGATATCAATAATTTCTATGAAATTGAACATACCTTTGAAATACCAATCAATACAATTTATGTCAAATTTGCAAAAATTCAATTAATTTACATTGAATTTGATGCAATAAATTTGAAATATTATACATTTTCCTGATATGAAATGTACCGAATGAACCAAGGCGGCACCAATAGGTCTAGCTGTACTGCAGTTCTGCAATTTACCGATATTTCTTGAATAATCAGCACGGTTCCGCTACATTGCTTCGAGTTAGGATATATGAGTTATTTTTCGTCCAAAATTTCATCTATAGTAACATTCATAGAAGCACTGCATATTGCATTAGGCTCGGTGACGATTTGTTGTAATACGACTTGCCGACTGCAGCAACGCACACTCTCAATTACACGTATATATCATAATAGCAATACATATTCCCTATGAGGGTTACGTCTTCATCAAACAGATGGATATTTTACAAATTTAATAATTTTAAATATTGCATCACTTTACCTAATAACAGACGAAGTAATGAAACCTCGAAATGCTTACCGAGAGATTTATAGAAACAGAGTGTTTTTATTGATACATATATATATATATATACATAAGTATATATCATAAAATATTATTTAAGTGTACCGGATTGGAATATTTTCGAACTATAGCAAGCTTTTTGTGAACAACTGCAATGTTATTTATTCCAAATCATTGTTTTCGGGGGAAAACAGAACAAAATTAATCCATTTAACAGAACAGTGACTGCCACAAATATCCTCACATAGTGACACATAACGAGCATGAATTTTCCTTATACTGTTTGAATCAGCATTACGTTTTATGCTTTATGTATCTAAACGGTTGCTAAATATCTCTCCCTTGTTTCAGTTGTAAGTTTTCATTAAAGCAATAATCATTGAAATGATGAATTCTCAACAATATTATAGAAATCCTAATCGGATTTTGGATGGAGAAAAGTTATATATACTTCTATTCCTTATGTATTTGAGTTTAAGACCTCAACATTACATAGTTATGACGTACAACTTATAGTGTGTATAGCCTATATGTGTATACATGTAAGTTTTTTTTTTTTAAACTACATTTTGGATCTTTGTAGCATCCACAAAGCCGTCGATCTACTAAACGTACAAACATATAACCTTTTGTCGTGGCAAGAAAAGGTTCGTGTCCATTTTTATGAGTTGGCATACTAAAAAAACAACGTGTGAATGACAGAGTTCGTGCGTTCAAGCACCTCGTGTAGCTTCTGTGATACTCTTAAAAGCTAAAATTCCTGCTGTGACAGAGGCCCAAATCTAACTATCATATATCACATGAGAATCGTAATAATGATGCTTTTTTTCAGATGTTCGTAACCTCATCACTAAAT
Source organism: Pecten maximus (assembly GCF_902652985.1). Lineage (NCBI taxonomy): Eukaryota > Metazoa > Mollusca > Bivalvia > Pectinida > Pectinidae > Pecten > Pecten maximus. The sequence goes on along the minus strand of NC_047023.1, from coordinate 13,098,750 downwards.
CTAATTTTTCTACCGCGTTGCTTTTAACAAAAGCTTGAGCAGTATTCGGTATGATTTGCCATTGAATACTACAATTAATGACGTTTGTGGATTTTTATGGTTATAACTGCAATTAACATGAAGTGTTATGCATTTGTGGTATTTTGAAAACTATCAATAAAGATAAAAATGTTTAAGCGACTGTAACAATATATTCCATATATTGGGCTGTTAGTTCCGATATAGAAATGGATTAAGAGGTAGGATATGAATAAATACAGGTGTGTAAGACTATACTCGCTGTCCCTCCTTAATATGTATTTGTAATTAGAGAATATTAATGCATTTTGTGTAATTAATTTTAGTTTTACAATTTAACATATCAAAATGTTTTAAATTTCGTTTATTTGAACGAGACCTGAAACAACTGCTTTGCCTCAATTAATGATAACAATGATTAGGCCCAAAGAGGGGTATAATTCTGCATAAGCAGATATATATCCATTCTTGTTGGGCTTTACAAATTGCAATGTTAGTGTTAATGCATTGAGTTAGATACATTTATATTTACAAAACATGGTTTTTGACACTTTAGATTATTGAAAGTTTTAAGATTTGTAAGATAATATAGGTAAAACTGTACGCCTTATAATATTTTCCAACAACGAGTTTAAGAATTATAGTTGCTTTAAGGGGAAACTTTTATGAATGGGTAAATTCCGCCAATTACACCACATGCCAAGTGTTCGAAGATTTTAAACAAAAATGTGTACTTTTTGTTTTAACTTTTCAGCATACAACTGTTTGATTGAAGCCTTAGTCACAACATGCCATCGATGGAATTTATTTGAAGTGTCATATTATCTACAACAGGCGTTAGAACTCAAGACCACATAGAGCACGTTGTTTTTGAAGAAGACAACTCGTATCGGAAACGGACACCAACATCTTCTTTGCATAATAGAAGGCTATGAGTAGATGTTATGGTGGCTGTAGCTCCGGTTTGCAGGGAAATGGGTTTTAACATATGCTCTTTTTCAAACTCTCACATCTATTGGTTTTTATGACAAAATGACAAAAATATGATGGATGACCCGTGATGCTAAAGTATAACACGTTCAAATGAGCATGCATACTTATGGAAAATTAAAAGTTTCACTTAAATCTTTATGATAGGATATCTATATCCCAGCTTAACTAAAATCTCCTTTTTGTCCTTCAACCATGAAAACAACTACGAGTGACACTGCCAAGCGTGGGCAAGAGGGTTGGAGTTATTAATGTATCACAGATTCCTAAAGTAGAACAGTCAAGATGAGCTTGATAGATACCGAACTGAGCCCACGTAAGCATGTTGCTTACGTTGAACCAGGTTATGACGTCACTTCCGGAGTAACTGATCACTATTCCTCATATCCGGCACTTGCAAAACTGGTTTTGCTATGGTTCTATTAGATTCATGTTACCAAAACAACACTCTTTGGTAAGCATTCCAGTTCTTGTTTGCATATGCTGCTTGTAAGTATCAAATGCCATCAAGGTGTTTCATAGTGTTCTGTTTGTGTTGACAAAAAGAAATGGTCTCGCATAAATCTTCTGGTTGACCACCTGTGTTTATTGTTCAAAACAAATTTTTCAGACAAGACGTAACATGTTAAAACACCAATGTTTTATCATCAACCAATTGCAATTTAGTAAAAAGAACATTACAGTTCTCTCTTATGGGGTTTTATATCTCAACATCATGCAAACCGCCTTCTCCAAGGAATTCGCTCAGACGACCAATCCAACAAATCACAAAGTCCATCAAATTGGCTTTTTTTTATCGCCACGCGCTATAAGTCGCCGGTTCTCTCAACAAATCCCTCAGCTATTAAACTCAGAATACCGTTCTCCTCGAATCGATGATTGCGATCGGCACCAAGATACTTGAACAGATGTTATAATAAAAATGCGTACTGCATCCCGGTGTTGTTAAACACATTAATACTCGATAAAATAACTTTGATCCTTCTCTCAAGTAGGTGTCCTATTGTAGATATATTAAAAGTTTTATTTCACTGTCCATGTATATTGTGTATCGATATCCTTTACCTATAACATTTCGTCATCCAAGCCCATTTTCACTATGTAAATGTAAAACACTACCATTTATATGAAAGTAATGGGGTTGCAGTAGCAAGGAATATCAGATATCCCGACAATTAACAAAATGATGGTGATTCAGGTTCGGTTGAATGCTTCACATCTTAAAGGAATTATCTCATCCAATATGTCGTAATACCATCAAGCATTCAAATTAAAAAACAATGACGTCACATTTAGATAATGTAATATCCGCTGGTCTATTACGGCAGCAAAACCGTATCAATGAAGTCCGCTAGGATCCTTGTGTCGGAGCTTGCTTTTAACTGTGTCCTCTGTATCATAACATGAGCTGCCAGCTTTTAATGACATACTGTAAAACAATGAGACAGAATATTGTTCCGGCCGTTGATCGTAGAATATCAGCTACATCACGCATTCCATGTTGAACCTTGTTTCCCACTCTTACTGTGTCATTGGATGTTCCTGTAAATAAAAATAATCTCATTATTCGACACATCAGGCTGATAACTTCCTGAAGCAATTTGAACTTGCATCCAGTAATATATTTGTTCATTAGCCATCTTTCTCTCGGAAATCATTTAAATGCGTATATGGATAATAAACATATAATGATCGAAACATTACATAGCTAATTTAGTATACCTGATTCGGTTACAACGATCTTTATCTTTATACATGTATACCTTATTCTTAGTTCAATTAGTTTGATGTTACTGTACATATAGGATTTCAGTTTAAATTAATTACTTTCTCGAGGTGTTATTTATATGAACTCTTTTGGCAGTTGGAAATGATATCTAATTATACGGATATTCTATTGTGCTTTCTCTAAACCTTGAATCGTGTGTTTAATCGATTTGCGAAATCAAATACCAATGAAATAGTACATATTGATAAATAAATGAACAAATACATTTTTTTAAATGAGTTTGTGGACACGAAATTGAATAAATGTGGTTATAGGTGCCCTTTGATAATGGTATTAATTGTGTATATATTGTTTGAATAACATATGCTGATGTGCCTAACTTCCAGCCGCCATATCTTTCGGTTCCTAGTTGATGGCAATGCTTATTTTAATCTCCTCTTAAAATCACAAAACACCATCTAGGAAGAAATCAATAAATAGTGTAAATAAATCTAAAAAAACACTGTTTCTATTTTATACCATGTTCACAGATAGGAATAGCTAATGTGTAAGGTTGTTCCATTTAATCACCATTACAAACAAAAACAATCAATGACTTTAAAATTAGCAACTATTTTCTACAACAGACTTACAGATCTTGATTAACTAATCTTATTCTTGCCTGAATGTGGGCGTCTATCAATTCAGAAAGAGTGATTATTTCAGAGTTTTAATAGCATAGCAAACAATATGGTTCTAGAAGTAAAAGACGCTTTGAAAGAAACGGGTTAGATTTGAAATACTACATGATGGATGTGTTTCGCCAGACTCTATTTATTACGGGGCAGAGTTATTGGATGCTTTTTGCCTTAAGATTACTCCAGAATACAATTGATATATTGCTTAGTTGTGCAGAAGGTTGCGCTAAACAATGGCTAGAATAAATCTTAATTTCAAAAGATAAAAACTAGAATTTGTTTTGCTGTCTGATTTTTTATTTATTTACTTATTTTTTTTCATTATGCATCACTTCTAGCGTAAGCCTGATAGCAACGGCTGCATACTGTGGTAGGTTCTATGCAAGTATCGGAAATGCTTAAATGAAATGATGTCTTGTTTTTAAGTAAATAAATATACCTGAGAAATATAAACACATAAACAATGTCAATTTATATGTTCATGAACCCATTCTTGAGAATAATTACTCTTTTTTATCAGTTTGGTAGGTCTGTATGTCAATGTACGTCTTTGTGCATACCATGTCCCAGTAGTGCAGAATGGTGGGGGAGGTGGGCTTATTCAAAGTGAACTAGGTTCAGCTAATAGTGTTAAGCATAGTTATATGTCTGTATACGATATGGCTATACATGTACTATATGTAACCGTGTCACCCTGCCTTTTGTTGCTGTTCTCTGCTTACGCCAAGTGTCATGTCATAGGTCTTGGTTTTGTCGTAACCTGTCCGTAAAAGTCTGTTTTTAGTCAGTATTTCTGTTAATCGGCACCGTGCTTGTTCTGATATGCTTTTCTTCTTCAATGCTTTTTATAGGGACTGGTATTCCCGAAAGTTGGCTGTCAGAATGGATCACTTCCCGTGCGCTTTCACTCTATTCCTCGGGTATTTGTCAGGGTTGATTTAGATTTTGATAGAAAACGAGTCACGATGCGCGGATTAGCGATAGTTTCGCATACAATAGCTAGATATTGGGGGCATCGATATACTAGCTATTCATATGCTATTGTATATTGCCATTTGTCCGTGTCTACACTTATGTAATATTTAATAAGTTGTTACGTGTATTTAAGGGCATTATTTTTGTATTAGTTTTGACGATAGTACCAGTTACCCATCCGATCTTGTTGGTGTGAAGGCAATGTGAATGAAGTTTAGCCCGACTCATGTACCACTTCGATCTGTTGCTCATTCTGTCACCAGAAATTGTTATCGTTCTGATTAGCAAATTCAAAGCATTCTTGAATTTTCGTGTCGCTCTGTTTTCAAGTGAACATCCCCAAATATCTTCTGTTTCAGTTTTTTGCGATAAACTATCTCCACAGTTCTTGCCACGCATCATCTTCGAGTGTATCATATTTAGATTTATCAGGATGCTTCCAGGAATCTTGTGGAAGTTTTAGTAGGCATTACTTCAGTACAACAATGAGGGGTAGGTAAGCAATTAGAAACACCCTCAAATCTGGAGATATAATGCCCTTTGTAATAACGTTACCAAACCTCACGGTGCAATGGCAGTTTTATTCAGGTCCTACATGAACATGTTCATGAAGATTCTTGGAACGTTACTAATCAAACTAAGTTCTAAGATGTGACAACTAAATCAGTTGGTGTTTAGTATGGTTTCTTTTAAACTAAATTAGAATTATGGTAGAACGAAAATATCTATCATGACGGAATATTTAAATCTTAAACTACAAATGTACATCTATATGAGGAAACATTGTTCCAGCTATCAGAGATCAATCAAGGCGATATCCCTTATTAAAGCTATATGGATATGTCAGGAGTTAATTTACTGCCTTCTCTGACGGAGAACTTCACCGTTATATAACACAATGTTCCGTCAAACCTTTTCTATCCTTTGTATAACATGTATCACGAAATGACAAAACAGTTTATCTGATTTATTCTTGCTTTGTTTTATTGTCTTTATTTCGTATATGTGTATTAACGTATGTTCATTTAAGCGCTGATTTCATATTTACAATTTACATTGAGGTATGAAAAAAAACAACGTGTAAACTGTATGAATCCGCGTAGCGGATTCTTACAAAAGTATGCAAAAACTTTTTGTTCATTACTGTATGAACTGAAAAGTAATTGACATTAACGCTTATAATTAATTTTTGTGTTTTATGAAAATTTTAACTAATCTTATAACGAATTATTTTTCACAAATCAATACGCATCGTTAATTACCGTACTGTGACGTCACATGTTTCGCACCATAAGCGGATTTTGTTTTGATAGAGGTATGAAAAAAGCCTCAATCCATCGGGAAGTCGCATTCTGTGTACAAACAACGGTTAATTAATTATATGTCATTATAACTAATACTTGTACTTAACATAATATGTCATATATATCAATGTACCTTTTTTGTCCGTATAACTTTCAGACTATGACAGTAGTAGAGAATGTTTTTAGTCGATTATGTACAATTACATATATATAATAAACTACTTTTATATATCTTGATATCTGTAATAACTCAAATTTAAGATATCAAAGCGAAAATGTGACTACCTGTTAATAAGTGAACTACCAGTGAGCGTGTATTAAAAGTAGGGGTACACAAGTTAGCTTCTAGTGACATTATAGCAAGAATGAGACATACGTATCGTTTATGATATAGTGTTTTGCTTCGAAAGTGAATTTTCAGTTCTGATAAGGCACGATTGAAATTGCATAGTGAAAATGTAGAAACAATGTGACTAAGCAGGCTTAACACCAGAGATTTTGTTGAAGAGTGGTTGGTGCTATACACGTAAATTACCAGTGAAATTAAGATAAAGTGTATTGTAATAATATAATAAGTGTTAATTATCGGACTGAAACTGAAATATACTTTTACTACACCAAAATCGTGATAATTTCATAAAAATCGGAATAAATACATTTGATTACTTAGTCTAAATACATTGCACGTCATTCATATTTCCATAATTTGAACAGTAAAATATTACGGATGTATTACTGATATGTTTTTACTTCTATCCTGACATTTGCCTTAACTGAAAGAGCATATGTTTATGTCCAACTGATATATATTTAATAACATATGCATAAGAACGATACCATCTGTACTCTTGTTAAACAATTGGCTTAGACATATTACTGGTATGTACAAAATGTGGTAAGTTATTGAGGCGTGTTGAAGAGGTTACATACAGTCTAAAGAAAGGTAGAGATGTGGTACTTTATTGGGGCGAGTTGAAAATGCGACCCTGAGGCTATAGGCAGGTGGCGGTATTATTTTTTAAGTAACTCCTTGAGAACATACTCATAAATCAAAGTTATTCACACATTGTCATTATTAACGTTACATACGTTCTACATATGCTGTATAGCGAAAAAATGTTTCATATTCAGATATTTATAATGAGGTTAAAACCCAAAAACGGAAGAAATATTGATCTCAAATGCAGTTATGTGAATATATAAACAAAAGTCTTTACCGTCAAATGCTGTAAGGGTAAAATAATGGCTATATTGTTAGATGAAACACTGCGTTGGCAAGTCTTCTTTGGATGTTAATACGAGCGTCGTTGCTATTGACTACGCACCAACTGTGGAACGCTGCTGATTCGCGCTTACTACTAGTGTTTTCAACAAGACCTATAAGATATTATGGGGACTGATTATTGGAGCTAAATACGTTTTATTTAAGTTTATGTTCTTATTATTGTATCACTGAAACGATTTATAAAGATTTTAGGCAATATCAGATGAATGCAGGAATAAACATTCGAGACAAGGAAAGACAAAGCATGGTAAACATTTGTTGAAATTTTTAAAGTACAAGATGTATAGTTTAATAGACGCACACAGATGCCAATACAACCCTTTTGAAAAAAGAATTATTTTTTGTTGTTCAAGTATTTGTTTGTTACCTGTATTTGAAGATTTACCGACAGTTTCTAAAGGGGTAATATTGTCGATTTTCCGAACATTTACAGTCAATCATTAATACTCCTCAAAGTGTAATTGATTAATACAAACACACAGTGGAGTGGTTTGCAATGGTTTAACATCCAGTCAATGGTCAGTTAAGGAAGGACACTAGCAGAAATTTCAAGAGTGTATACTCAGTAAACACCATTCTTATCAATATATATATCATATACTGTGTAGAAAAAATATGTTCTGAAAATCATTTTAACCGTAATTTCGGTGATAGTTTTCTTTAAGGTCCTCTGCCAGCTATCTGTCGGAGCAGACTATTTGTTGACTTATTGTTTATTATTGGAAGTCATAGGTAAACTACATAGGGAAATTATTCAACAATATTATTTATAAAGGCGTGCACATTTTATCCACGTCATAACCATTCATCGGAATGTAAACAATTTGAAAACTTATCATTCTCTTCTGATATAAATGGTATATACATGTATATTAATGTATTGAGAAGACGGAGTTATAAAAGTACGAAGGTATTTCTTTCCGAATTCTTTACTATTCTATGTTTGTGTAATATTCTATGTAAATATTTGAACAATAAAATACTGTTTAAACCAATGTTTGATATACGTATTTGAACTCCGGGTTATCCTCCTTCACGGGCTATCATGTCGACATTTAGATCAGTTCGCAAGCAATCGCTATCAATCATGAGTTAGGTCTGCATGTCAGGTTGGTATATATTTCATCTTTTGTCCTTATGAATACGTTATCTTTATGACGTCGCTGGTATCGTTATAGGAGTGAGATTGCAATTCTGATTCTCTTTAGTATCAATGTACCGATATATTTACTCATGAGCTGATCATCAGTATCGAGGCTGACATGACAGCAGGGGGATTTTTATTGTGGAAACTTTAAGACGCCAGCAATACATACACTATCAAGCGGTACACATACAGCTAGACATGGAACGAGATATTTGGATGCTGTAAAACGTAAATTTTTAACTCTTTTTATTAATAATTTACTAAGTAATTATTGCTATTTTACTGCTACATTTAAACTCAACTTTATCGCGATTGCTTTTCATTTTAGAAATTCATAATGAAATTGATATAATTTGATATTAATTAGTGGAAATATCGTATAGTAGACTCATTGTGGTATATCACCTCATGCAATCTCACCTTTTACGCATGGTTATCTTATTCTTTATATATATGGAAATTAACTGGAAATAGTCTTTAGTGAAAACAGCGGTGTTCAAGATCATTTCGTGAATAAATAATACCGGTTTATGCCGGGTGATGTAAATTTTTTAGATATACATGTACGTCAGACGGAATTGTATTTAGGATACCAAGTGTACCTCTATGATTAATCACACATATTTTTACAGGGTGTTTCGGCTTTCACTAACTCCAAGTATTAAATTTTGTCTAACCATGCAAGACATCTAAACAAAAGCCACTGCTACAAGTAACTAGTGAAAATCTATATAACTATATCACTGAGCAGAAATACACCAAATATATATTGAATAGGAACTCACGAATGTTTCCGCCTTCTGAGCCGTAATCTATGAATATAATCAATCAATCATAGTTTTATGTAATATTATATCTATTATTTAAATTTACGTCATTTGATGTTTATGTAAGCCACTTAAACATTTGTTCAGTAATGTGATAGACGTTTTAGATAACTTTAAGGGAGATGCATTCGTGAATATTTGTCCGTTACATTTTATCTATATTTGAAAGAAAGATATATGTAAACATTCATACGTTTTAAACAATTTCATGGCAAAATATGAAAGATATGAACAAGTAAATGAGGAAGAAGAGAAAACTAAGTTTTATTTAATTGTCACGTAACCAAACATCTTGCTGTGATGAAAAGTATCAAAACTGGGACAGGATCCAGTTTTAAATATTAATGTGATAAATGTACCCATTTCACTTAGCTTATCACTTATTAAATCTCGGTATGGCACTATATATCAGGTGATAATTCTACTTGTTAAGTACTTCATATCTATTCTGACAAACAGTGTGATGTAAATCGTCCCAGTTATTTACGCCAAAACCACCTTACACCTGTTCGGAGTATGTGAATGTACTCGTTTACAACAGTGATGCTAGAGTTATTAGGGAAAATGTTATATGCACTTGTCTCCGTGATACTTAAATAAGGCGGCATATTTTAACACTTGGCGATTAAAAGATTATCAAATCATGCTTTGAGTAGGAAAAGATTATTTTTGGATTTATAGGGGGATTACGACAGAAGAAGGGATGTGTAACGTGCTGAGATGGATTTAGATTAAGAGTTTATGTAACCTACGCGGTAAGCGTACGCTATAGTTGTTTTAAGGAAGGGTTGGTTGATGGAAAATATAAAAACATGTGCCCTGTTCATTTCATCGATGTTAGTATAATTAGAAGTGTAATACACTTAATTCATTTATTTATTTAAAACAAATAAACCGTCTGTACGTACAGGTTTAGGGATACTTAAGCGTGAGAAACACAAGTTGCTACCTAATTGCACTCTCGTCAGTTATATCGAATTTATCTGAATCCCACTCAGGATATCTCATCCATGATCATAAGAGTTGAGTCTCTATATCAGGAGAAATGTGATAGAACACTGTAGATAAAATGTTGTAGTTATTGGCATGGTAATATGGAACCTGAATCCGTCACCAATCAACAGGAAGGCATCTACATCCCTCGCGAGGAGAGCCGCGCGCTCTTGCAATTGCATTATAACATTGGATATTAGATCCATGTTAAAAGTAGAAAACTTAGCATCCTGTCAGTGGTTAGTGATATGGAAAACACTAGCGAAGCTTGCATATGTTCTTCCTGTGGATAACTAGCCAAGACAAATACATGATCCATGCTTTGGTATGGGGAGGGAGATACACACTTAGACATTGATACCATCGTGCAGGTTACAGTAATGTCAGAGAAGTTTGAAGTGTTTTTGTATCTTCTCAGATCACTTCCTTGGAAGTTTTGATAGGATAATATGTGTGAAATACAAAATGTCGATGCACATCACAACCCGTCAACGACGTCTAAGCTTAAATTTCCCTTGAAATATTACAGTTAAATCGTATTCAGAGTCTGCTTAATGTTGCAAAAAATTACTATCGCGATATAGATGTAGTGTCTATATACACCACAAGGGTAATCATCTTGTCATTAAGACACAATCACCACATGTGGTGCAAGAACTGCTAATAGTTTCATGCCATTCACGTTTACCACCATGTATATAAATGTGTTCTGTTTCAAACAAGTTTGCATTGGTGTCAATGTCTTATCGGGTACTATAATTGCCAGCCATTTTCTATACAATTTTCCTTGATCTAGTTAAATTATACCATAGCCTGTCTAATGTTTCATTTTTTTTTCATTGCCGTTAATAATACCAAATTGTTCATAAAGTGTCACAAGAACACGTCATCAAACCTATTATTATTACTATTATTGTTTGTGCTCATTGTTATTTCCCTTGGTACATATCTCCCTCTATTTTGTAAACAAACATCGTCAAGACATAAATATGTTGATATATCATTAGAATGTCATTCATTTATTTTTTGTTTGCTTTTCTGGAATCTTATCTCGTAATGGGGCAAATCTAGATGGCACTTCACGTGTTTACAAAACATTGAAACAATGAGAGTAATTTGAAGTTTAAGCCAAAATGTAATTCTAAATCACAATAAGGCATTTGTGCTGCGTTACAATGCCAAGAATGTGCGACAAATACAAGTTAAATGTATCTCTTACGGACAACTTTGTATCGATCAGTCACCCAAATTGTATTCATTGCAATCGAATATCAGGATTTGGCAATAGAGTTAAAGAGGCTCGAATAAAAGGATTTTTTATCTGAAAATAATCGACTAATTCTTTGAAATATTCTTGTACTTTTTGCTTTCATCATTAAGGGATCTTGTACATGCGTCATAGTTTATGTCAATGCAGATTAATGTTTCGTTTTCAATATGTAATATTTCTATAAAAGGTTTTCCTTACTAAGCATAGTAGAAGAGTAGAAGCCCTAATGGAAAGTAATGAAGTTTCATGAAATATCATAATTCTAAATTGATAGTCTGATTATTTTGCATTCATTAGTTCAAAGATATCGTTCTCAACTCTTCTACTTTTCAAAAAGTCGGTAAAGATTTTGCACGAAACGCGTCGATTTACATTTTTGTTTGATCATATGTTATCAGTGCTTCATAATTGTTAGCTATAATTGGGAGTCGCACTCAGAACCAATAATGTCTTAATGATGTAATGCTTCACGTCAAAAAAGTTTCGTTTCCTTTGGTTGGAGACATGTATTACTAATCTCAGCAAAATAAGAATTCATTTTAATTGAATCAAGATTGAAGACGACACGATACCTAGAATAAATCTTATCTGATAATTAGATGATTGATCAATGGCATTTCTGAAATCCCGAGTATTAAGGAACAGATATATGGCCTATATCATGCAAGTAGTGGTTGTCATGTTGGGTACAATGAAGGACTAATGATGTAACTATTCGTCATAGTGTTAGCAAAACCATTTCGATATCGTTACACATGTATTGGCCATGAACGTTTGTTGGTCACGCTAATTCGATTTTAATGAATATATAGAGGTTACACAACGAGTGGTTGTTGGATATGGAATTTATTTCACACGAGTAAGTTATTTTTTAAAAGTTACAAAAGACACGAGCTTTAGCGAGTGTTTTTTGCAACTTTTAAAAAATAACTTACGAGTGTGAAATAAATTCCATATCCAACAATTTCGAGTCGTGTGACCTGTTTCTACCACAATAATATCGGCTTGAATAAAAGGGAAACGTGGCCAAGTATAATTTCGCGTGTGCAAATAAAGTGTACAGGTGACGTGCGGGACCCGGTGATGTGACGTCATTAGATTATTGATGACGTCAATAACAATTGCAGCTTGGGTCAAAGTTCACCGTGTTAGCCAATCGAAATGCGTACAGAGTTTATACCACGTGTGGTATAAACAGATTGTTAATCAACAGCTGTAATGATTAACTGATGGTCTGAGAGTTGAATAACACAGGGTATTGTGGTAGAAAACAAGTTTAATTTCGTTGTTCGCACATCAACTGCTTACGTGTTTAAAATGTGAAAAACACGGTACACATTATAATCGTTTACAAAAACATCAGCAGTTTTCTATTAATATATATGTGTGAGAACGGAGGGGCAAATATCACTTATGTTCAACATGTGATAACTGTCTTTACTCAAAGGAAATATCGGTTTACAAAATATGTTATTCAAATCACTTGACACATTTTCCTATATTGTTATCATAAGGATTATTTTGTATACCGTACAAAGTAATTAAAACGACATGCTTGATATGACGTCTGTAGTGTTAATTGCCTACATTGGTAGAGGTTGATACAGTACAGACACATTTATCATATATTGCTATATAACCAACACAGTACAACTGCGACCGGAAGTTCAAGTCTTTGCCTTTGGATCAGAAACACATGGTGAATATGACACATTGTACAAATAGTAAGATATATAACATAGCAGCACACATGACGAAGATAACCAATTTTATGACTCGTGCCTTAACCCGGCCTCAAACTGAGAGTCTAAGGAACATAATCGCCTAGCCAGAAATACAGCGCATACCAACGCGCCACATCCACGTTCTCATTACAGAACGTTTCATAGGGGGCAGTGATGGTCGCCGCGACACCATGATATGATCATAGTGACAAATCGTCAATTAGATCAATCATATGATTGGTTTGTTTGTTTTTGTTTAACGTCCTATTAACAGCCAGGGTCATTTAAGGACGTGCCAGGTTTTGGAGGTGGAGGAAAGGCGGAGTACCCGGAGAAAAACCACCGGCCTACGGTCAGTACCTGGCAACTGCCCCACGTAAGTTTCGAACTCGCAACCCAGAGGTGGAGGGCTAGTGTTAAAGTGTCAGGACACCTTAACCACTAAATCATATGAACTACGTGCATAATTTGAATTTACTGTCGTGGCGGACTGTGTTAAATATATGTTACATGTGTACATAGGTACAATTCGCATCCATGTATGCATATATTTTAATCTAATTGACGAGTTATCGCGATAACCATGTCAGAGTAACTGGGTGACTATTACTGCGTCATTAAAACGTTCTTTTTAAGGACGTGAATGTGGCGAAGTGCCATAAAGCTGTAGGTATTTCTGACTTGCCGATTAGGTGTTGTAAATCCTCAGTTCGAGGTCCGGTCACGGCACTAGTCATGAAATTGTCTTTCTTCGTCTTTGTGTTACTAAATTTAAATTATAATCTTTTTGAATGGCATTAACTATTTTAATCTGATTAAGATCATAATGAATAGATATAAAAACACTTACCTCTCTTTTTAGGAATAGTGCCAGCTGCAATATAGAAAAGATATAATATCGGTTATATTGACAAAAATGACCAATAAGCATAACATACAGCTACGGGTAATTAACAGTCACAGTTTCTTGAATTTTATTTGATTTTAAATTATAGGTGAAATTAAATTAAAACAGTATTCGTTTCAATCATATATTATAAGCACTGAACTGTGATTGTCAAACAACTCAGAAATACAAAACAATCTCTCAGGTTGAATATGCCTGCAAACATGTATGATAAGCTGCAAGGTGAACATAGAAACACTTTGTATTGTAGTTTAACCATTGCCTTAAAGGTAAGATATTCGTGCAAAGTGCCGAGCAAGTCTAGAATAACTAGGATGAGTTTGACGATCAAGATTCGCCTGGCCCACTGATGATTGGATAACTTTCTTGTTCCTTGTGATATAGACACATGCGTTTAATTTAACCTGTTGTGCAGTATAATATTTATATATATTCCGATACTATTTGGTGCTATTTAACCTTCGCATTCTTAAGTATCGCCCCCTACGTCGATGATGAATACAGGCAAATGTTGTTCTCGTAAAGATGTGTTTATTGACGATAAAGTGTCTATTTTATGCCGGTCGTAAATATGGAAGTCATTTAGCAGGAAACTGACACAGTGGGAAGCAGTAAAGGCATGTAGCCTGTTAATTTAGTTTTATTGCCAGGATTTATAATCTGGTAGTAGATGAGAGCAAGATTTGAGCTCATATAGTTATTATATATCAATTTATATATATGATGATACATACAAAAAAAAAAAAAAAAAAACCTATCTAAAATATTTAAATCCGCCTTCCCCATTTTCGATATTAATAACATTTATACTCATTGAAAACAATTACCATCAATTAAAGCATTTTGGTATCTCATAGTTTACTGTCGGACATTATGCAAAAGAAGTTTCCCGTAAATTTTGTTACTAAATGAATCATTTCATATTCTTTGGAAAGCTTTTTATAAAAGATGCAGGAGAAAACAGTTGCCTGCAATAAAGATAAAAAGGAAGACAAAGTTAAAAAGTTGTTGTCAATTTTAAAGGCACTTGTCTATTTATAAAATGAAGTTGGCGGTTGAATTGTTACTTTTTATAATTGTCTTCCAGACGTAAATTAAGAAAGAAAAATGAAGTTACGAACAAAGTACATGTAAAATGGGTCTCAAACATGCTTCTGAAGTTTAGCATACTCATTTCTTTCACAAGAAATGGGTAATCTTTAACCATCACACATGCACTTTGCACTTACAAAATAATTCAAAAAAGAAAATTTTAATCAACGGCATTGTAGTAAAAAAATCGATTGGAGAGAAGGTTAATAACGATTGTGATAGGAAAACAACAAATACTTGTATTCAAAAAATGTCATAATTAATTTTACATGAAGCCATGTGTATACTCACTTTCAGTTTTATATATTGTCCGTCCTACAAATAATAATATCCATTCAGTACGTCTAACAATTCCAATGTGTTGTTTCGAAAAATTATTTTCATTGTTTTGCTTCAGTGTTTATTTTCTTCTGAAGGTCGTCGAGTCTATTCAGGGATAGTGCCAACATTATCGTAAATTCTAAAATCACGTTTTTCAATAATTGACACGGTTATATTTTAAGATTTTCTTTTAACTTTGTTACAAAGAGTAATCACACGTTCCGTGCATGAGCTAACTCTTTGTTACGAAGTAATAATATTCCAATTGTTGCATTGTGATAGTAGTGTCGTTGTACCTTACAAGGAATTATGTTTCATTGAACCTTGGTGGATTGAACATTTCTAGACATATCTTGTTGATTATGAAGACTTACTTAACAGGCTATACAAACAAAACAATTCTTATAATGTTCTACATAGCAACTATAGCGGGATTGTACAGGTACTAACAATGAAAGGCATTCAGATAGGGTATCAGAAGGATAAAATTCGCAAAATGGCTGTTAGAAAAGGGATCGCGCAAGAAATAAGCGGCTTGTTAATACAACTCAAGTAAGACACCATTATCTCGAACGAATCATATAAAGACATTTTTGTTTGTTTGATTAGTCGATCGATTTGCCGTGGATAAGCATGGTCATTTTGAAGCAAATCCTCCTTGAAGTTGTTAGTAGCTGCTTCAATGAGAAAAATACGTGAGACATCTTGCATACCACCAAAAGCAATGGGGTTAAATCGAAGAGTTCAGAAATAAATGAATATCTTACATTTGGAAATTAATGAAGGGTGAGGGTGATTTTTTTCGTCGAGATAATGGAGTTTACTTTGTTTGCCTACGTAGCGTATTAAAGCATGCAAATCTTAGTCTTAAGTCAGCACGATGTACATATTGTCTATATAAAACATACACGTACTGGTTTGCGATTGGCTGCAATTGATAAATATATTACAGCGACAGATTTATGCACATCCTATTCACGAAATGAACGCCACTAAGGTAGGGATACTGCTATAAAAATAAACAAAATTTTGACAGACAATTGCTTATAAGGAATCGAAAAAAGAATATCTAAATTTAATGGATATTATATATCTTCATAGGATTTGGATAGACATTTAGACCAAAAATTGAAAAGGTAGAAAAAGACAAAATATACTAATATAAGTTTTCATGCAAATACGAATAGGAAGTACTAATATTATAATAGATTATACAAGGCGATAAAAATGAAAGTGAAGTTTACATAATATTGTGTGGTGTTGGGTACGGATACATATATGTATTTATATAGTTATTTGTATGTATATAAGATATATTACAAGGAGGAGATACGATAGGGTTCCATGTCAGCTTTTACCACCTAACGTAAACGTCATGCATTTATCCCCGCGAAACAACAGTCTTTGTCTGGTTGCTACTATGACCATGCGCTATCCTGTTCTGTATCAGTATATCCTGATCATATAAACTATTTTATACATACATAAATATCAACAAAAGAGGGTAAAATTAGACAACAAAACGAAAAAATTGAGATAGAACAGAAAAAAATTAGGTTGGGTTCTTTGATATTTTCATTATCTCACACCATAACATCTAACGAATGAAATATTTCAAAAGATAGATTTAACGAATAACAAAAACGTGATAGATATTGCTTTTTTTTCTTCTATCAAATTTAAGAAACTATTAGGATTCGTGCAAAGAACCGTACTCATTGAACTTAATGATATCTACACATATTTAAAGTGTATAATGTAATACTGCAATTTGTTGTGTATAAGCATTTTCGTTTACGTGTATCGATAGTTTTTTCATAAGCTCATAAGCTTATGTGCTTACATAGTTCATTACGAAGCCTATATAAAGAAAAAATTGTTTGAATGCTTGTTTCAACGTTAAATGGTGCCTATACATTGATTCTTAATTTGTTTTAAAATGAAATCAAGGCTTAGTTATGTCTCAAAAGCGCAATTTTGAATATAGAATTTCAAAAATTTTGAAATAGTATTAGCTCTTTTTGTAGAATGACTACGGTATTAGTAAAATTAATATTGGGTAAAAGAATAACATAACGTGCGCCGAGCCAAGTCCCCCTTCCTACCTCCTCCTCGCGAGCCATGCATTGAAGGCGTACCATTTAATACTTCCACTCGAACCCCCGTCGTGAGCTTCGCTGTTGATCGACATACGTAATTTCCGGTATCACTCATTGAAGCGTACATTATTTCAAGAGTACTTATAAAAGTGTGTGTAATCAAATTAAATTTGTCGCTTATTCGTAAACGTTTCCTTGAATCACTTTGTAATTTTTCACCATCAAAAAACCACTGTATTCCATCCGGTGGATAGTCCTCTCCTGTAGCGTTACAAACTAACAGTAGCGGCATCCCTCGCTCGACATAGCGAGCTCCTGTTATATTTATCGCTATGGAAGACAAAAGAAATAAAAATTAGGTAAGAAAGGCGGGCTTAAAGGGTTCAACGATTGTACAGGTCATGGTTTGTGTTCTAAAGGCCGGGAAAAGTTACTAACAGGACCTTCAAAATTCAAATCAAAATCCACATGTATAAAACTTATATAATGACGCCATGTTTATCACAAAATGTTCAGTAGTACAACATACACAGAAAACAATCATTTTATTTAAGAATTTAAAAATTATAATCCCTCATTTATAATGGTGCACGGCTATCATATCTACTGATATGTTTGTGATTAACATGTTGTAGATTACTACGCTTTGCGCTGCGCGGAAGGATTTACTAAAATCGTGTGGCGCTACATACAATTACAGGGAACTATATTGTGGCCTATATTACAGGTAAGGCTATATATAGACTCAATACACAACGTTCAACATACAGATATGTGTCTTTTATACCACACATAGGAAATAGATTTACACCTTTAATATATAATTAAATGCATTAATATGAGATGTATACAACATTACACTTTCAATCAAACATGTATTGGAGAATAACCCATGTTACAACCACACAACTAGTTGCATTACTTCAATGCAGCCATTAATTACCTGTTTTTTTGTGTATAGAGTCAGCATGCTTTGTGCTATGTTTTTTATGTTAAAAATCAATTCTATATAAAAATGTATGCCTTAAACAATAGATGCAAACAACTGGAAACTACACTGTACATTTGCTATAATGCACTGCAGTTTTCTGATGTATCAAAGATATCATTATTATATGCGCACTTGTTTCATATTGTGTTGATCAATGGCCTGAACATGTAGAATATCATTATTATGTTGGATTAATACATGTTAATCAAAACTACACTCTCTAAAAAGCTTAAGACTGTTACGCTTTATATTTGTCATGATGTATAATACTTTTTTTAGGATTAGGGGACACGATGCCTAAAACTGTTGGCGTAAGGCAGGGCTTTGGGATTGCAAAATTGACCAGCCAAGGAAAGAAAGAACAGAAGAAATTGAAAGAAGAGAAAAATTCATATTGATGGATAGAGGTAAACGGTTGGATGTTCACCCAAACCATAAAATCTGAAGGGTATACTAGATACCTACCTTTCTTATATCTTCTTTCTGAAATACAATTTGATAATGGGAATGATAAACACGTAGGGAAACGAACTCGATATCAGGATATAAGAATACATCTTTAGGAGGTCATTTGATACGTGCACTTTTTCAGGTAAATAACAGAAAATCTACAAATCTAAAGTAAAAGTGTGATGTTCTTTTAAGGTAAGGTTGAGTAATTTAAGCAACGACACAAAACTAAAATTAAAATTTGCAAGAAAATATCATATTGTATGATATCCAACTGAAAAATGTGAATTGAATTATTTTGATGAAAACAAAATAAGAAAGACAAAAATAAAGAAAGAAAATAAAGCTAAAAAAAACCCAATAAACAAACAACAAACAACAATAAAAAAGATAATTGTAAGTGACAACGATTATTGCTGTCCATATACATAATTCGCAAAAACAAACACCTGATCTAGTATATGCTGTGTGAATGTTTCAACATATATTAACAAAGAAATCGTTCTGTTACAAATGAATAGTGATCATTGGCATAACTTATTATATAAACTGGAAAATTACAAATCTGCATGTCCATAGATTTCTAAAATGGTACAAATGGCAATTTAATACTTATGGAGTCATGTCTACCGTTGAAATTATTTGAATATGATAAAAAATCATAATAATAGATATAACAAAAATAATGTATCGTTCACATACCTATTATTCGTAATGAAATATTTTGCCGTAATGTTCTGTGTTTTGAACTGACTTGACACTCATATATGCCGGAGTCTGAAGTTTGAGCATTTCGTATCAATAAATTCCATTCATCTTTATACGGCACATGATTGGCTGAATACCGAAGGTCTGCGGCAAATCGTCTTTCTCCGGCCAATATTGGCGTGATATATGGAAGTTTTCGCCACGTAACCTGTAAAAATAGAACAAAAAACTAGAACGTTAACGTACATACATACATACATACATACATACATACATACATACATACATAACATACATAACATACATACATACATACATACATACATACATACATACATACAAACATACATACATACATGACGGTTTTGGAACGAAAATCTAACTTACATTGAAACAGATATGCACTTTATAGCTAAATGTTATATACAGTATGATTATGCAATGTAAAAAAAACTACAAGCTAATTAAAACCGGCGACCTGTTCCATTTGTATGGTATAGTTCGTTATTATTGTAGGTACAGCTTTTATTGCTGTTTATGTTTTATGTCGGCGGTACCCATAAACAAAATTGATACCAGACATTCTTAGATATTGGATAAGTAAAGTGTTTAATTCTTCGATAATTGAAACTAATAGTTTGTGCAAAAAAGAATTGTGTATTTTTCTTTGTAAGTAGATAGACGACATACCATTGCCATATTTCCTACATAAAGTTTACTAATGTGTTGAATAAATCATTCAACATCAAACAAGTTGTTAATTCCGTTAGATGATGTGTATAATACAACTAAATGAAGTACCCCATATGCAATTCACAAATATTGTTCATTGCAAATTGTTTTCCCGATTATAATGAACATACATGCATTAATTGCATAAATCATCATTATGAGAAGAAACATTGCAGTCTTAAGTACACGCGATGCAGTGAAATATGAACATCTCGCATCGCTAATTAGATGATCAACTTTATTGTTACTAGTTTCATTTAAAACATTATTTTAAAAGGCAATTTTATTTTACTTAATATCAGGGGATATCTTTTTCTTTTTTTTTTAGAATAATATTAACCAAAACGCATATGTTATTTTAATATAATCAATTTAAATGAATTGCTTGCATACTATGTCTCTGAATGAGTTGTTTATATATTTTTAAACAATCCTTACCTACATTAGCTTCGTGTAGAGGACGCATTATATCGTCAATAAGAAGAAAATTTGACAACGAACTTAATGCTTTTTTGGAAAATGTTGAGTATACGCCCACGTGCATAGTCTTGGGAGATCGATAAAGGTAGTTTACTAAAATTAGTAACAGACTTTTCACAAAGACGTATTCGATGGACACTGATCGCTGTCAACTAGGATCTGCAATGTATCTTAACTCAACAACTCTGTAGGCGTTACTGGTGGCAACTGTTGTCAAATGGTTAGTATTTAAGTGTCTCTTGTGTATCATAACCAACCTCAACCATGTGCTTGTGACAACCAGAGTTAATTCATTCCACATTGGTAAAGCTTGGCTTATGTAATCATCAACGTTTCCTAAAAATTGCGTTTATGCTTGTACATTTTCTTGCAGTAGGTGATAATATTCTGGAAGCATATTATCACAAGTACATGTTCCTCTGAATATCAGAAGTGTAACTTTGGTAAAAAGTGTCAGTTCAGCTTGACATTCACAGGGCGTATACGTCTGATGATAATGCCAGTTAATCCCAACTTGCTACACCCAATTTACTATAAATAGAATCAAGAAATAAATACAAAATACTGAACGCGATAACTTAAGAATATCAACCCTCAATCGACATATATCATCGTTTCATACCATAATTGTATCATTAACTGCTATATTTGCTCTCCTAAAATAATCCTCTCGGTCCCTAGGGAGTATGCTAACAAAATGGAAAGGGTATATTGAGTGCAAGGAGACCCAAACGCAAACAAATGAAAACAAGGTCGCTTGATCTAAAAAAAAAAAAAAAATCATAGCAAGTCAGAACTGCGTCGCTAGCGTGGCAGACCAAAACGTCGATTAGCCTAGGTATATATAACATTACATGTTATCTACGAAATCAAGTCCAGCGTAAATTCTGGTAGCAACAGCTGTTTTGGACGACTGGGAGGAGAGTATAAACATTTTTTTTTTGTTTGGAGTATGAAGCACCCCGTCTCCTAAAGCATAAAACAATAGAAGTAGATGGGATGCATACAGTGTCCCCTGGCTCAGTACCAGTCTGTTCATTACAACATGAAAGAGAAATACAATATCAAACTACTATGTGTAGTCGATTGTGTTCGAGATGTACAGAGGTGTGTCTCCTGGGGTGTAGACGTAGACGTCCCAATAGGACGGAGGAGAGAAAGGGTATACATGTACATCACATCGCGGCAAACACTTTCTCTCGAACGTATAGCGGCGGTTATAGGAATATTGAGATTAATGTTTGTCATTAATGCTATTGAGATGTATGCATTTTACGGACTTGACTAGAATCATATAAATTCTAGCATTGTTGACTTTTATTTCAAATATATCAGATACTGTCAAAGATACTTTAGGATGCAAGTGAGACGCTACAAAAAAGTAAACCAGTATTGAAAAACTATCTAGGATCATTAATCACTGAGGGTAAAATTTACAAATTAACAAAAAAATAGAAATCTTACCCGGGTGTCTGAAGAAAACGGCCCTTCTCTATATGTTATATTTCCAGCGTTGTTGACTTTTCTTTTGAAAAATATCATACGCATGTGATGATTTAATTATCCGTAGAAAAAATGACGCTACATTTTAAAGGGCGGTGAGCTCTCGTGTAACGTAAAAAGATTTTAATGATATTCTCTGTCTGTATTAAAAGGTGATGGAGGTTTTCTAGATGTCCTGGGCTATTCACGCCCGGGGTCTTTCCACAGTAGAAAACCTACCCGGGTCGATTTCCAAAAGACAAAAAAATACCTGGGTCACTTTTCCAAACCCCTAATTGTAACTAACCCTCGGCGTATTTGCATCATTTTCGACAGCCACGAGTAAACTTTTCTACTGTTTTCCTTGATATCTCTGGATAGTTATTGTACCTTGGTCATTTTTTACCTTACATCGCCAAGTTTTTACATGTCTTTATCTTTTATTCCGATACTCTTTCTGACGGCAGACTACACATTGTATTCAATAATATTACAAGAGGTTCAATCAACCACTTTTACATTGAAAATATGTCATTTTCAAAAGCATTACCATTTATTTAATAAGAAAATATTTTACAAAGTGGTGATAATTGGTTGAGCGATTACCGTATATATACCGAAAGGAAAAGGCAACGAAAAGACAGCATTGTAGACTAAATCATTGACGTTCATCTTTGATGTTTGACAAAGTTTTGTCGCTTAGAGCAACTATAACCGTAAAAATCACGGTTTGGAAACATTATCTGGTGTAATATTTTAAAAAGATATATCACCTAGAAAAAATTTGCTTTGATTACGAATATTTAAAGATTCTTAAACCATGTTTTGTAAATACCTAAATCAGTGTAAACAAATAACACTAAAATTCGTTAGGTCCTACAAAAAAAGCAGATATCACCGCCCTTAAGTAGATCGCTGCTGTCGTGGACCGACATGATTGAATTCGGCTTCTTTCGTGTAGCATGATTTACAAACATCAACCGAGGAAAACAATGTACTAAAACCCGTAAGCATTCATTCATAGAGCATTTAACACAGTGAAGATTCGCGTATCAATATTAATTATTAATCTTAAAAATGCCACAGCTGAGAGGGGTCTTTTCCGCTGCGAGTCTTATGCGTCAGGTCGCAAATCAATTGGAGTCCATCCATCGACCATTTGCGACTTTCGCTTCCGCGCACCCGCTTTCTCACGGCGAAAACGGTTTGGCCCACAGTAGGACATCATCGGGTTCTAACAAATAAAAACAGTGCGTGATTGACTGCGATCGTGGTGGTCATATCTCGGCCCACAACTTACTGTGCGGGAGTTTTCCGTGAGTATCTAACACCAAACAATAATCGCACCATAGATTGGACCTCGTGCAGCTCTGACCACTCCCCGGTAGAACATTTATGGAACGAGTTGGACAGAAGGATAAGACGTTGTAGGCCGAACTTCCGCCCCCCTCCTTCCTCCCTCCCCCTAATCATCGTTGCGTATGACTCGATGTTGGCACTGGATGAGAAATGAAACCATAAAATACCAATGAGAAGGGTCAATACTCTAATCAATTAAATGCACAAAAGAGTCCGTGAAATAGCAGCTCTTTGAGAGTTACGCGATAGGGATGCGCACAGAAAACTATTCATTTTGAGGGGGATACCCTTGGATCAACCTGAAATATGATAACACCACTAAACGTATAGGGATAAAATTTCCACACTCGACAGAGTGCTTCCATATCGCTCAATTACACTAGTATAACATTATATAACATGTATTTACTTAATGAAGTGAATCAGGCTATTTCTACTTGCATTTCTTTTTTTTTTTCAGAAAAGTTGGAAGATACCCCCTGTAGAAAAGAATCCGTTGAACATATATACCACTGTGAATCCCTCATTATCTCGCGAACACTATGACGATAAAAACTATTTCGGTGTACTTTGGTACTGTATCTTATGATAACGATTTGAATAATAATTCCACTCAACACCACAGTGAAATACCTATCAAAAGTGTACATGAATATTATCAGCCTGAGAAAAAAACCGAAGAAAGCAGAAAGGCCTTGCGTTAAATCTTGTTTTTTGTTTTATTTTTCTTCTTTGATGACGAGATCTAGTAATAGTTTCATTAATGAAGAGTTAACATGTGAACGTATTCATGCCTGATGCACGCGTAGTGAGCTTATTTAACGCAAGCCTGATGCATTTAGTCCGAAACATTTTATATGAAATACTCACCAATCATTTTGTTACCAAATGTAAATTAATGTTGATACAAAACACATCTCAATTACACATTCGTCTAACTATATGTACATGTAATGCATTTAGTGCGATTCTGTCTAGATATTTAAGGACATTAAATAACGAATGGCTCATAATGTTTGATTTATATGAAGTAGTGCTATTCCCATCTTATTTATAGAACAGAACCACTTTTGCATTAGCATGTATTATCATTTTACATCGCCCCCGTGGAGTGATAGGGGTGGTTACGTGGTATGATTTATTCTATTGCATGTACAAAGATGTATTCTAACATTATATTATTATAATTCAATTTTGTAGCTTGATGTGTAGCAGGCATAGTGTATATTATATCTCACATTATCGTGCAGTGATATCCATTTCAATTCCTTTGTTGACACTAGACTTTCATTTCTTCTGACAGTGCATAACTACACTTTTCTTGTTGGTATGCGAATCAAATATCTGATTATCTATTTTGGGCCGTTTGATTTTTGTGGAAATTCTATTCCATACATATTTTAAATGTATTTAAATTCATAATGGAACCCACAACTATATAAAGTTAATTGTATACACAGCAATAAATCTAGAATTGCAAAAGTTTATACTGCCCAACGGTTAGTAAAAGCGAGCACATTGATACAAAAAACGCATGAGACTTTTTACAATTACTAACCAACATTTAGTGATTGGAACGTTCTCAATGAGAAACTATATTTTTCTTTTGCGCCATACACAATGCATCGGAATAGTAGTTTTGTTGATATCGTTGGTACCAAAATTGTTTACTGTCTGAAGATTAATGTTTATGTCTGTTGTTTGTTAATTCACTTTTTAAATAGGAAAGTCGTTACTTTTTGAGGGCATCGCTAGTTCCTGTGTCTCCGAGCGGACCATCGCATTTCAGTTGTGCGTCAAAGACGTAAACATTTATACACACAACAATATTAATGTTCCTATAAAGAAGAATGACAGGACCATGTGTGCAAGAAAAAACTCATCTCCAATATATATCTCATTAATCAAGAAGTAAAAAAATCTACCTGCCACATCATGTTGTTGTATGACAATATCCCACACAGCTTATGCTATATCATTATGATATGATAAAATGCTATATTATGATGATATACATTGTACTGCACTGCTATGCTATAATGATACAGTATTATTATATCATACATGTATAATGATATACTATGGTTATATACTATGATGATATACTGCACTTCTATGCTACAATGGTTCACTATCATTATATCCTATAATGCTATACTATAATTATATACTATAATGATATGATATGATGATATTATATGATGATGTAATATAATGATATGCTGTAATGATATACTATAATGATATGATATGATGATATTATATAATGATATGATATAATGATATACTATAATGATATACTATAATTATATGATATGATGATATTATGTAAGCATATGCGATAATGATGTACTATGATGATATAATATATTGATATGCTATAACGATATACCATTATGATATACTATAATGATATGATATAATGATATACTATAATGATATACTATGATGATATACTATAATAGATACTATAATAAGATAATATAATGCTATTATTTATTGATATACTATAACGCTATACTAGTATGGTATGCTATAACGATATGCTGTAATGATATACTATATAATCCAAATACTTTCACTTAATGCTCGACAAAGTAGAACGACTCGTCAGTTTTTATCAAACTCATGATACATGTAATTTATAAATCAGATGAGACCTATTCACAAATCCCATGTATTTAATTATGCTATTATACTAGTTAGGCATATAACCATGGCTTTCTTTTATGTAACAGGAAATCAAATTGTTTGCCGTTTCTAAACAAATGCATTTTACCAAAATTCAAGACGTATACGTAATTACGAACACCAAATGTCCTGGAACATAATACTTGTTAATGTAACTGTCATTAAAGTATATATAAGGATAGATTGTAAACAACGGGTTTCATACCAGAATTATTAAATTGTACTTTACTGATCTAACACAATGTATATGTTCCCATTAGTCCACAAACCCCTTAGAAGAGAATAGTCGTATGATGTTACAGTAGGTATTCTACTTACAATAGGAATGTATCCTATTGACATGTTGTATCTGTCGTTTACAGGTCAACTCACAGGCACATGTTACGATGTATGAAAGGGTCCTGATGGGTATAAGGGACAGGGCGCTATGGGATATAAGTGCACACTTATACTTAACGTCCTAGCGCCATCTAGAACTTATATTTCCTACACCCTATCCCGTTTACCCAACAAATCCCTTCCGTACATCGTTACGTGCGTCTACGGTCAAACCAATGATAACCGAGCCCTACTGCCCTTGATATATCACACATTTACCTACTGCCCTCATCTGAAGCACGTGCTTGTCCGCGAATTAGGGAAGAAGGCCAATGCTACATAATAGAGCAATCGACATACTTGCAGCTGTTCTATAGCAATGTCATGATAAATATCGAGGTGCTTCTCCTTCATTCCATATCATCAAGAGTAGGGCGAAAACGAGACATAGAAAATCAAAAGGGGGTACATCAGTGTGTCTGATCTGTTACTGCCTTTATTGTTTTGTATTGATGTCCGCATATAAACACAATTATAGATGTCAACCCTCCTTAATAAACGGATGAATGGAAAATGATTGCGTATAAAAGTACTGTGCAAAAAGCCACATATGATATCAACACCTTTCAAAACAAATTGTGTGATACAGTAGAGTCAAACGGAATTGAACTGTATCATACAGATGTTTTTCACTTTTCGGTTCGCTCAGTCATCCTAGGGGCCTAAAGTGTTGGTGATAGGAGGAGACCAAAATTTCGAAATAGGTCATAACATATTTGAAGATTTTGTTAGGAGGAAAATACCAAAATTCAATATACATGTATTATACAATATATTTTGTAATACTGGATTTCAAAATTGACGTAAAGAACACATGTATATTATGAACAGTGGCATCATTCAAATGAATTAAAACGCGAGAAACAAGTTAAACCTCGAAGACACACATCCACGAGGGTGTATCTACAACCTGTAAGCATGAAGGATTGAACAAACCAATGATTTGTTATAATCCCTTCTAATAACATATTGCGTACCCTTGTTTAGATAAAGTGAATCTAAAATTGATGATACTAGATCAGTATGGAAATTTAAGGAGTGTCTTATAGAACGTTTGTTTGGAGGAACATGTTTTTGAAGTTAACTTAGATTAGTGTTAATCTAACAAAGTACAAGCAAAACAACGTTGTTTTGTGATTAAGCAAATCAATATCGGTAGTAGCTGGTTAGATCTCGATACTGTGTTAGAGATTTACATTATTATTGTACGTTAAATTTTGATTAGGGTGTATTCTTTAATCATCACATCAGTTTGTAACAGAGTGCACGTGCATACATGTGATATGCATTCTCTTTAAGACACGGTTCTATTCTAGAGTACAGTATAGTTTATATAAATTTCCATTTTATCTACATCATTCCAATTCTAAACACGAAAGACTGTTACATGTACGTCGGCGTCATTATCGAGAATTATATATTTGGGTTTTTGCTAATTAATGCCAGTTAATGCCCGCAGGTTCCATTGTAATTAACTCATACCTCTTTGTGAGAGCTTGGATTGCTTATTTTTACCTAAGTACAGTTAGCGTAATTAGTTTGTAAACAGTAAAAATGTATGTACATGAGTAAATTTGCATATCTTAAGGAATTGAAATATGATGTAAAATACACAACAAACGCAAATAACGAGGGCATACGTGCAGTAGTTAAGCCCGATATTAGCTATAATGTTACTGTTCATAATTTTGATTATATCTAAATGACTTTCACACAACCGAGCACTCCGACAAAATATTACACAAAAAGAACAATACGAACACTTGTTCGACAGATTATATTACTATTAATCCATATATTTACATATTAAAATAGTGCCATTGAAGGGGTTATATACAGGTTTTAATTATGCTTACCGATTTTGTCCCCAAATTTTCCACTGCACACTTCAATACCGCCATTTCTCCTTGGACGTAGGTTAAATTGGTTTCTACAAACTTGAATCTGGGGACTTTCGCTACCCTTTCGTAACCTGAAAAACACAACGTACAATCATGTTAATAAATATACTCGTGTACTGAATAGTGATACAAAATATACTTATGTAACAGCAGAGGATCATAATATTAAAATCAATTGAAATATACTGATTTATCTGTATTTAATAAATGATCAAGATGTTATCGTAAATAATGCGTATAATGATCTATAAGATAATGGTTGCTAGCATTCTTTGCCTGCAGCTGTATTAATACAGGTATCTGCAGCCAATAATTTAAGTCTACTATCTTCAACTGCCCTAATATACTCGATCAACATAATTTCCTCCGCTTTGTTATGCATTTGTATCCATCAAAGTATTGTACAAAATACCCATTCAAACAACAGATACAATTAAGCAAAAAAATAATCAACCTGCATTATGCAGCTGCTTTGTCCTACTAGGTCTCTTTATTCATACCGAGGTCCTAAAATATTAACACCTTGAAGTGAGGAAACAAAAATAGATCGACAGAGATGTCAAAATCTATTTGGAAAAATCTTCAATAGATCTAATAATAGTGTATATTGGAGTTTTAAAGGAGGTCAAAGACGTATGTGTTTTTGTTCAGTGTCACTTTATAAATAAATTAAACCGTAACATACATGTTAAAGCAAACCTATGGGACAAAATTCCAACAGCAATGTCAACCACCTGCAATATGTTTATTACACATTTATACTGCCTATACTTTCCTGGTTGTATGTTAACGTATATAAAAACGTGTTTTACTACAGGCACATCGCATGTGTATATCGGTCCAATACCTCCATTGAACGAGTTTCAACATTCCACTAAGGTTTCCAGACATGCGAGTTATATTTCAGATCCCTCGATAAAGTGAGTACTGATGCAAAACCTTTTATGGGACATTTGCGCCGAATATGTAGAGCGATGACATATTTTATTATAGAATACTAGAATTGTCTACCACCGCGGATATTAAGATATAAATCATTGTGAAAAACATAGTATGTTTTTATAATACTTTCATGACACAATCAATTTCGTGACACAATCAATTATCAAGCAACGTAAAATTAATCAAGATATTTGCTGTGTGTCGCCATGCCCTTCCCTGGTTCACGAATATGAGTTGCTAACTGAAGGAATCATTAATATTATATTGATGGTGATCGAACCATATCAGACAGCCTATTTATATCATTTATAATTGGGTAGACACGTGCTCCGTTTTATTGTAACAAAAAGGATGTTACACACTCAGGGAACTTTATCGTCAATTCACATTATTTATTTACTGGATTCATTTAACAGTATTTATGTGGAGTGGCGACACATATAGCATGAACAGGGCTGTCTTGGGACCTGCACCTCGAAACGGAATCACCAAAGCTGACGTTATGTGTATTGAAAATGCCGTGATGTCACCAGAATAATTTCTCATTGTTCGTTCCCAAACAGATAATCAAAGGCAATGCTAACATATTTTAAAATTGTCCTGGGATTTTGTGTGTACAGATAAATTTTAACTAATGATGTGCTGCAATGAACTTTTTTATAAAAGAAAACTAGTGAATAATTCCAGGGTCTTAAGGTTATGTACAGTAATAAAGCGTGCATCATCACCGAATGAGAGTACCGGATTCTGCATTGCATGATAATTGTGTGTTTTTTTAACCAAGTGAGATGATACATATACATATATCAAGGCTAGAGTCATGAAGTTGTCTTCCTTCGTCATTTGTGTTACTATGTTCATATATCTAGTTATCAGATTGATTTACCATATGAACTTTGTGTTGTTGATCCGAAAGTGAAGATTTGAATTTCCCTGTTGTAGTTGTACTGTGATGAATGTTTATGATATGTGTACAATTCGCATTCATACATGTACATGTATATATATTACGATCATCCAGGTATTCATATCATCTAATTGACGACTTGTCGCTATGTTCATGTCTAGGTATCGGACCGACCATCACTGCGCCATTGAAATGCTCTGTTTTAAGAAATTTGACATGGCGCAGTGGTATAAGCTGTTTTTGTTATATCTTTCTAGGGGATTGAGTACCGTAGAGTTTGAGACCCGGTTAGTGCACGAGTCATAAAGTTGTCTTCCTTCATCATTTGTGTTACTATGCTATATACATATATATGTATATAATACGTTTTGATGTAAGTAATATAATTTCCACTTAAACATATTTACACTTAGTCTCAATTTACTTCTAATTGTCATTTCTGTCATGAAATGGACCTGACACGAAAGATATACACACGAAAAGTACAGAAGACAACGATAGCTTTATGAATCTGGCAGACAATATAATGATAAAAATGTGTTGAGCTACGTTAACGCTTTCTAGTACAAACCAACAATGTTTACCCTGCCTCAGAAAAAGACAAATGAAAAAGGATTGATAAATGAAAAAGTCTCGTCTGAATCGTATAAACAATGTTTATGTGTAGTGGTGACACAATTGTCATAAATAGTAGTACTTTGGGTCAGCACATGGAACAAAAATCACTTAAAGTAAGCACCAAATGCCATCCATTCCACACGTGTTTGAATATGGTCATATTTGAGACTTCCACACACGATCAGTTATCCTGATATATGGAGGGTTGACACATAATGTGACTGCCGCTGGGAATGGATCACGCATCTATAGCCTCACGTGCTTTACGCGCGACAACAAATACCCATTATGTAATAAATAACAAGTTCATACGTATGCATTCAATATATAAATGGAAGTTTAAGGAAAACAATGCTTCGTTTTAGATTACCATAACAAAGGGATAAAAACATACTCTCAAAACAAATGGACACGCATCTGTCTTAAATAATATATCTGAAGTCATTCATATTGAGGACGAGGGAGCCAGAAAGGCCGAATACTTACAATTAATATTACACCAATGGGAGTTATGGAAGAGTAATGATCTGATAACTTTTTCATTTTGTTTTGAAAGGTTATACAGTGACAATGCAGAGCACCTACCACGGGAAGGCTATGGCACATATCATTAAAATTTAACAATGGAACTCTGGAGATGGATCAACATAGTTTTCATTTTCATGTTAACCTCTTTTTGTTTTGATATAGTATCTCATTGGGAAAGAATTACCAAAAAATATAAATTAGTCAGAGCATCGCGATTCTCGCGAGAATCAGTATGACTAACATGGAGATGATTCTCGACGCGCGTCTCATATTCTCAGAAACGACTATCAAAGCGGGAACTCATGCGTTATATTATAAAATGATTTAGTTATTTTTGTTCGAGAGCAGTATTATTGTCTATGAAGTCTTGCAGCATTTCTCAATTGTATTCAAACATCTTCGAAACATCGCTTTTCATTAAACTCAACAGACGTCGACGATACTTTTTCAAACATTTCGTTACCCGGAGGAACAAACCACATTAACTTTGTATTTTGTTTTGTCCTGTGTGAGCAGTAACCATTCAGCTTGATAGAGATCAAACTAGTGACCGACCAAAATTGGTAGCATGTGACTTAGAGTTCCTACATAATGACGGTACTAACTTGGTTAAGTGTGTGGACATATTTTATTACTAACGTGGGAAATCAAAGACTCTGATAAAGGCGTGTAGACGGAAAGTTACAAAGCAAATACTTCTAAAAAAAGATGTCCATATGGGAAAACCAGGAAAGAAAGGATTTTAGAATTCTGCAACGCTTCAACTGCCACCACGGTGATGTGTGATTGCAAATGAGATTCCACTAGGATCTTTCACTTTAATGGAATTCTCTGTTTGTTCAGGAATTCACATTTACCACGTCCATGTAGGAGACGTGACGTCAGGAACAAAACGTCTGGCTAAGTGACACGGATGTTCCATAAAATAGGTAGAGGACAGAAATGTGTCACCCGAGATCATGAACAATTATAACACAAAAAAAATTATTTTATAAATGTTTCTCTCTGGAAATATTAAGAAAAGATATTTCCCGAGGTTAATTACATTTTGAACTGTAACCAGATCAGACTCTTATGTGAGATACTGAATCATTTCCAAAAATAGTCCATTATTCATACACATACTATCTAAATCGAATACAAACATCGCCATTTGACTTTTGTGGTTGACATGGAAGATGAATGGAATTGATATTTTATAAAATGATTTCATTGTTCTTTGACAAAGAGTGGTGATATTGATGATATACAGAAGCGGTATTATATTTGGCTTTAGGCGTTGTATTGTTGTATTATTAATCTTAGAATATGCGTCATTCTTTGTACGGTTTACACTATAGATATATACAATATCGTGAGGTATTGATATAATATTCTTTTTCAAACGATAAACAATCTAACATAAAATCTTACAAATAGAAACATTTAACACGCTGCGCTATTATGCTTCTTTTTACAACTGAAAAGGCATATTTTAATTAGAATATAATTATTTAGTAATTATCTACGTGTAAAAATTATTGCAGAAATTTCTGATAACACCATTGTAATTCTGCTATACTATTTGGTTGTCCCGACCTGTGGTCTTGTTAAATAACAAGCACCACTACGTCTTTGTAGTTTGTCATTTGTGTACTCTCTATCAAGAGTTGTATAGGGTTCTATAACAATTATTGTTTGCTATGATAAATGCATCTGTGATCTTCTGCTTCACAGCTGACTTAATCATCCAAGACAGTTTTACTCTTCACACAGAAAATTTCACCGGTTTCTTTGTACAGAACTCTATCGGAAGGAGAATGAATGTCACAGTCGGTTAGCAGTCGCTTAAAACATTTAACACAAAACAGCGTTAACACTAAAGAGCTTTGGTATTGTTTTTGGACGCGTAACTCCTGCTGCTAGCTTGGTATGTAGCTAGGAAGAGTTCAAGTTACGGGTGACGGACACCGGCGCGGTATCCCCATGTAGAAAACACCTGTGGCCACCTCCTCCCGAAGGTTCGACTAATGCCTTCATTAATGCTTATTTACAAAATGTAGCGTGTACCGCCCAGACACATACAAAACACACGATAGAGATGTGTTCATCAATCCTCCTAACTATGGAAGCCGAGGCAGGTACATAGGTGATTTCCATACCAATTATACTCTTTAGTGTTTTAATTCATTATTCATCGATTACATAATAGTTACTTTTTGAAAATATTTCGTTACGAGTTACTTTCCTTCGTTTATGAGGTCATTTCTTGATGGCATTAATTTTGTCTCTCTATTTTGTCTTTTCATCCATAGTGTTGAAAGTACGTCGGAAAATATTACACGGTGCTAGTTTTGATGGGCGAGGTAGATAAAATTGCCGAAATAACCGCGACGCACACACTTAATAAAAACATTGCTTGCTGTGTGACGTACAGACATACTTATATCAATCAGCAGTGTGAATCACGATAATGGTCTACGGATGGCGTGGTGCTGATGTCGTTTTAAGACGTTATTCAATAATCAGATCGAAAAAAGAAGACTTAAAAATAGTTATTTCAATAGTTACATATCCAGCACACCATTTATCATTGAGCTAATTTTGGTGCGCTCCGACTTGACATCCATACATTTAATGGTCTTCAAAACTGGATATTATGTGTGGCACCAGATCAGAAAGTAAGATTACGAAAATTCCAGTACATGAAATAATCAATAATATTATTGATATATTTTCCCCCTCCGAATACGTTGACTTCAATACGTTTCCGTAGAAAATGTCTGCTAGCCGCACGTGGTGCTGTGACTACGCAACCAACAGTCTATAATTCCAAACGAATGACATTGACAAAAAGTACACAGAACGGCACGTCATTCAAACCCGGGCGGTGAAAGGTTTCCACATGTTCGTCGATGGATTTAGCTGTACTTAAACATGTACTGGCATGTCCAGCATGTGTGGTAAGGGTATGGACTATGAATGGAAGCGAGGAAATGGACATTCCTCACAGAACACAAGCTAATTACATTTGCAGCGTATAAATATGCCCGTGAACATGCTAGCGGTTCAACGACAGGTGATACATACAGTTGGTACAGTAAATGCCAAGGGCGCAAAAATACATAGAAGGTTTTTGGTTGATTAAAAATAACTATCAATTATTTTGTTAAAAAAAAAGTATGTTAACAAATATTGTAATTTGATTTTGCTTGTTTCATTGCCTCAAAAGTTTTGAAATTAGATCATTTACCAAAACAACGTAATCATTTCAATACTAAAATTAACTATAAAGAGAACAGGATAGTTCAGGTTACACCTTGATTTACCGTCTACCGTCTTCTAACATTTTTATTCTCTTGTTTTAAACTCCAAAACTTTCCATTATCAACGTTGAACAATTTGAAACGGTGTGAGTTTTCTTAACAAGGAATGTGATAGTTGATGATGTTACCGCCGGCACAAATGCTATTTCATTTTCCTTCATATTATTATGTTCATAACAGGGACAAGTCAGAGATACCTCTCTAATAACCAACAGAAACGTTCTACTTAATGAAATACCGATCACTAAAGAACTAGCATAACTGTGATAGAATGTATTAATTTATCTCGTAGCTCGCATTCCGCTTTGCTTTTTCAGTAAGCAAATCAGTGTTATTTTTACATATCCTCTTGGTGAACTCTTTCAGCATAACTGTATCTTCCCAAGCAAAACATACCCCAGGATCATCGCAAACATAAATAGATACACGAACTATTATGTTGATATTACACATATTTTATCAGGTTTTAACACATTGAACACATATCGTTAACATGAATCATCATTGTGTTTGAAAATTATTGAATTATCCTAATGATTCATTAGAATCCATGTGAAGGGTCGTCGTACAAGTTAAGTAAAAAGTATCAACAATACACACACCAGAAAGGGGTAAATGACCGAACGTTGAGAACAATGGACTGTAGGTGTGCTAATTAGAAACATCTTCAGTAGGTGTAATGTATTCGCTATAACTAATACAGTGTACATCATATATACATACATATATATAGCTTATTGTTTTTTGTGTCTACTACTGATTACTTACTTTGTAAACCTTATAATTACCTTAAACCCTAGTCCGTATAGTGACATAACCAGGTTTAAAGGTCCCGTGTAGTTACAAGTAATGCATCATTTAACTAGCAGTTTTGAGAACTCGGGAATGCAAAACAAACTCCGTTCTTGATTCATTCATGTACCTATGATTTATTTTATCAGTCGATGCAACGATGCTTTTATACGGCACCTAATTCCACTTACGTATCGTTACTATGTAGGTATCATTCCGGTTTTTCGGCCGAATTTCAGGTAATAACGCAAATAAAAAAAAAACTTAAGTTCATTTGAAATCAAGTTAATAAATAATACCTTCAGCCGTTGCCAATATTTTAGCTGACACTCAATATCTCAGAAAATACAACATTGGAATTGTCATTACTCAGTAACTCCACTCTATATTACCGAAACTCTCTCGGAATGCTATATCAGGTAAATTTCCCGAGACAATTCAACATTCATTAATTGGAAACATCTTGTGTCTCGGTCCTTGTTCACCATGTTAATGTCAATATGGCGGCTACATCAAGATGCCTAATACAACTCGTTTTAATAGAGGTAAGGTGATCCCAAAATAGACGTTTATTTGGCGAGACGCTGTTTGTGTGCTCTAGGCTTCATCACGTTAACAGCTGGTCACTACTGAGACACTGGCGTATTAGTTCCAGGTAATAAACATCAAGAAACTTGTAACAGAAATATACAGTAAAAGTACATGGCATACAACACCATCTACTACCGTACAACAAGTCTCAGGATCTTACCTAAAAATTACCAATTACTGGGATTTGATATGTTTTTATTATTACTATATTAATTATTTTTCATTGGGAATTTGAAACAGGTCAATATTTAGTTTCCAGCATTAAGTTGACAAATATAGGCTTGAAAGTATAAATAAAAAGGTATATACAAAAGAAAAATCTTCTGAACTAGTTTGTTTTGTAAGATTGTCGGTATGCTTAAATCTGACTTTATTCCGAAATGTTTTGGCTTTGTATACAATTTCCTTTACTCACAATGACTGTTCGGGCAGTGATCGTTCTCATGGAGGTCAATATAATATCTGGATCTATTTTAATACCTATAACTAGCTCTGACTGACTATTAAGGAAATTCGATTGGCCGGAAGAATTTGTAGCCAAATGTCAACATTACTTGCACCCTATTGTTCGCGGAAAAGCTTAAGCTATGTGACTTTGTTTCGTGTTCTATGATTGTGATGTATTTGTTTGTAAGATATTTTTGTGCGTTGATAAAAAAAAAATCCTGGTGCCTTGACAATTTTTCCAATTTACTTGTCCTTACTGTAGTTATTATTTCATTGATAATTTATTTAACGTATGGATACATTTCGTGTGGAATATAATGCATTCAGAAGAAGACAGCCGCTATATCATACTTGTAAAATGATATATGCTATTTCACACTTATCAGTTATGTTCTCGATAGAATAAAAAACAGAAGTGAAACTGTCATTCAGCAATAAAAAATCAGCTTTAAAATGAGTCCAGTCTCCCGTAACCTGTGGTTGCAAAACTGACATAACTAATTTGGTAAGTGTGTATTTTTTTTTATTCCAGATGTTTCTTTTTTACTTAGTCTGATATGATGTCAGAGTTTTACAGATGTATGACGTATATTTGCTCTATTTTCAATCACAATCAATATGTTATACACTGTGTGCGTGTGTTTAGGAGAATCGTGTCCATAAAAGTAGTAACATATATACCCGTACGTGATGCGTGCCAATACGGCTCTATATACCAAAGTCTGTAAGGTTTCCAGAATGAAATGCAACACGCCGGCGAGAATCTACAATAATCATAGGTTCATACAAATGTAATGAGATGTAGTCGTGACATAAAAAGTAGCTGCTATGATGCGTAATGCAAATTTGAATGTCGTTGATGACATTAGAAGCACCGACTTGATTCGATAATACAAACTAATAAGTTCCTTGATTATATGGGAATTTTGTTACAGGGCCCCATGGCACAATGAAGCGTCTATATATTTGTGAACTGCCAACGCTATATAATCGCTCAGGTGAACGATAACGTAACAATGAAATCGGTTAAAGCCGTCATTACATTACCTAAAAAACATCATTCGAGACTATTGTTCAGGGAGAGGATATGAGTGAAGGTTAACATAGTGATAAAGTAGAGTGAAGAGGTCGGATGTTGAAGGTCAGAACTGTGCTGTACGAACAGGGAAGGTCTGAACGCGAAATAAACAATAAATATGTCGATAATATATCGTGAAAACTAAACAAAACAATTCACCTGGCAGACACGACCAGATTGCGCCAAGTACGACCGAGTGAGTCACGTGACTGGCGAATATGACCAAGAGTGAGGATATTTACAACCACGTAACCACGTGCAAAATGCAGAGGCGAATGAGTTTCGTTGTTGATCCTCCGTCATATCTTGACGGGCTCGTTTATCAACGTTCGTGTTTTTGTATGACTTGTAAACGGAAAATAGATAATTAATGCATTTAATAGGAGATATTCGCATCCAGTGCTTTCAGACCGTTTGACAACCTAAACTATATAAAACCTCAGTATAAATAGCTCGTCTCAATGTTAAACCTAATAGAGAGTTTCTTTTTAAAGGTTGAATTTGCATTTGGAAAGTTTATATTTAAAGAGCCACATTTAGACGTAATCGGTTTCTAAATTTTGTATATTGGCAAGTGAATCAATAGCGTTTGTAAACGCCCAGGATGAAACCTTTTCTCGGTGACGTAAACACCAAGCACTGTGTCCGCAAGTGCAGTCTGTGATCCAGACAATATAAATGGACATTTACAGGAACCTTTTATGTTTGATCATAGAGGCTTGCAATGTACTATAAGGTGTATATTGTGTAATATTCGCAGATTGTAATATCTATATGAGATCCCCTGTACCAGAGGTTTGTTCTGGCTCGTTTGGAATTCTCGACGGCCTGCCATTGCTTTGCTTTACCACGTCAGTATGCTTCGTGCGATGACATGACTTTGTGTTGGATGCCAATGTTTACATATAACCTTCGTTGTTTGACAAATACTTCTATTGTGTGCAATGCTAGGATCACGAACAGTAGCGGTCCTCGCATGCTTGTACACGTAATGCTGTTCAAGAGTTGACGACGAGACATTAGCTCTATACACAAGCAGGAGCTGTTTCCCATGCCATTACATGACTACGGTGTCTGTTTCAACTATTATTACATACCATGTGTATGCATTGGGTATATATGTATATATCTAGTGTATATTAGTAGTTATGCATGCAGGATTCATTGGTATGTCTACATACAAAATTGTTGGTGTATTGCATAGCTGATGAATACTTTTGTATTTATGTTTGGTGTCTTGATTTGTTGAAAGTATGCTGTATTCTATAATATACTTAATGCATCTACACACTTACAAGAAACAACCCAACAACTGTATTGAGTGAATAAGGCCATCCTTAAAGAGGGTGACAAAACATTTATTATTTACTAAAAACTGATAATAAAGGATAATGAGATGAAATTACTCATACATATTATATTGATTTATATATACATATTGACCATCTGTATTCATAGTGTAGTAATTGGTAGTAAGTGTTTATATACTATGTATATCATTGATAACCTACAACTTCAACCTCGCATGTACCCTTGCTTTGA
The DNA here is from genome assembly GCF_902652985.1 of Pecten maximus. Classification (NCBI taxonomy): domain Eukaryota; kingdom Metazoa; phylum Mollusca; class Bivalvia; order Pectinida; family Pectinidae; genus Pecten; species Pecten maximus. Next base: position 13,059,470 of record NC_047023.1, on the reverse strand, counting down.
TAAATTATGAAAGTTCAATAAACGTGATTTTTCGTTTTAATACTTAAATATTCGTTTTAACTAATTCACTGATACATATTTTTGAAAATGTATGATTCATTATAGAAGAAAACTTCCTGGTAATTGGTTGATTATTTTATTTTTTTGTTGATAACTATTAGGTACAGAGAGCATTAATCAAAATTATCAGTTAATGAATAACTGAAATGGCCTAACATTGAATTAGCTCCAAATTCCACGAAAGTTAATTCAATCAAATTATATTCCCGGTGTTTGCATCACTTCAGAAATACACTTCTCCGTAGAAAATAGTTTAAACCTGCACGGAAGAGGCGGCGATATAAAAACTTCTACAGCAATCAAAAAATTGTATAAGATATTTGAAGGCCGAATAAAGAAAGATACGATGCAACTAAAAACATGTGAATATTGGGTCGGTTTATAATCCTTGTCATTGTTTTTATTACAAAATGTTTTCACCAACTGTGGCATGTATCGCCAATACATATTGTTTGTAGCAAATGAATCAATATTTGATGGGTTTCCTTTCCTTATAATTGCTTTAAAACCAATTCAACACTTATGCTATTTAAAACACAACCAAAATGAAGACAAGTGGCCTTCACACGTGTATCTAACTCAATGCAATAAGTAATCATTACTCCAATTATGTCTGCGACTTAACTCCAATGTACCGGCATCAGTCACGGATGCCCTTGAGGAACATTATTAATTATCACCTATTTGTTAGCATTTGTTTGTCTCTAACATTTTGTTTTTATTCCTGGTTCATATTCCGTATTCGAAGAACTTTGATTCATATTCATCCTTTTGTGTTTATGTTCCGTTCTAGAGTACCGTCAAGTTTTCAATTGTCTGGAAACTAATTAGAGTCCATTTTCTACATGATAGTTGTTATTCCTTCTTAGTTTTTGATAATGAAGTCGGCAACCTCTGTTCAGTTTTAATAAACTAAACGTGTCGAACAATGTTAGCTTTACAAACTGTAATAATTTTGGAAATGAAGACGTTTAATTTGCCTGAAAACGTTCCACGTTTTGTCGCAATTGTCAAATAACAAATAGCTTATTACGACAAAAGGGGCCGCGGTGGCCGAGTGGTTAAGGTGTCCCGACACTTTATCACTAGCCCTCCACCTCTGGGTTACGAGTTCGAAACCTACGTGGGGTAGTTGCAAGGTACTGACCGTAGGCCGGTGGTTTTTCTTCGGGTACTCCGGCTTTCCTCCACCTCCAAAACCTGGTACGACCTTAAATGACCCTGGCTGTTAATAGGACGTTAAACAAAAACACCGGTAAAGGGCAAACAAATAAGTGATTATCAAGAAATCGAATAAAAACAGCCCACAGCCCAAGTTTCTTTTTAACTTTGAGTTGTAATAATAATGATTAGTTGCCTCATGAAAATATTCATAATTTTTTTCTCATTTTGATGTTGCAAAGTCGAATAGGGCCTGTAATCCGGATTAAAAAACAAATGTAGGCATGGCACAAGGAGATCCCTTTTCCGTAATGTTTCACTTGTACATTATTACTTCATTTGATCGCTAATTACAACAGATTTTATACCAATACTCAAATTATTTCATGAAAGACCTTAGTATTTTTAGATCTTTTGTCTCCATTCACTGTGTTAGGAGGGTGAAAATATAAGCTTCTTTAATATAGCTAGTGTCAATAGCAAAAAAATCATACGAAATCATAAGCTAATTTAAACAACAATAACTTTTATAAAATTCATATGATCTATTGCAAATGGAATGAATTGTATCTTAAAACAATGCATAAATGACTGATTATATGTAATGTTAAATTATTTGACCATTAAATATCCATCTTCTTATAAGCCTAAGGACCCCGACATGCTTTTAACAGGAACTTCGAAAACAAATATTGATACCTATATTTATGTACAAGGGAGAGGTTTTTTTATTCTGATGTATTTCCAAAACCAGCTTAACTGTCATTGTGCTGTTTCTGTCATGAGCGACTGGAATATCTAGTACGTCTGTAATCAATGGTAGATTATTGTGTTTGATGACGTATTTTTCCGAGTATGAAAGGGCATCTGCCGTTCATGAGTTATGAGTTCCCTTCGTAATATTTCTAAAACTTCACATGTTGTTTGCCCTCGGTTTTTAGTTGTACAAATATAATTTAGAGAGTGATCTGAAAAACCAAAATGTCCAACGGATCAGTTTGGATTTTTAAAATTCTAATATATATATATCATAGTTTTCTTTAAACCTTTCCTAAAACGCAGTTTTCTTTGTTATCATTTATGATATTTAAAAGGAGAGGGCAAAGAAGGGAACGACGGAGCAAAATCAGTCTTTCATAGAACAAATACAGATCATTCAATGTTTGGTTTGCTATTAAACTACTGTAAACATAAAAGTATAACGTGTCTTTTGTTATGTTTAAATTATGCTTTACTTTATAATTTTCAATTGTCATTTTGAAACATATCATATTGTGCATAGATATGTCCAGTTGTTATATAAAAAAAAAAAAAAAAAAAAAAAAAATCAAAAATCAAAATCAAACTATAAACAGAATAATCAATAAAAATGCTCCCTGAAGAGGTTACGCCTGTATGTAGTTTGGTGATCACATTTATTTTTAACCCGAAAACCTATGTAGGCGGGTATCAATTATTCCTAAAAAGCTAACCTAAACTAGACAGACTGAAGAAAATAGCCCAGACAGGGATAACCACACATGTCGCAGTAGCTTGTCATATCTTAAGGTCATCCATGGTTCGTCCTTCGCTTACATTTTTAACTTATTATGGATTACTTACAGGCCCAGGGTCATGATTTCGGGGTATAGAGGATAACTGATGCTGGGATAAATATCTACCATGTTAAACTCGTCTTCTCATTAACATTGACCAAAATGTGTGCTAGAATTGAATGACCTTGATCTGCACTCAAGGTCAAGGGGATACATCTTTTTCTTTTTAATTGATATTTTAAAATAAAAAACCCAATCAAACACTATCGGCATTTCTAACAGAACTTGATGCGATTGTTAAGTCCACTATTGACCTTGTTTTTAGGTCATATTTACATTTTGAAAATTGTTTGAGTTGCTTGAGCTGTTTGCACGAGCTATGCTAAGGTTTCCTAAAACGTATTTCTCGGATTTTATCTTAAGAAAAAAATACCCCTGCAGAGAGAAGGTGACACGAGGATGTCTTTGAAATTATTAACAGTCGTGAGCATTCTTAACAGCTGCTTAATTTAGGTAAAGATCCTTAAACAAGACTTTTTCCATTTTGAAAATGTTGTTTTTTGCAGGAAAAACAATTTTCAATTTTTAATTAATTAGCAAACATCATGTCTTCGGAAAATAAAGTCTCGTTCGGTAATATAAACTCGATATATGTTCAAAGGATTGGCCATTACTACAAATTAGTGTTATGGAAGATATCTTGTATTAAGTTTCGTTCAATAACACTTCTTTTGATCGGTTGCATGCTATGACACACGACGAAGAATGCGTCGTTATCAAGCGTCTGGTTGAACGAGACTTGCCTTGTGTAGCACCCTCCGTAACACATTGTTTATTGCTGTACAAAGGTATTGCAGAAGGTATGTCTTCTATAGTGTTATTCGTATCACATTTGGCATTACTATGAACTTGTATTATTTGGGACCGCGGTGGCCGAGTGGTTAAGGTGTCCCGACACTTTATCACTAGCCCTCCACCTCTGGGTTGCGAGTTCGAAACCTACGTGGGGCATTTGCCAGGTACTGACTGTAGGCCGGTGGTTTTTCTTCGGGTACTGCGGCTTTCCTCCACCTCCAAAACCCGGCACGTCCTTAAATGACCCTGGCTGTTAATAGGACGTTAAATAAAAACAAACCAAACCAAAAGTATTACATAAGGTATGCACAGGGTCATGCCATTCGAAACTCATTGTTATGCGTCTAGCCGTTATAGAAGGTGTGCCTAGTGTCTTTCGAAACCCCTTGGTTATTAATGTACACTAGACACTATAGAACATTTGCCCTTTGATGTATTTCGAAACTCTTTGGTTGTTACTACAGACGAAACACTATAGAATGTATGCTAAATGATGTCATTCGAAACTCATCGGTTATTACTACAGACTAGACAATAACGACACTGTTAATAACTGCATATCAGACTATACAGCGATTGATAATAATGCCTGTAAGTCAAACAATGAGGCAGAACACATTCTTTCACGCTATCAATCACAATACACTAGTGTTCGATATATATGGATTCTAGTTCGAAGAAGACCTTTAAATGACTATCGGAAATGTGTTTTTTTATGTTTGGATCATCGGAAGTGTGATGTTAATAATGTCGACACTGTACAATCATTTATTGTTTTTGACCTTGGCATTTAAAATCGAGACGTTTAAGATAATTGCCGGAGATATTGATGCGATCATGGTTACGTTCAATATATCAGGGGCCGCGGTGGCCGAGTGGTCAAGGTGTCCCGACACTTTATCACTAGCCCTCCACCTCTGGGTTGCGAGTTCGAAACCTACGTGGGGCAGTTGCCAGGTACTGACTGTAGGCCGGTGGTTTTTCTCCGGGTACTCTGGCTTTCATCCACCTCCAAAACCTGGTACGTCCTTAAATGACCCTGGCTGTTAATAGGACGTTAAACAAAAACAAACCAAACGTTCAATATATTTTCAACATTCATGAGCATTATAACGAAACTATTATTACATAGATAATTCCATCAAACCACTGTATTGAATTAATGTGATATTGACAAGACGTTCAAGGTTTTGTCTTTCTTAAAATGTCGCCTAGACAGTAAGTGTTATGGGTTCGCCTAATCGCATCAAATATATATTATTACCGTTAACTTAACACTACTTCTCCTTTCCAACGACAATTCTTAAGTTATTCAGCTCAAGGCCAATTGCAATTTTCGAAAAATAGGCCAGGGGCGTAATGACTGAGATTAAAATTAAAATTGTGATTGTGACATTTAAAAATGTAAATGTGTCCTCGAAAAAGAAAGAAACAACATTAATTTTCTACATTGAAATCATTTTGCAGATCGGGAGCGGCGCCAAGCTGTTATTTTGTTGTTTTAGTCATTTTGGCTCCGTGTTAATTGTAAAAAAAAACAGGTATTAAATTAAAATAAACAAAAGCAAATATTTTCCACATTTACGTTAGGGCGTATGAGTCAGCGAGTATATATGTTGATACCGTTAAGATAAAGTTTTAAGTATAACGCTTGAAAGCAATAAGTCACATTATTAAGCAATAATGCTGGCATCTCGAAGTTAAACAATGAAGTTCATATTTACAATCTAAAGCAATATCAATAATTGTAAATAAAATATTTTAAAATATTTTTTTGTTTCAATTAAAAAAAAACAATTCTCTCCAGGTACGATTGTATGGTATCACGACAAAAACACCTATCCATCCATCATACACATTTACCATAACTTCACTATAATACCACAAAACCCTTTACAAACGATGCATTTCTGTGGTTGACGAAGTGTTCTTAAAACTTAATCCGAACACTTCATATATTTAAATATCCCGATTCTTCAATGTTTCACATTGGTGTCAGATGTTTGTATGTATATACTTATATATCATTACCACAGTATCAATTGTTTGTAAAGAAACTGTCTTACATACATACATGTATGTATGAATGTATGTGCGAAATCAATGTGCGAGATGCAATCAAGCATGAGGACATATTTGTCAGGATACTGAATCCAGGGCCTCAACCCTGGCAGCAGTCCAAATTGTTAAATGTTCTGTGGCAATAAAATTTCTTGAGCTGTTAAAAAAAAAACTGTCTTCGTTCTTTTTAACTGTTTGGTCAAGGAGAAAAATAAGACCATGTGTTCCGAATGAATTAGCGTCTTTTGAATCGTCGACGACACCCGCCTTATAAATCTTCGCAAATGAGATATAGGTTTGGGTAACAGAATCACAAGGTATATTACTAAGCACCGAACACATCTTATATTATATAGGTTCAAGCAATTTAATGTCGCTATTTTATATAACATCGAGAAAAGCAATATTATCTGACGTGCTGTGAATGGTGTCAATGTTACACCTTCGTACTAGTGGGGTGACACCTAAAGGAGTGTCACAGAAAGAATGAAGTGTAGTTAGGGAAGATAACTCTGGATGAGCACGAAAGCCAGAAAAAAATAAATCCTGAGGGTGATACAGAAATGTCCGTCTTGAGTTCAGAGGTTCCATGCACGAGTCCTGGTTTACATCAAAATCGTTCAATGTCAATATTTCGACCAATAATAAGCATCAGCGTGGTTATATGGCAAGAAAATCCGTGAGGTTGAATTTGCATCTAAAATTTGACCGATTGAATTCCTCAATGTGGTTGCTATGGCAATGAATCCCATGTGGTTGAATTCGAATTCCCCTATTTACAAAAATGTACCATTTTGCATCCAAATCCATTGTCTAAACTTCGACAAATCAGAAGCCTTGATATGGCAATGATACCCATGCAATGGAATTCGCAGTCCCCTAATACCAATACAATGTATATACCATATACCAATGGTAATCGAAATCAAACAATATCTAAATTTTCACCAGTCAGAGGCAAATAAGTCTGTGGCGGCCATCTTGGCTGACCGATCGGAAAATAAAAGATCAGTTGCAAACCCAATGACATTGAAGAACATTTGTGTCAATTTTTTTTTAAGTTGGGCACTAAATAGATTATTGGTTATCTTATAACACTGGTAACCCAAAAAAACCTTTATTTCCTTTCCTTTAGCATAAACACCTTCACTTGCTCTTAATTTCCTCACTTTCACTTAATTTTCTCACTTGCACTTAATTTATTCGCGCGACATTTAAAACTCTCAAATACGTTTAAATATTAATACTGGCGCGAGTAAATTGAAGGTTTGAGGGTTACCACTGTAATGATTTTCATAATTCTTCAGTTTTCTGGAATATGATACATTAATTGATTATGAGACATCAATTTGCATCTATGCAAGCATACGTTAGGGTCTCTCGTGTGTTGTTGTTCAGTGAGGTAGTCACCCACTACTATAAGGAGACCCAGCCTCAAAACGATCCTGATTGCAATATATACACGTGGTGATAAAACAACCAAACAATCAACCCTAAGTTCATCTTAGTAACAGATGTACTCGCGGTATTCTAATCGATAAATAATTACATATACGATCAAAGATAAAAACAAATGTCATGTATATCATTATGATGTCAAAATCAGGGCTTCTAGGGACCACAGAACCAAATCAAAAATAGATTGTGGGTTTTTCCCGTTTGGGCAGAAGATTTAATAGGAAGGTGAATGCATCCGGGCCTACTGATTGGATATTTAGGTGACTGGTGACGTAACATCCGCCACCTCTCGATAAAATACGACCCTTTTTCAAAACCCTATTGTGGCCGTTCTATGAAAGATATAGAAAAACTTAAGATACGCTTTTCTTCAGAACTATCTCTTCTTGTTATGTTTGGAGTTTCAGATTTTTGGATTGAAACGCTGATTTTTAAGGACCGGTTAAACAGAAGCTACCGGTCAAAGTGACGATTTTGGCATGTTTGACCCAAAATATCTCATAAATACGAATTTCCACAGGGATACCAAATACATCCAGACCTAGATCGAGCCGAGTTTTACAATGGTTCAAAAGACCATCAAAATTGTATGTGCCATTTTTTCCGCTCCCAAATCGCTACAATAGCCGGCAAAATAGGCGAATTAGCTCATACTATCATTACGTTCCGTAAGGAACGATAACGAGTTATCGTTCCTTACTACACTTCATTCTTTATTAAATAGATTACATACATTATTGATGAGCAATATCCTCCATATAACATCATATTCATTGTCTGTTTGCTGTTTATTGTAGGTCGTATTTTTATATCGCCTGTCAAAATGGCGATTTTTCAAATTGCAGTGCCTGATTTCGCGGTTTAACCGAGACAATGACTATTCAGCTTGCCATTTACAAAAAATATTTCAGCGTTTCCATCCAAATTCTCATCGGTTATGTTACCGTTGGATATTCAAGCAACCCTATAGGTTTTAATGAGGCAACTAATTTTGTTTTTATATCTAATTAGATAAAAAAATATATCGACATTTCCCAGTGTTTCCGCCGTCCCCTATCCATCATATGTGTAATGTACAGACCTTTTTTTCAGATTAAACTTTCATCGGCAGCTTAAATAGCTGGCTGGGTTTTGTAATTAGACCTATGATGACATACATATCCCGACACACATAGTTATTACCTGACATTAAAAATTTCAAATCAGATTATTTTTCTCCCTGCCAACCTAAAGTACATTGTACTTGTAGCTCAATCACAAAGAGTACATAATGTTGATGTCATTTTATAAGGAGCAAGATGATTCGAATAGTATCCGTGTCTTCTTACGTTACATAGCTATAAGACCTTTTAATATCAAATTATATAATTTAAATTTAAATCATTTTATAATAGATACAACGTATTTCTAAATCAATAACAACAAACAAACAAACAAGCAAACAAAAACAACAACAACATACAAATGTCGAGATGAACAAAATGCGCTAATGCATTATATCTATGTTATAAATTGTTACATATGTATCGATGGCTATGGGAGCTGTAGTATTGACGTCTACAATGCGATAAGATGGTAGAAGTATTAAAGAAAGGTGCATATACATAGGTTGTTTAGCCAGCCATTGTTATAAAGTTGAATCATTTTTCTTCCCCATTTTAAACTATGAGATATGCTGTACTTGTATAAAATTGGAATATAACTGCGGTTTTGTGAATGTGATGAACGAGATGAACGTTGACCCCTGAACTTTGTTGGCTTTTGTTGTATATCAAATTATGAATAATTTACAGTTGTACATGTGAAATGTCTAACTAATTGAGTGAACATGGATAGAGCTTGTGGAACTAATTACCTACTGGACACATGGGAAAGCCATGCACTCGTTAATTATTGACCCTTTACATATCGTTATAGGTATGGAAGGGCAAAGCGTGCATACCATCAACAGCATAAACACGAGGCAGAAACATATTCTAAAACAATATTATTAAGCTTTTGGTTTGTCTCAGAGAATATCAAAGTCAGCATAGATAGTACAAAGTCGTGTTTGCCTAAATGCAGCTTCTTAAAACAATGTGTGTAATATTATAAAAAGGTGACAGTTCCTTGTTTCGACCTATAACATGACCAACGTCGTCGATATAGTAAAAGACGCACGTCTTTTCGAAATATCTGGTCATATTTCTTTTGCCTTTACCAAGGTAGATTGACAACCTGTCTCTAGAATATTAAAATCATGAAATAAATTGAGTTATATAGCTATATATTTAAGCATTGAACGGCTTTCAGTTGACATTCATATTGACTATGAATGCCAACTGAAAGCCGTTCAATGCTTATATTTACCATCTGAGATTTTTTTTATTTGTAGTGCGATTTTTGTTTTGAAATTTTCAAATTCAAATTTCAGTTGGCAGTTCATAAGCTGGTGAACTCGCAACTGAATTGGTAGGGTTATATAGTGGCAGTGCCATACAATGGTAAATATAATAGAATATAATACTGTTTTAGAATTTAGCTGCGCAATTCTTAACCACCTTGTTTTGGTTGGCAGTCTACTTTTAAAGGTATCGGTTTCTATTAATAGTTGTCTTGGTTTTCTATATTTGGTACTAAGTACTAAATGTCCATCATAACTTTCAAATTACAAAGTGTATCGTATTTCAACACAATTACTATAATACTGTACAGTTATTATCTTAAATATTCCCTGTAAAGAGTAGGACAGAATTGTAAAACTAAAAATATGTTAACAATAGGTATGCAAACTGATTACTGTTTCAATATGTGGTTATCATTTCTGTGACATACACCGCTATATACATGTATATATATATATATATACTTTCCAGCAGCATGAGAATAAATATATGTACTTTTTGTATGACATAAAAACCTCTAGCTATAGGTAAAACTCTGAGGGCACATAACTCCCTATCTATAATTATATGTTTTTACATAATAAGTTAGTATTTGCTAAAATAATCTTATTATGGTGCCCTACGAGTTGGGAGATGGGACGGGGAATTGTGTTAGATCAATTTTATGACAGCTATGGAAATATGTTGTCCAAAATGCAACTATTCCGGGGGGGACCAACAGCTTCTTCTTGACGCTTGAGTCGTGGAAATGTCAAAACTAGGCTTGTAAGCTCGAACCAAATTAAATATAGCGATGACCTCCAGGCCATGTTCGTAAACTCTTAATGTGATAACAACCAGCATGTATTAAATCTAATTGAATATATAGTGTGCTCAATTATCTGATCAGGGGCTAACTCTCTACTGCACGTACGAAACATATTTCAGATGGAACATATCTCCGAAAGAAAAAAATATATCGATACGATCATCTTCTTGATGTGACAAATTCAATGTACATGATACTTCTACATTATGTACCTCTAACGCTCCATAGACAGTCTGGTTGATAATTCAAAGACACATTCTGTGGCTCGACAATGCAACATTCATGACAATATGATGAATTATCTGTAATATTTTTAATTCATTCGTCGCTGGTTTCCGTTATAGCTCACAGCAGGATATATGACCCCACACATTGAAATTCCATAGAGAGTTTACTATTATCTTTGAACGATAATATGTTCACAAATAGTGGTGCTCATCGAGCGGTCAGCAACGACATCCGTCTCCCTTAGGACGATAGCTACATGCGGCAATCGCTGTATGACCATCCCAAAAGGACAATCACCGGTGGTCAATGAGTATATAAATTACCCATTGATCTCGTTAGCGGTGTGTGATTTCCCCTTGTGAGTTTTCGAACTTAAACATCGTAATTCAATTTGTACATCCGACTTCCTACTCCTGTTTGCTCGTCAAATGGTTTATGGTTGCGCGTTATGCTAACGAGAGGAACACATGCTACCTTGCAATAGTATAAACACAGTCATTAAACGCTGAAAACATCTACTATACATTTACCTTGGCTGTGTTTTTACCACACACTTTATATTCTAATATCTAAATATGCTAATGACAATATTTATCGTAAGCTTACGGTGCCACCAAATCGCAAACATTATGATATAATAATTCATCATTAACACACTTTTACGGCATATAATTGACGCACAACATTTTAGGGGACTAAAAATGGTTGTCTTTATTGTAAATCATGAAAGAACTACAATAATAGTAATAATTTATATTGTAAATCCTGTAATATCAAAGCAACATAGCCGCCTGAACGTTATTCACAAATTATTATCCTTGGTTATAGGGCCTTTACCAATCAACCAATGTCTGTCTTAACTCTGTGGGAAGTATACAGCCGGAGCTGCCATTCCGGGACTACCAACTTACACATGGCATTCCATGCACTGCCGTTCCTTGTATTAATTTTCAGATGAGTCGACCTGGATACAACGGAGTAAAGTATCTTATTCAATGACATATAGTAACACAACGCTCGTGTCGAGACTTTGTCCACTTGCCCACCGTGCCTCCGTAATATTAATATTATTCTTCATGAATACATTAAGCTACATGAACAAAGAGCTCAATTCGCCTTGTTCTTAATAAATTCGTATTGGTATTTTTGACTATTTTCGTAGTATTTTGTAAGAAATCCCCAAACGTAGTCGAAATTGTAGTGGCAATAGTTCTGGCAATTGTCTATGTTACATCAGTTCTTGTCACAACCACATACTGTCAGACGTTACGCTCCAAAACGCTTGTCGTCTACAGCTGTCGTTATACTTTACACAGGCTACCATTATAGCAGTACGGGACGACCAATTAGACACTATCATTGGATTAGAAATAAAGGTCGTGCGAGAGAACAATGCTTTCTTAGCAAACATCTTTGTTATGTATATAATGTACAATCTCGGTTTGAAGTGTTCCAGGACAAAGATTAAAGATACGCCTTACATGGTTTTGTTATAAACTAGCAAATGAATTGGTGATGGAACGACTAAATAAACATGAAATAAAGGGATAGGATGAAAGGGAAAATGCCTAGAAGATAGATAGAAGAGACAAAGAAAATAATATGAATAGGAAAAGAAGAATGGCGTTCAAAAATGAGAGGATTAATCTTCCGGAACCAGAAGGACATATTTACAGAAATACACTGGGAAACGGGAACGTCTACTTGTAAGATATGGGAAAACATGATTGTTGAGAATGACTATATAATTTATATAAAAAGAAGGAGTCGGACGTTCCAGCTTGAGCCGGGCGCATGCCAATTCATATGCGGAACGCAGAAGACCAATAGGTAGTATACACATTACCGTAGTCAAAGACTAATGTATTGTTTACACATATTGTCTTGTTTCGGCGGATGTGTAGTGTAGACGGGAACTCGTTTTCCAAGAATCGACAGCCAAAGTACCACGGCATTAATGTAATGGGGATACTTCTGAATTTCATATGTCATCTCTTTTCGCCCACCCAGCTGTCCAGATTGAATTTTGATGCAACGTCTGCCAACATAATTACGTTCGTAGATCACAGTTGTATATCGTAGATATGTCTTCATTCTATGTCATTCGCGTCTATGAAGAGTACACATGTACCATTTCATTTGTTTATGTGTGATTTCGTATTAATAATAGATACAAATATCCACATAACCCGTCGTTATCCCCGTACATGAATTACCACAGCTGTTGATAGAACGTTAAGCAAAGCAAAACCAAACAAAATCTGTTGTCGTCTGGTACTATCACTGTGGAACACATCATCAGACCATTTACACCTGTGTTTATACAGAAATGCGTACTCACTTATCGTGTTTCAAGCCTCAATAAACGCTAAAGATACGTGTGTGAATGACATGTGTACCATACAACACGTGAAAGTAGAACAAAATAAAGTTTCTCGGCAAGGTAAAGTGTCTTAAGCTTCTTTGGCCACACTTGAAATGTAAATCTTACCCATATGAGATACACACACATACACACATATATATATGGCATTTCAATCATTTTCCAAGCAAATGTTGGCTTGCTACACGGATATGAATTGAAAGTACTGATATGAAAGGTAATGTGTTTGTTACATCTTTATGCTGCCAGAAACATTGTCTACTCATATTCGATTTCTAGAAAACAAAACGATTTCTTGGCGCGTCTTATTGCTCCTCATCAGCATCAGACAAAGTAGCTGTATCTTTGTACGATATTAACAGAGCTATGCTATCCGTACAATCAGAGAACACAGTATTCCCTCTCCCTAAACGCATGTTACATGCACGTGCAGCATAAAGATATATTTCCTTTAAATTCATGTACTGGTGTATTGACAAAGTCAATTTAACTGCACATACCAAGCGCCTCTTTGTCGCGCAGATCCACGTTAAGCACAACAAGTTTGCCTTTACTATGATAATCTGATCTTTTAAGGAAAATAGCCGAACGTTAAGGCAGGAAGATGCAGCTAAGAATCGTTAATGCCACCCGAAAATTCAGGTTGTTGATTAAAAAGGAAATTTATCTATTTTTCGTTAATTTCGAAATTTATAATATCTCTTTAGAACATAATATTCCCTCGTGTTTAATTACGTCTTTTTTAATACGATTGTACACATCTAACTTATTAACTTTGCAAAATACATACGAGATACATCCATATATACAATGTTTGCGTACACCTTACTTTAGTGTAATTACATGAAATGTAGGTAATTACAAAAACACAGCAAAACTAACAAGACTTGATGATGTTGACAAAACAAAGCTTCCATGACAACACAGACTACATTATTACATAAAAATATGACACAGTAGACACAGAAGTATATGCCGTATCGTTCATCTACGTGGGAACTGTCGGTATTTCCCCCGTCTTATACACCGGACAATGATATACCATTAGACAAGTATGTGCCACACACCGAGAAGCAATAGGACTCAACCGTCAGCGGTATGTTGACGTAATGGACGTGCGTTTGACTCGCGCATGCGTTTATTGTCTTTGTAAAATGTGACGTTGATAACTTTATGACACGTGGTCATATACGTGTAAAAGTTATGTCAAAATTCATTAGGAAAGCGATAATGACTTTTGGATATTTGAGAACATAAGTAAGCGCCTTTAACATGTCAGTTCTTTTTACAGAATGTGCCCAAGGTATTCCAGGTTTCACATCAAGTGAATCATACTCTAATCCGTATGCTTCTTTTCATTACTCCATGATGTGTCTTTGTATAATTCTTTGCGTTCTTTATTTCGCTAAACCACGCTACTCCCGTTTCGACAAACCAAATCAAAAATAAAAGTTAAAAAAAAAAAAATGTGACAAATATTTACTTTTTAATCACGTTCATATATCATGTTACAAGTATCTACTCTATAGTGTAGGAGGTGGCCATATCTCCTACCGAATTGGGACCATTATTCCCGAAAGAGATAGGTACTAGATAAACGAGTCATCGAAGTCAATAACTGGAACAAAACGGATAGGGTATATAATTGATACAAGGTGACCAAGCAATACAAGCTAAGTCCTGTCGACAATATTTCAGCTATAAATATTCCCAAATGTATTCGTAACACAGATATAATTATATCAAATAGAACGTTTCACAACTACTTCAAGTGACCGCCAGGGGGTTCACGTAGTGTGATAGGGGCACTGTCTGCCCACTCACACACGCCAAGCTTCAAATTGGGATCACTGCGAATCACTCTCAATCCCTTCCCATTCATTGTGTTCTGACACAGACAGAGACGCACAGGCAATGATATCTGGATACGCAACTAACCGAACTTGACATCTAAGCCAGCTTTGTTTGATACTCCATGACGCAGTGCTATCCTGAGGTGACTGCTTGGCAATTTTTGCCTGATACCTTATGACACTAGAATACGAAACTGTCCCTTGTTGATAATATCCTATGACCGTGAAGCTACCCCGAGGTGACAACATTCCCAGGTCTGTTTGATCGTGTTCATTAATTTCATTTCGCGTACAGTATTAATGTATTATCGGTTGACAATACGTGTGACCCGCAGACTGCAGACACATTATATGCAGCCCAGAAGTATCTTCATACAAGGGCATCTAGTAAACACAATTAACATAATTATGTTTATTTAATCAAGAAGCTAAAATAAATATATTTATCCCCTTGTTTTACATTATTTCATTACTAATGTATTTTGTATATTGTTTGTTTACTTTCGCTGATCTTTTGAAGACAAATTGTTTGGGCTGTCCTCTACCTGCTAAAACGTAGGGAAAGCAACATGTCTGATTTCGTGCCAGGCATTAAAACAAGCATTTAGCTCCGAAAGAAAACCTACGTCAATTCATCAATAGAATGTCATCGCTAGTCGACAGCATACATTTCAATTTCCAAACCAACATTTACCTTTTTTTATACAGAACATGGCTTCCTCCTGCTGACATTAATACACAAATAATGTGCTGATGTCGTGTCGTGGTGACCTTTGTATAGGTCAGTATCAGAGTCACAATTGATTGATAGTCCAAAATCTATTCAGCTTCCGTATAAATCATGATCTGATCACCAAACAGGAATACCATTGTTTCAGTGTTTTATGTCTGATCAGCTTTATGTAAAGTATATTTTAAAAGTAAAAGCCAATTATGTATAAATGTCAATATTTGTACGAAAATAACACCAATAGTGGAGTCTTGTGGAATCCATGATTCTAATGCCAATCATTCATAATTTCAAATTTAGTCCTAGATAAAAGTGCGCATAATCACGTATTCGCGAATATATCTGAAGTGGTAAGTTCGCGAAATCTAAGTGACTAACAGTAAATGCAGTACACGCAAAATTATATTTTACTATTAACAAGACACGCCAAGAGCTCTGCCATAAAAAGCAGATGCAAAATGTTAGAATGTAACAAAAACACCAACAATTAAGATAACCATTGACCATACTTAAGTCACCCATATTTCATTAACCAACGAATTATAAATATATACAGACTAATATGATGGAACGTTGTATGCCTTGGAGTGATGACGATAGCGGAGGTGTGGATGCTGATGTAACTAATCGATACTTATCTGTACAATCTTTCTTTTTTTCCGAACAAAGGTTAAACAAATAAATCATTGCTCATTTTATATGAAAACAATATCGGCTGGAGATTCTTGATATGTTTCACAAATATATCTAAAAAAAAAAAGAAAAAAAAAACATATATGGTTTTGGGTTGCTGCATTCACTCGCTAGATTGCTGAAATGTCTGACGGTCTGATAATTAATAAGATATTATTCTCGCTAAATATAATAATTTTTAATAGTGACGTCATGAGAAGATTTTATAACCCAGATCACTCATCAAGGACTTCAATGTTATTTTGATCACTTTATTGTACAGATAAGACTTCAGTAAGAAGACGATTTTTCGATCTTTAGAGACAAAAAATAGTGCATCATATAGTTTATAATATTGATGTTTGATGCATTGCAATTTTCTAGTATTTTTTAAAAATGTAATACTTTCTGATCTGAAAAACCTTCTAGCACGACTAACAATTTATTAGCACGATTAAACACGATGCTTTAGTAAAATATTTGTGGAGATCTTGTTTAGATATCTCTCAGCTTATGCACTTGTCAAGTTTATAAAACTACGGGAAGTAACTGATACATGACCACTAAAATGCAGAGTTAAGCACCTTGTTACATGTATATTAAATGAAATATACTCTTCTCGAACTCATTTTTACGGGAACAGCAAGGTTCTGTATTTGGGTGATACACCATATTGAGTCGCCAACATCCATATACCCATGGACATGTTTATATTGCTAATTGTCGTCGAATTTGGAAACATATTTAAGCTACAGGAAGAAATTAATATTTGTTTTCCGCCAGTTTTTTTTTAATTTTTTTTTAAAAATTTTCTTTTTCCAATATTGATTGGACGACAACATAAATTTGAATACCAAACTGATAAAACTTTTAATTCAAAATGCAGTAAACTAAATGTCCTGTATCATTAGAAATCGTTAACAAAATTAATATACACACACTAGCATATATCAACTATAATAGTATTATAACTTAACATTACCATGTTGGCTTCTACGATTTTGTCGAGTACAGTTTGGCCTGTAGAGTGACAATGTTACAACAAACGAATGTAGGCGTAGTAGGATCGACAGCTTGCTGCTAATGCCCAAACATTTCCACTCCCTTCCGTTCTTCAATGCCTAAGCTCAAATAGTCCATGTCAAGAAAAGCCAGCGTCTGCAGGATCGATTCGAATCGTATCACTGCTACCGTATAAACGAAGAAGTAATTGACACGTTTATTGTCAGTGATAATATTTTGTAAAACTCTTTCTCAAGATTGCAACCAAAACGGGCCAGAAACATCACACCTAATAAATCGCCTGCAACAAACGTGTTGGCCGTTGCGTGTTGCGGATGAGAGTATAAAATTTCCTAACTGAAAGATTGAAGAGCTTTACAATACTTTTTGAAACATGGTATTTTTTACTTAAAATCCTTTAAGTTGAGCATCATTTTAACGTTTACAGGCTGAGATGATCAATTTAAACCCAAACTTTGACATTTTTGTGCTTGAAATACCGAAATAAAAATAATGTTGAAATCGTTATTTAGGTATGAGATATTAAGTTGCACATGCTTCCCACGACTGGACAAAAATCAATACACGTTAGAGGAATCAAACCGAACGCTGGATTCAGAAGGGCACTTCCTCCTCTTACTATTGAGATTTATATACATCTAATCGCACTGATAAATATTGTCATTTGGTACTTAAACAAATACCCCGCATTATTGCTTAAAAAGCCGTTACAAGATCAGGAAGGGTCTAGACTGGACAAAAGTGTCAGGATTTTACTGCATTAAGCATAGGCTAGACACAGACGACTTCCACCAGAACAAAACTGACAAATTCAATATACCAGGTGTTTATTCTTCAAATTGGTTAGTAATGATCCGGATGAAATAGATTGGTAACACCATCAATTATTCACCTGCAATGGGGAGTTCTCCTGAGATGGATCTTAGGGGCGGAAGTCACGTTTCCGTGAGCGCAAAGGAGGGTAAGGAAATGGGATAGACAGGGGATATTGTAAAAATGATACTGAATAGATATTACTTACCATTTAAATATTTCAATGACACGAAATAAGAGACCTCATAGCGATTTGCTACCTTGTAAGATATAGTTATCCGTTAAGCATCTCAAGGCATCGAATATTATTTCATGAAATAAAAAAACGATATTAATATATGAATACTTATATTAACCCTTATCGATTTAGTGACCTTTGTTTTCAAGGACATGTGGGGTTTTTTTTGGCTTTATTCTGGAACTGAAATAACAAACTTAATTAGTACGGCGTTGCTGTGACGCCCCATAGGTAATACAAGACCCCGATTTTATTACTCGGACGTAATCCAGTGGGGTCCAGTAAAACACCAGTTTCTCAAATCAGCGTACGCTCTTGTACGTAAGGGTGATAAAGATTCCTGCTACCTTTCTTTTCTATTTAGATCAAGATATCATGGAATAAAACGAATTTTTGTTTTTAGAAAACATTTTATAACAATTGTGCTAAGAATAATGCAATTAAACTAATATTTTGTGAGGTGTAAGTTTGTACGTTTATGTTATATACGCAAAAATGATCTGATTGCTAGAATTTAAAACAACAACACAAACAAACCTTCAGTTTATCATTATTTACCTTTTGAAAAATGTCACTTTTGAAAGTATAATTTTTAAACGCAACCCCGTTAATTATAAACAATGTGTCAATGTACCTTTTAACCGACTTCGACTGTAATATACATTTCGGGTGTTGAAAACTATCAATAACGCACTATCATAATGTATTTTGCTCTGGAAACATGTATCAATATATCAAAGCCCAGTTATTTATCGTTCACGGTCGTTATGTTTTGTAGATGTCAGTAATGTTTGAAAGTGTCCGGCAGTTATGACTTTATCATAACGGATTTTCTCGTTTCTAATGAACAGATTACTGATACAATTACCCCCCTCCTGTGAAAATAGCTGCCACCTGGTGATTGACAAATAGGTGTATAATCATTTCTTCGTTTATCTTAGTATTGTATAGATTTTGTACTTTATCTCCATTCTCCACGTCACTAAACAATTAGACGTGAATGTCGCGTTATGGAATCATGGGTGTCGCGTCTAACGAGGTACATGCTCATTTACATATGAACAAAAGTATGAGATTCAGACAAATATTCTCTGTATAGCCAGAGACGTGTTAATAGCTGTAATGACATTATGTAGCATTAGTATCTCAAACAGGCGACGGCGCATATCCAATTATTGCGCAATAATATAAAGATGTGTTGAATTTTGAAGAGAGGAATCTAATATTCTAATTCAATATAAGAGCCAAAATGGTAGCTGGGTCCATTTTTGTCTTATCGATAGCATGGAATGACTGCCTAATCATTTTGATTACACCTGGGACGGTTTGAATTGCACCTGCGATCAATACGTACAAATTACATGTCAGGAAGGAGCCCTCGGTAGTCACAATTGTACTGGAACTTCCGGAAGACAATTAATGTACACAGTTTTGCTGTTAATTGAAGTTAACGAAAAAAACAAAGAGTTTAGGGACACTTGATGACAGGAAGTCTGTTATTGATCCTACTGTTATATTCGTAGATTCTACAGGTATTCTTTCTGTTATACACTACACCTTTATGCGTATCACTTCTTGGCAGTGTAAAATAATGATATTGTGCTATTAAAATGCGTTACATACGGATACGTTTCATATCATGTCTCTGTCCACTCAGCTGTGGACAAAATGTTGTATGGTGATTGCACACAAGCTAGGAGGCCAATGCTAATGAGTACAATAGAGGTCCTGTAGCATCAGAAATTATATAGAAAGAATAGATATCAATACTGTGATTGGTGAAGCATATAAACGTTGAAATCCTTAATTTTACGTATTGAGATGATTTATCGCATAAAACAATGATATTGTGATGAATATAATTTTAATGAATCTTAATACAGCACACAGTCGTTAACTTTCACCTTTATCCATTTCTAAGAGTAGCAATTATCAAAAACTATCATTGCTACATGGACATTCCGACAATAATTACCACAATTCATCATTAATAACGCCTCGAATACCGGAGCTATATTTAGATATTTTGTCTTAAGCTTACACATATTTATAGAGATAAGATTGGAAAACTCCGACTAATTGTGCTAAGCACGATGTTATTAAATCATATGCAATTTGTATATAACTAGCATAATATCTGATATATAATCAGCGATAAAAAAAATATACATTTTTATCCTTTCTAGGACAACATCATCTCCATCAATACATTTTGAAACTATTATATTTGTATCTTTTTGGGGCATTGTTAATGCATATTTTCATCCAGAGTGTTAATGCCTGTAAAATGTAGGGTTGTACTTTTGATTTACTACCAGTGGGATTGCTTTCACCATCTTGATTGAAGAGTTGGTCTTATAACATATTTGCCCTAGTTATGTGCAAAATTTCCCGTTGTTGACGTCATGACGAATGACACACACTGCAGAAGAAATGCTTATTATTCAGTTCCCGACGATTTGCTGTCATTTTGAGCTCCAGTTATACATTATCAAATATGCAGTGGTTATTTGTTTTTTATTTTTTTTTTTTTTTAAGTTTTGTTAATTTTTTGTTTGTTTGTTTTTTTTTGTTTTTAACTTTTTGTTCATATTATAAACATGAATTAATATGTTGTTTGTAATTCATATCAAGCATACTAACGACAGTTTATTGTGTCTCCTAAATATCAGATTATAAGTCTTTGTAAAGAGAGGAGATGAGTTGAAGGGAGGTTTGTGTGTTGTTTTGATCGCGAGAAACTGTCTTCTAAACACTGAAGCCGCGCGTATCTGTAATATGGAGGCGGTTGCCTAGGAAAACTACAACATGTATCAAGAATGATAACACAGAAAAGTCTAGACCGGGGCTCGAAGCTTTGCAGGTGATGACATTACATCAAATATATTTTCTTCATGATGCCCCAAACAGTACACACTGAAACACATGAATCTGTCTGACGAATAAAGAAATTGTGTTCAATATAACGTTTTGATACAATTCTGTCCTCTGTTTCAGTAAGTGAGCTCATCCACTTGAAAAAGATTGGGCAATTGACACACAAATTATAAGCAACATTCAATATGAGCTTACCAGCAGTCTCTTATGCAGCGAATTCGTATGTGTATTATTTTTCGCATATATCGTTAGTATAATAAACCCCGGAGAGCTTTTTATTGGCTATCGAATCGCAAATATAAAGGCTTCTAAGACTCGTTAAATAAAATTCCATATGAAACGTAAACTCATTAAAGATCTAATATATGATAGGATGAACATTGTAGTGAACTATACAGCTGTTTAGTCCTTCTAGGATACATCAGTGGCGCTAGGGGCCACACTTTTGAAGATGTGGGGAATCAAATTCCACTAATTTAATTTCGTCTTTAAGTACGCAATATGATTTTTATTGTGTAACTGATAGTTTACTCTCTGATCAATAAAATGTACTACAAGGTAAATTTTGTATCAAGTTTTCCTTACGCCATTTAAGATAAAATGTGTTAAAAGTATAAATAATTCGACAGATTTATGTGCATGAACTGTTGCATTGGCTAAGGTTTCGTCAATTTCTATGTACTTTTCTGTAATCTTTATTCTTTCATATTTTCACGATAAAATATATTTCCTCTGTGCTTAAAGTCGCCATAAAACTAACACATAAGAACATTTCTTGAAATCTCTTCGGATTTTGTATTAAATAACCAAGCCAGGATTTGCACATTAGCTTGGCTGATCATCACTTTTTTTGTTTGTTGTTGCACTTGGAGCTTGGATTGGTGTAAAATTATAATCGGTTTTCAAAGTAATATTTAAAACCAATTACATTGCCTGGAAAATGACTCGAGTACTTTAACGACAAAAAAATAAAAATCTAAAATCTAAAATCCAGATTTGTATTTAATTTTAGCTTTAATCACCTCATAAAATCATTATTTTTAATCAAGTTAAAAAATATAATGTCCATTAAGTTGTACTATTATAATGTCTTAAGTTTGATAAAAACCGAACCGTTCCATAACATTAATCATGTTGACAGTTGGTAACGAGGATAGATTATTTCAATATTGAATGCGGGATCAAGTATCAGCATCGACGGGTTGTCAAGAAGACGAAAAAGAAGTGGTAATATCCAATTAACTGTAGTACAACAACTCCATCTAAGCTGGTCACGGGTCTTATTAAACGATTATGAAAAACATGGGCACAGTGTGTACATCATCTGCAGTAGCCTTGTTTGGCTCATAAAAAAAATGTTACAGAGGCCCAACGTTGTAATTGCGGTGCTAGCCTGCTAATGTCAGAATCAAGTCTGTTCATATTATCTAAGAATACCACCAGTGGAGGAGGTGTCATAAATTAATTGCCAAAAGACGGTAAAAATGCCAGAAATATATACAGTTTTTACGACATATCGTAAAATATATACTTAGATACAAGTCCTTCCTCTCAGATATTACTCTGAACTATATCCGTGTACCTAGTTTCATTATGTACATAGAGTAATAATAAAATTAGAGGTGAAAGAGTGAATAGTCCTCCCTCACAAATTCTACTGTCCTCGCGCGTGCTTGGTAGAACCAGCACGCGCAATACAGTGTGTGTGAAATACGGATATTATCATATAAAGATAAATAAATGGTTACTCTAATGCCATGACAACATAAATTGTGTTTTGTTGAAGTCCAGAGGGACTAGATAATGAATTCGTGCAGCTTATTTACACCACTCGCTATGACCTGGTAACATTAATGAAATTCATACAAAATATTGAAACCACACACTATCACCTTTATAAATAAACTTTACTTATCTAATGTCGTTCCTAAATGGCGTTATTCTGCAATAACATTCGAACTTTTGGGATCCCACGGCGTTTATTGTAATTGCAGCACAAGATCGTAAAGGGTAGTATACATATGTACACATTTAACGACAGCAATAACGTCAACCGAAAGATGTAGACAATCACAACAAACAAAATTGCATTTAAAGTACATTCAGCAAGCGTAGAGAGTCATAGCTCATGCATCTGGGATTTTAACTTATAATCCGTACTTTAGATGATTGTCAGATGCGTAATTATCTTCAGAATCACAACAAGTACTGAACATAAACTGTTTGTATCGCTTTGTAGAATTGACGCTAAAATATTCATAGTCGAGAATTTCACCAAGCAATATGTGGAAGATTGAGGTATTTGTATTTTTTACGAATGAAGTCAGATTTATTTGGTTTTGAATCTCTAAATATATGAAAGTTCCCTATCAACATCATGAATGTGTCATGCTATCATGATATATCGCACTATGTCAACTAGTAGGTGTGTAAATGCATTGTTATGCTTCTTTTTGCATTATACGTAAACACGGGTATGCATACATCAACTATGTTGTTTATACTATAAACACATTCTGATGTATTCTTTTATCTAATATCCATTCTTGATTACTACGTTTTTCCTCTAACATCACTGAAGAGAGGGATAAACAAATGTGTGGTTCATTTTTATTGGAAAAACTCGCCATATACTAAATGTCTTTACAAAGGTGATTTTCGCTTTGCCCTTTGTTCTACCCTTTACAATAGATGAAGTATAAATGTCAGTTGTACAGTAAACAATGCAGAATCAATACAGAAAGCGGATATCGCAAAGCTCTTCTTTAGAGATTATCCGTTCTGTTATGAGGACAAATCGGTCCTCAAACTCTTGCCTGGAATGTTGATATCTAATTCTGTCAAATAGAAACAAAATGAATCCACCTAAAGCTCTTAATGACAAGCTCAGTGTCGATTCGTGTTATGGAGGATGTCATCACGAACGGTCAGACTTACTGATGTGGGTCAGTAACGGCCGGCTTTATGGTTATTATCACAATAAATCTTCATAAATTTTCCATAATCATCTATTCTCCGGTGTGACAGAACATTTTGAAATGCAGAGATATTTATCATCGACGTAATTGTTTGGCCACAAATGTAAAAGCTCCGAGAGGTTCTGCATCGGCGAAGTACACGTGAACTTGTTGAAATCATGTCATAAGGCCCATTTAAACTTACGTTATCGACGAATGTTTACCAGAGCCACATCCCAATGGTACATGCATAAATAATTAAAATTCGTGTGAGTTGCAACTAAATTTACTATTTATTGTTTCGAGACGAGGGGAGGCAATTCACGTTCAATTGAATGTATAATAGATTTTCCTGCAAACACCACATTGCCATACTAATCCGTTTAATGTCATCGCTTGGGAATCGGTAAAAACGTGCCTAGGACGTAATGTGACGTTCCTGTACTAAACAAAGGCCCAGAAGATAGCTAAATAGTTCGAAGTTTAGGGAATAGCTCAACGTGTGAGCTTATAATAGTGCTTCAGGAGACTGACTCATTAGAAAATCAAATTCACCATACGTACTTGTAAACATTGAAGATGTCATAATTTAAATTGATACGATTACATAGAAGTTCCTTCAAAACTTAAGAGAGCTGGCTTCAGGTAAGGGACTTAAACTTAATTTGTGAATGCGTTTCTCGTTCAAACCTATTTCATATATTTTGCTTTTATCACAACCCTGTTCCCATGTAATCCTATTAAAACAGCGAGTATGACTGTATCTTATAAAACGCACTTTTATATAAGATACTTGAATTGTTTTGCATAATTGTCTGCGTACGACGACTCGACCGGATATTGACAAAGCATTCTGGGAAAATTTGTACTTTAAACTAACGATACAGTGTAGCAGCAGCTGCATAATGGCTGTATAAGTAGTCTGACGATGCAGAGTATCACGTATTTACCGAAAACCATCGCACCACTAAATCTACATCAATAGTATACTTTGGAATAGCAGAAAATGCTACATGTTTCTTGTAAATTATACAGATATACCATCATGTTTAGTCTAAATTATACATATAATACTGTCTGGAAGGAAAAGGTTCCGAACGGCGACGGTCATTATATGTATAAAGCAATCTATCGTCCACTTCCATCCCGTCTCGAGAAGCCATGTCGATTGGGGAACATTGAAGGAACCGGTGTTATCAATCATCACATGTAGGAAAGGGTTATTGTCTATATATCTAAGTACCATTCATATCAAAGGATTCAATGCTCCAAAACGCCACTAGTCATATCGTAGATACAATTGAACGTGATCGCGTCGGGAAATCTCGCGAGACATCGGAACGAGTCATATAGCAACCGGGGCTATCGGGCTAACGGTTATCTGTCTGATTCAGAGAGCTTTGTATGATAATTGGGTGTCTGTATATGACGTTTTATGCACACATATAGATCATATACTTTGGAAAGCCGGTCCGATGACTATAGAAGTGAACACCGATAACTTACGGTGACTGAAAGATGTCATCTCTTCCATCCGTCCAATGCGAGATTAACATATTTTATACTCGCTCAAACCTTCTTTCGCAAAAGGATGAAACGACAGAAATTGGTCAGAGTAGAAATAGGATGTAAATAACAAACTGCGCAGATCCTGCCTAGTGATTGATGTTTTTTATTGTATAACGGAATCAGCGTCTAGTCATATAGGATTTTGGTAAACATTTGCCTATGAAGTAGGACAATCATTTGCACGTGTGTATATACCAGGAAAATAAAAATAAACTTATTGTCATATTTTGACAATGGGGAACATCTGTCTAAATCCACGGCATTTCAGCCTAATTGTCTCAAAGGTGTATAATTTTCACACCATTGTTTACATCTTTAGATATTGCATTATAATTAAAAAAGTATAGCGGTTTATTGTTAACATGTTATTTTTACACTCTGAACTCTAATAAAAGATTCAGATCGCCTTGAATTTTATCACGACGTTATATTTACCCAATACTGCTCAATTGACTGATTTAAAAAAAGTACAAATATTTTGGCTAACCCATACAGAAAGTCAAAGATTTATAAATAAAGCGGACTATTTTAGACACATTAATGATCAGTAGGTACCAGTCGTTTGTTTTCGAGTACTATCTATTATCGAGCTTCTTGTAATAAAATAATATGTCCATCCTGCATCTCGAATTAAGTTGTTCATTTAACAACAATGTGGAATATTTCAGCATTTTCTTAACCTTTTTTAGTCTCATACTGACAAACTTCATTGTATCCATTTCTCGGTATTTTCTACAATTTACATTAATATTTAGTAAACTGATATAAACATTAACGTTTTTTTGTCGACAGTGAATTTACTTCAACTTAAGTCTTTTGGAAAACCTGATGATAACAAAGAACAGAAAACAGTTTATTCATTGATATCTTAGGAGTTTTTTTTAATACAAACCAATTTAAAGACGCTATTACCTTAGTAACACCTAGGTTCATCTGGTAACGCTTACTTCGATTTGTGTATTGAGATGTAACGTTCAGGAAAGCTAACTACAAATCTATAAAATAAGTGGATTTTTCCATGTCTAGATAGTAACATATCTGCTTCTCCCTATCTGCATTGTTAACATGTTCCTATTGATTCAAAATCCACGGATTTGATCACATTATCCCGCTTTTTGTGACAGGTGTCGACTAAAGACGAGCAAACTTAAAAATACAATGTATCAAGGGATGCGGGATGAGGAAGACCATGGGAAAATTATCCGATCGACTTCAAATGGAAATATTCTATTTCTTTTTGGGATACAAAGTAAGGTGTGTATGAAGCTTGTTAATATGGCTAGTGATTTGGTTTGTAAAATACCTAGTTATCTTTTGAAGAACATGACTATACCGTGATTCGAACTAGATTGGTATGACAGGCGTCACCTAAATTTGTACGGCGGCCGTCATCGATGGTGCCAAAGACCCTTTCCCTTCCTGAACAATTGGTCTTATTCTCCTTACTTTACTTCAATTCTCGCCTATATTTTGTTCGTATTTTGCCGTCGTTTTGTCGATTTTGACGTTATACAATAACATATTACGTTTTCGTTATCATGTCGGTATTATCTGTTGTTTTTGTTCTCCGAGCCAATTATACTCATATAACAATAGCTCAATGAACAAAGATCTAAAACGTATAAACTTTATTCTACACGGATCAAACTAAAGACGAATTTAATTTCCATGTAACATAACTATGAGAGCATTATAAACATCACGGCACCGCTCGGTTCACTATACAATAAAATGGCAGTAAAACGTGCACGATGAAATCAGACATGTTCGTTACGAAAACAGCCGAGTGAAATACGTTTACTGAAATTTTATACGCATATTTTCGGATGGCACAGATAAGTAACTGGCATGTTTCCCAACCTTACGTCTGCAGTTTATTGCCGGTAATCTACTTGCACGGATAAATCACTGAAGAAACCAACGAATACAATTAGACAATCTAGGTTTAATAGAGCGTATAATTGTCGGTACCAATACTGTCTAGTCTCTTCGTTTTCACCAGAGAATATCTAATATACTTACAATTGGTGTGATCAGTAAATTGACGACTTCACCCACATGAAATGTTTCAGATTACACTTGGATAACGTAAGACAATAACAATAAAACACAGGATTGATCGGAAAGGTAAACATTACCAGTAGCCTCTCAGAATCTCATTTACTTGAAACAGAATGAAGATATAAGCCAACAGAATCCAACTTTTCTTTTTCTATAACCTTGGCCTATACGATCGATATCCACGTGATCTAGCGTAATGTAGTCTGTGTCACAATGATAAATCACAAGTGAACTGTTCTGATTGTTATATTATTTCTCCATGATTGATTTCGCCAATAACAAAGTATCATGTCTAGAGTTTACCGTACTAGGTGTTGTCCTTCTAAACCACGATCCGACTTGTAGGCACCTCGGCAATATCCGGACGAAGAACCGGAATCAGATTAGACCTCTGAATTAAAGGTTGTTCCGTTTCAAGTTTTTGTTCACAACTGCCAGACATATTGGAATCTCTGAGCAAGTTGCCTTGAGGAGTCGACCGTAGTAAGGATTCATCACTTTGTGCCTAAATAGAAATTATTCCAATTCGTATATACACCGACATGCCACTACAACATGCAGTGTAATTAAACAGCCGGGAGGTGTCGAAATGTTAATTATACCTACATCTAACAAAGCGGTTTACTTATTAAACGGTGCCTGATTAAGGCCATTTTCCACGCCGTACACGTCTTCAAATAGTTTCTGTTTCAGCAATATACATCTCCAATATAAAATCAGGTGTGTATAGGTGAACGAAACTAGTATAAAGACCTTAATAGCGTAAATTTAAAATCGCATCGAAATCAACAGTAAGTAACGACCTATTATAACATATAGATATCTCGCTTACAGACGTATTGTCGTTTATATTATACATGTAGGTGTTTATTTGCGTTACAGAAGATAAGATGGGATACGCGGAAAGCAGTTTAGCATCCAAGACTCATCAAGTGAGAGATGAATATTCATCTCAGATAAGATAAAAGAATATCGAACAATTCGTGTATTTAATTGTCTTCTACTTGTAGGAAATGTAGTGGTCGAATGCTTCGTAGGAAAACAATACTTCCAAAACATTTTGTATGATAAAGCCATTAATCGGGTAAGGTAAAAAAAAAAGAAGACAACTGATAGTCATACAAAGGGGAATGTAAAGACCCCCTCCCCAGTGGTGTAGTACTGTCGCTTTCTGATTGTCTCCGACACTTTAGTCACTATATCAAAATGTATTTTGTCGGAACTTGGTATGTTAGTCTCCAAGAACAGAAACTGACATTTAGATACCCAACTCGGGTGCGGAAAGGCCACTGTCTGTCGCACGTTAGAAGATTTCGCTGCAGCAATGCGGCTTTGATATCATATTTTATACACCATATAAATCTTATTTATATTTCATATACACACTACGGTCTGAAAGGTTTGTATAAACCATACCATAGACAGTCTAGATAAAGTCGTAAAGGCGGCTATAGTATCTAATCAATATTGTCGTTGCACTGTAATTGCTTGAAGAAGGAAGCGGCCAGCTGGCGACAAACACGGATTGCCATGTCATTATGGATAAACTTTGTTCTTATATCAACTATTATACGAGAACAATAGTCACGTTATCTTCATATTCCATACTTTTCAGACTGCCAAAAACCAGACAACTGAATCAGATGAGTTAAAAGCTCTGTTGTTATCGCGACCAAGACTAGTAAGGCACCTTTAATACCATCATAAACCCTTGGCTTGTTACGTCATGACCTTAGTTGTACTTGTACATTGTGTCTTTTATTAGCTGACTGATATAAGAGGACAATACATTGTAACCTACCATACGTAAATATAATGTCCAATCATGATAAGGACACAGCTATGAAAAGATGAAGACATGAGTGGCGTTGCTGTGTGAAAATAAGTTGCGAGTCCACAGGACGAAAGCTTTATACTATTAGACAGTCAACTACGTCTATAGAATTAGTGACATATTTCTGAATGTTTTGTCTTTAACATTAGTATGACTATCAGCAAGCCTAAATTTCGAATCAATGCACGATTAAGCTATCCTTAAGGAATTTCGGATTCTGTGACCTGTTTCGTTCTAAAACGATAAATCTACGTTTCAGTGCTCTCCGAAATAAACACGGATGGACACACTATTTATAGCCGCTAGTACTCATTAAAACCACGTCGCATTTACAGTCAATCACAATGCATTATTTACACCACAGTCCGCATCGTGTCCGTGGAAACATTGTAACGTGGTGATCATGGTAGCCATGCTTATGCTGGTCACATGAGTATACAACATGAATGCAATATTAAGGTCACATGACAATTGATCCAGGCAATAGATGATAAATAAAACAACATCCGGACGCCCCAGAACAGACAGCGAAACACACCAGGGAGAAGACAGAACATCTAAATCGATCTACAGAAAAAACTACCCCTTTGTATGCATGTTATGTTGAATTTTTAACTGCATGATCCATTTTTTCTTCACAAAATACCTCGAACATGTACTCATAATATTCTATAATGTCCCTATAATAAATCACATTCATATTTATATCTTAAAGATTCACGTATAGAAATACACACTTCTGTCCTGGCCAGTCTTCCTCACTGTATATCAACTATTCCCTCATCTGATATTGTCTTTGTGGATTCAAGATTGTTCAACAGAGACTAACTGCTGGATTACAGCCAGATGGGACATACACAATGCGAAATTGCAAAATATACGACAGTTACGCCGTAACGGCTTCATGTATAATCAATATTAGGCCTTATTCATCCACATTCGTGATACAATTGTTTATTACATAAGCAATTCATACCAGTTTTATTCATGCTTAGTGTGTACGCATATTTGTATATATGCTTTGAGGGCATATACAAAGCTGTGTTACTGCATTGCAGAAGTAAAAAGGATTTCATTTCTTGAAACCGATTTACGAGGCATTATATTTAAAAGCACACGTGAACTCAAATGTGAAATCAATATTCAAAATCATTTGTAACGAATATATCTACCCATAGTAAAGAATGTATTCAACATTAGTAAAGAATAAATTCAGCCTTACTAAAGAATACATTAACCAATAGTAAAGGATACAGTCACCAATAGTAAAGGATACAGTCACCAATAGTAAAGAATAAATTCACCAATAGTAAAGAACAAATTCACCCTTCGTAAAGAATACATTCACCCATAATAATGTATATATTCACCAGTAGTAAAGAATATAGTCAATCAGTAGTACAGGATTTATTCACGCATGAATGTTTCTTTCATTTCAGGTTAATTTTGCTTTGGTATATTTTAGCATTATAAACCAAATAATGCAACGAGAAGTAATTTCAACTTAAAAAATATTTATTTATACGAATATACTAAGCATAAACAGTATCGCAGACTGAGTTACCTTTGAATCGCATGGGCGATATTTTGCAAATTTTGATATTGCATTGATATTAGTCTAGACAAAATAGTTCTTAACTTTAAAATACATCACGGGTACATAGGCTAGTGCTTGTTTTCCACAAACTAAACCTGGAAAGGGTGCACGTTTAGAATTGGCAAACAAAACAGACCAGATTTGGTTTAGCAATTTCCAGGCAGATTATATCATAAACACCACACACCACACTATTTCACAGTCGCTAAAATCGGGGAATATGATTACTAACTTAAATAATGGGTGTGCTACCAGAAGCATTGAGAATCGAAGAACGCGGTTTCTGAGACAGATTTTTCGCATGACAGAGTTCCATTAAGTCCTTCAAGGAATCCGAGGTCATCGATTGCCAGCGGAAGTCAGAAGTGCAGAGATTTTAACAGACAGAGAAAGGGAAAGTACAACAGGGTTGGTTTAGATTTTTTGCAGTAATTGTGAATCGTTTGTCTTCTGATAATGCGCACGGCATGCTCCGTCAGCGACTCCAGCTTCATATATGAAGGCTGTTTGCAGGGATAACCCATGCTAACAGGAGGTGACTTTCTGCTTGCATTATATCAAATAGAGACAAGATCTCTAATGTGTCGTGTCAAACTGATGCCAGACGAAGTACTTTACATGACACAATCGTTCAAATAATAAAGACATATAATGAAAATACTTTAATAGCTTTTGAAACCCACTGCAAGCGCTATCGATATTTTGAAAACAGTTCATGGATTTGTGTGTAGTATATCTTGTAGAGTTGTAGACACCTGACCGAGAAGGCTCTAATCTAGATATTGGTATGGTATGTGAATGCGTAGCTGCACGTGCAAACATTGCAAGTGTTTTGTGGTTGGCATTGTTTTCTGTTTGATTGTTCTCTCTTTGAAGCATCATCTAGTTAATGTTTAAACTTCTCTTGCAATAACCCGTTTTTCATAGCTGAAAAAAACATAACTGATTTCCTGACAGCTAAAACTGACAATCACATATAGTAGCCATTACACCGCACACATTACAGATAGCTCAACCCAGCTTTTAGTTGTCACGAGGAAAAATGAATCATTATAGAGCTTTAACGTTTAAATGGTGCATTTAATCGAAGCTAAAACTATTTTTCTCCTGGCCATAAAGTTCAGTAAAAGGTGTTATCCGGTGCAATATTATCAAACTTGATGTTGTTTACTCGCCAACAAATTGCTAGAGTATTGATAAGATCCATGAACGCGCACACGTACGTGTATTTGAATAGTATGCTTTGTGTGTTTTGTAAGCATTTTCATGTGAACTTTAACTTAACCAGAATGCCTTTCAACTTGTTGCGCTCTTCCCGCTGTATCGTTATTTTGGGTTGCTTTGTTCTTATCTCATGATTTTTCATGCCTGTCCTGACACTTCAGTGATTAACACTTCAGCATTTTTCAAACAAACATGTGCATATATATATATATATATATAAATATATATATCGTTTGTTTTGTTTATTTACTGATTATGTGAACCATGATTGATTGTTCTGACAACGTAATCCACTGTGAAGTGTTTCCAGTTAATCCTTTATACATAGTCAAGTCTGCAGAGTTAACCTGTGTTAATAACTAAGTAATTCCTACTCAAGCCCAGGCTCCAAAGTGATGTATACTTAGCACCAACTGATAGCTGATGAGTGAATGAAACGACCCAAGTGTTCACGAGTTCAATTTGGAGAATGTCTTTGGCGTCTGATGGGTCTGTTATCCGTCAGACAGAATATGAACAACTAAGCCTATCGACATTCTCATAAATAACATGCATAATTTAATTAATTCTCAGTTGCAGTATCCAAACCCATCAGCCTCTGTGGCACTTTGACACAAGCATGATTGCCACACCCCCATGAACATTGTAACTGATATACCCACACAAGTCTATATATGTCCTGTAGATACAGATTGATAGATTACCAATATACCATCAAAGACCCGACGAACACGCGTTACGATGATTTTAGCGATCTGTTCCTCCTAAATTCACGGTGCTAGTGCTATAAACAGTTACGATAGAGGCCTCACACCGGGTCATTGTCAGCGGTACTGCCAGCAACACCAGTAAACTACATTATATGATCCCCAAGACATTATACACTATAAATATTTCATGTTCCGTGTCATCCAAAAGTTGTATTACAAGATCACATTTTAGATGGTGTCGGTGGTAGTATAATTATATTGAAAATGTGCTCTTCCAAAATTGGAAAATATGAAATTTCAGCATAGTTCATACTTTTTCATCATGATAAGGGAATGTATAAAAGATGTGAATATATGGAATTAACATACAGACATTGACATAACATCATATTTCAACCCATCTCATTACACACATCTGTCACGTTCAAGGTTCCTTATATCTGGAACATGCACTATACTATTAAAACGTACACCTTATGTAAGTTAAATTCATGATATAAAAACTGGAACCCATTAAGTTGTCATTTGAAATATGTTACAAGTACCATTCCGCTGCTCGACGTCACCTTGCCATTTTTTAAAAGACATTTAAGGTCTGCCTAGGTGTAGAATCTATGTATTAACCAACTTATGACCAGCAAGGTAAAATTCCATAACAAGACGTAGAAAATATCGCCTCCTTGATGATGCAATTACCAGGTGTAAAATAACGCGGTCTTTTACAATTTTTCGCTTATCAGTCAGATAGACCTTGTCAATCTGAAGACTATACAAAGGCAAAAACAAGAAATATGCAATAAAGCCATTGAACAGGATTACAGGGGCATCTAAAATAGACAAGCTACAATAAACCACACAAGGGATAGATCGACACAGCACTAGTTCTTCAGAAAAGGAATGTATTCATCTTCGTGACCTGAATACCATCTTGTCAACACATAGGGACAATACACATGACTTTAACAACAGCATATACCGTCATAATGATGAAATCGTAATTCGATAGCAAAGGTAATAACATTATGGCAAACTATGCATAAAGTACACTATGTATGTAGAATCTTGAAACGCACAAAAGGGAACAGGGCCATGAGTTCCAGGAAGGTAAGCGTCTTCGGATACATCGATGAAACACGCAATTGAAATCGAGGATAAATTAACATATCCTCAAAATAAGAACTAAGATAATGACAATGGAACAACTGGGCATATCAACAATCATCAAACACATCTGATTTCATATCGCATAGAAAAATATTTTCAAAACCTTCCGACCATAAGACTCCCCGTCCTCTTCATCGGCCTTTGATTTTCGTCGCAGTCCACATATCACGGGAATCGTGATGATGGGTATAAAGATATCGAATCAACCCAGGTTTGGGAAGTCGATATTTTACTAACTAGAAATGACAAACTAACATTTGGAAAATAGAGCTTTCCATACAGCCTCGCCGCAAGCTGTCCCTGTCAACGATTGAACACGCGAGAACAAAACATAATTAAATACCGACATATTACCGAATCCACAATTCTAAATTAAAATCAGTAAAATGGGGATAAAATACGACCAATACATTTTACATTCATTGACACTTGGAAACATACGATTGTGATAAGACTAAATGTTCCGTTTGGATAAGCATGTTCAGTTTCATCGACAACAACCATCGTATACAATACATCTAGGATAAATCCAGAGCTAAAATACACATCATTTACATATAAGAATAAAATCATTAAAACACAATTAAACGTTTGACATGGCGCTGGCATACCTTATTACTATACACAAACACATCCTCCCTCTCACCCACTCTCTCACACACGCACGCACGCACACACACACACAAGACACGAAAGATGGAAAACAAAACCGAACAAGGTACGCGTCACTGACATAAATACGATCAAAAAAGAAAAAGCACGGTGCCCACAAACAAACAAAGCTTTTAGACTTAAGATTGAAAAAAATGTCCGATATCATGTATCTATTTATTTATTCATTTTAACATTGATATAAAATTTAAAAAAATTCAAATATGCGGTGACAAGATATGCTGTTCAGACTTTCACGACGCCAACTCAACTATTGATTGCATCGTGCAAAACTAAGTTGAATGAACACAGACTGTTTACTGAACATTTGGTGAGCGATTTTGGAGTAAAACCATTCTGTCCATATGATATGAGGCAACAAATCCTCTATTTGTAATAAGAATCAAGTAGTTTGACGGCCTATTAAGAACAGCAGATTTATTGAAGAGAGACAAAATTGTCATTGTAAAGTAATTTAATCTAAACTTCACTCAGATATCCATGACCGAACGGACTATGCATCTATACGTAAATGCATTCAAGAAACCTAATGCATATATACATAAGAAACGATTTTGTCGACTGGAAAAGGAAATGAGCAGTTAAGACGTTTATATGATGAAAGATCACGCGATATGATATTTTTCACCTGAAAATACCCACGGCCAATCAGAAGCTCATTATATATCTACATTTTCGTATAGGCTTTTTATATTTCTTCCATACAGTATTGAAAAAAATTCTTGCATGCGGTTAATGCTCAATTTAATGCAGTCGGCGGTTTAACTCGCAAAATCGAAGGAATAAAATAGATGTGAAAATCAAATATTTGCTCAAATAATCTATAAACAAAGGCTTGATGACTTAGACTATAAAAGTATTGTTTGCAGGTTAAAAAGGCTTTCGCAACAGGCATGATTTGGCTTAGATCAAAGACCCACTCCAGATTAATCGGATAGTTTTAGAATCAAAGTACTGACATTGATTTTTCTCTAGGGATTGTGTGCTATTTGTGTTCCCATAGACGTCTGTAAAAGTTATGGGAAGAAAAAAGAACACAAAGTCTAAAAAAAGGTTGCACAACAAGCGTACATTAAGGTAATTTCCAATAAACCTAAGATAAAAAAGCACAGCTTTTAAACTAATTTACGGACCAAGTACACTTTCGATCCGGACCGGATATCGATTGAGCAGATTCCATTGTTGAGGCATGCGTAACATCAATAATGCGTCCCAGACAATATCACTCGACTCGAGAGGATTAATGAATGATGATTGGTTGTCCAGTAAACGGCTGTGTATGCTCAATTATAAATCTATTCAATTAGTGAAGACATTGTCTGTTAACGACTTTTCAAGAGTCTAAGATGACATTAATTGTATTGGATAATATGTAGATCCACATCAATATATTTTGGCTATAGCACATTAGGTCTGTAGATACAAGAATTTTATTGCCGTAACTGAAGTATTTTTCAAATATTTACTGGAAATGCAATTATACAGTCTAATTTCCGACCACGAACCCAGTACATGTAACAGTGTACAGAAAAAAAACCTCAACAAATGTATGTATTCCAAGTAGACTTGTTATGAGTTAACTCTTATTCGTTCTTATTATTAATTGTGTATCATGCTATTTTTATTTTTTATTTTTTTATTTTTTTTAATTTTTTGTTGTTTTTTGTTGTTGTTTTTGTCGGGGGTTCTAGCTTTCATCATATTGAGAAAAATAGATCTAAACTATTTTAAAGATATTTTCTGTTGTTTTCAACACACATACACAATTTCATAATTTTCAGTGATAATTTCTTCAAATAATCCAAGGCTAGTAGTCAGACACCTTAATGTGATGGAAGACATTCCTTTATTATTCCGCAAAACATTGTTTTCAGAAAGAACCGTACGGAAGATTTTGGGATGAATAAACAGGATTAACAGTAGCTGATATATGACCTTATTCTCTTTGTCCTTGACTTGCACACCTATATCGTGTAATTCCCTTCTAACAAACACTTCTGACCCCCATGCTTGGTAATTAATCTTAAAGACTAGGCAATGGATCGTCATTAAGAGTTGTCTGTTTATGGGGTGTCCATAAATAATACATGGAGTTAGGATCGGTCGTATAGTAAAGTTAGGTTGGTTAGTCAGATGTCGGAGTGTGGTTATCTATGAGATCACCATACACGTACTTAAAGTCAGAATTAGACAGGCCACAACGTACACCACCTCTAGAACCATGAATACAAATACTACTACCTGGTCTTAAACACAATAGGTCAATTGTTTTCAAAAGTATCCTATTTGATGATTGGTTTAGTGTGTATTTATTTAGCGTTCTATTACCAGCCAGTGTCATTTAAGGACGTGTCCAGGTTTTGGAGTTGGAGGAAAGCCGGAGTACCCGGAGAACAACATGCACCGGCCTATGGGTCAGTACCTGGCAACTGCCCCACGTAGGTTTCGAACTCGCAACCCAGAGGTGGAGAGCTAGTGATAAAGTGTTGGAACACCTCAACCACTCGACCACCGCGGCCCCGATCTTTTATGAAGAGAATTTTAAAGATGTAAGAAAAAAAATAAGCATAACTAAACATGAACTCAATATGAGCTCCGTTATATCCTTTGTTCATTGCCCATGGGATACATGCATCGCTAGCTAATATCATTTTGGAAAATCATTCACGTTCTAGACTTGCATTTCAAGCCATATTTGTTTGTCTCTGAATGAAGCATAACTGGGCTGTGATACAAAGTATTTAAATAAGATTTTAAAAATACTTTAATTAAAATTCGGTGTTTCGTATCATCGCTGTATAATGATAAGCATAAAATCTTTTTTCAATCAAGTAAGCGTGCGATGAAGGATGAAAATCTAAATTAAAAAAAACAACAACAACGAAAACAGTATCTTATCCTTCATCGTGAAATACAAAGGTAACCGTGCGTAACCCGTTTTTGTCTCCTTTAAGACATCGGTTATCATCACATTAGGTCACCAATCAATTAGATGGATGTGTTTAGCAGTGCATGTACGTATCAAGATTGCATGTTCTATCACTGCATGTTAATATTCCGTAAAGAGGAAGAGGATGACAGGGAGTGGCTGCCCACACGGACTCAACTTTTTGCGGATCATGGAATCTAGAAAGGTCTATTAATTAAAGTGGTTGACAGAAAGAGTAATATTTTTTTTCGAGTGGCAGTTGATGGACGGAATCTAAATACACCGTAACGGGTCGGTTCTAAATCGGAACGAGGGGGCCATAGACAACGAAACGTTTACTGTCACGATTCAAATATAGCGATTTGTACATATATTAATGTATAAATAACTGCCTTTTATATGCCAAAGGTTACGTAAACATTCTGGTCATAATTCTCATAAAGGTGACAGAAAATTGTCACGGAATGGCCATGCAAAAAGCCACTGACGGTCGCATTTTTTTTTTTATTTATGAAAGTCTGTTTTTAGTTCAAATTTTGATAGTAGGAATCAGAAAACACTTCTGTAGAACGAAACAGGATCGATTCTTCTTTGTTTTCATGCTTTCTGGGTTATCTGTTTTACATTGTGTCATCTAGATCTGTAACAAAAGGTTTGCTGGTTGTGTAAAGGTGCCAAACATGAATATTGAATATTGTATTTACAGCTGGCTCGACACATTCAAATTTTGAATGTTGAATGTTTAATGTTTAATGTCGTAAGCCGAATGCTAACAGTTCACACAGTCAGTTTAATTTATTCATAAATTCCATAAATATTTTATATATCAATTTTTCTTTTCTTTTTGATTGACCATTTTCGCATTTGTCTCCAATTCTTGTCTCTTTTTTCTTGATATTTGACCTGTCAGAGAGTGTTTTATTTTTGACCAACCAATCATGGAGTTAGTACGGTATGGCAAACGAACTAGGGTTATACCTCTAATAGTCGAGAACAATCACAATTTGACAGTGTCATGTCAGGGTATCGCCCACGCTGTCGGGCATGGGAATACATCCGACTCAGAGACGCTGAGCTCGATGTCCTTGTATGCATTATTAACAAAAGCTTGCACATAGACCTGCCATCGAAAAGGAAATTGGTGATTTTAGGTGAATGCTAGCATTTGTCAAATCTCAAAATGTGATATTTCCGTTGCGCACGAACCACCTTTCTGAGTACACATTTGTCGTCATTTAATTGACTCTGAAACGAGATTGGCTTCCCAATCCTTATCTGTCAACATTTCTGTTTTAAAAATAATAGAAACTATTAGTTAAGTGACAAATCTAAATCTT
This sequence comes from Pecten maximus, assembly GCF_902652985.1. Taxonomy (NCBI): domain Eukaryota; kingdom Metazoa; phylum Mollusca; class Bivalvia; order Pectinida; family Pectinidae; genus Pecten; species Pecten maximus. The sequence goes on along the minus strand of NC_047023.1, from coordinate 13,020,277 downwards.
GAATTTTTGCATGTTTAACTTCTTCAAAAGAATAAAATGTCAAATAGGTCATACAATATGGCCGACAACTCCTGATCGAGATTCACCTTGATGACCAGCACATATAAATGGGAGGTATTTGGATTTTTCTTCAATCAAGGACTTAAATATTCTTGGAAATTCTTATGAATCAAAACACGTATGGAAACGTGTGTACAAGTACACCACTATTTAATCAATCTGGGAAAAAATGGATTTCTGCAATATGTTTTAAACAAAAATGAAATGCATATGTATATCTTGAATCGTTGCCATATTCATAATAATGTAGCTGTTGCATACGAGATAACCGCAAGTATGGTATATGGAACTGATTAAGATGCGCCCCTTGTAGTCAAGAGGTTTATGTGACATCTTAATTGCCAGTTTAAAAGTCTTAGGTAGAACATAAACTATATATCATCTTTTCAGTAAAACTACTTAGCGCATGACATTATAAATTTCGAATCAGATCGATATCCTACTTCTAAATTGTATTTATGATAACCATTTATCATAATCATGTTGTATAATATATAGAAAGCAAAGGGTCGCTATAGTATTCATGTTGGGTTGAAGTGCATAACACTTCACGTTTCAGACGCGGTAGCTCGGAATGAAATTATAAGAGATGTTGTAGAAGAATGAATTATATAAAGCCATGAACGATAGAACAATGTTCTAAAGCACAGCAAATATTCAACGCTAACTGATCTCTATCATACATCGTATTTCAAACCACTGGTTACATATTAACAAATAGGCTTATTTGATGATGGTATCTTTCGGCAATGGGTTTTCAGGCGATGCTATCAATCGGAGATTAAGGCATATGGTTGTAAGTTATGTTTATCATTTGACTCAAATTGTACATTTTTTATCTCCCCTGATTCTATCCATGTAGAGATTTAGAAGAATTGTGAGCGACCCTTATAACATATAGAGATTTATATAGAAATTTAATTGATTTACGGAACACTCTCTCTGATATTGTTAAGTTCTGTTAAAGGACCCAAGTGTCAGATGTATATCTGATTCCGAAATGGAACAATGCACTATATGAAAGATATAAGATAAATAATATAGAGGTTCGGGCGATATTCAATTAGGATTACATTTCATAATTTCATTTGAGCAGAGTACGTCAAGTATACTAACGCTAAGTATTGCGTTATCCTGTTCTCTGCAGGTTTCCCTCCAGCATACTATCACACATTTAAAACAAATGTAAATACTATAAATCATATTAAGTCAGCGTCTTAGTTTAAAAAAATAAAATATCTAGATTCTTAAGGATGTGTATCTGAAGCGGAACTGGACCGGGTCGATAATCGGCGACCAGGTAGCTCAATTTGTAGAACATCCGTGTTCGGAGGTCCCGGGTTCAAAACCCTCTCTGGCCGTGCATTTTTTCACTCCCCTTACATATCTACAGGGCTATAAGATCTTCAGAGCGATGATTTATAAAAGCTTATAATGGGAGGGAGGTTACCGGGCGACGATGTATACAAGTTCATTAATATACCTGTAAGGCGATGATGTTTACTAGTATATAAGGCGATGATGGTTACAGAGCGATGGTGAAAGGAAATACATGATTAAAAGGCGATGATGTTTACCGAGCTATGGTAGATATCAGGCCATAATACTGAAGGTCGATGGTGTCCTTTCCTGCACACGTGTTTTAACCAAGCTCTGGTTATATAATACTCTTAACAATTATGTGAAATATGAAACGAAAAAGTCCATAGCCTGAGGACAATTCCAAGTTTTATTGTTTACGTTCTTCTGTTATTTATTTTAGTTACATTTTAACACACTCAAATGTAGAAGTTATCGTCATATAAGGATATTTTCTTCTCCAATTAGATCAAGCGCATGTCAATGATTGACGTTAATTAGACACAAAAATAAGTTACGATCCTTCATTAGCGAAGTGTATTGCATACGAATGGAATTATCTGTAGTTAAACGTTTCCTTTGTGTGACATTGTGCACGGACCTTCGTGTATAATTTTACACAAATGCATTTTAATACAAATATTTTGAGTTTCATTAATTTTAAAATTCCTTTGATATCAAATTTAACCGTTTTATAGTTTTCTCGTAAATCTACGATTAGCGTTTAACGATCAATGTCTAAAAAATACGTCATAGATTTAAAGTAATCTCGAAGGTGACGTTCACGTTAATTTTTGAATTGGTCGCCAGCTTTAAGGTAATGAAACCAATGATATTATATAATATATAATGTTACAATACTATAAAGACACGGGTTCTGAAATGATAACCTTAGTGTGAGCATTTTTTTTAATAACTTGAGTGTGGGTCATTACTCGGTGATATCGCGTATGAATATATGTAAATATTGGCGGACTTCTTTCCGCAATCCATATGTCTGTGTTGCCTAACATGCAAACGATATGCCTAATTCATAGGATCTCTATTTTGTTGCTCAGCACGTTTACTCGTTGTTGATGTGTGGTGTGTTTATATGTTAGACGTTCAGCACGCTTACTCCTTGTTAATGCGTGGAGTGCTTATATGTTATAGGTTCAGCACGCTTACTCCTTGTTAATGTGTGGTGTGTTTATATGTTAGAGGTTCAGCACGCTTACTCCATGTTTATGTGTGGTGTGTTTATATGTTAAAGGTTCAGCACGCTTACTCGTTGTTTTATATGTACTGGATCTCTATTTCAGAGGCTCAGGACACTCACCATTGTTTTATATACATTGTATACTGACTCTCTACGTTAGATTTCAGCACGCTAAGTCATTGTTTATATGTACTTGGCCTCTAAGTTATATTTCAGCACGCTTACTCATTGTGCATATGTACTTGGTCTCTATCTTAGATCCAAGCACGCTCATCCGTTGTTTATATGCACTGGGCCTCTATGTTAGATGTTCAGCATGCTTACTCGTTGTTTATATGTACTGGGCCTCTAAGTTATATTTCAGAATGTTTACTCACTGTTTATATGTACTTGGTCTCTATGTTAGATCCCAGCACGCTCATCCGTTGTTTATATGCACTGGGCCTCTATGTTAGATGTTCAGCATGCTTACTCGTTGTTTATATGTACTGGGCCTGTAAGTTAGAGGATCAGCATGCTTACTCGTTGTTTATATGTACTTGGTCTCTAAGTTAGATGTTCAGCATGCTTACTCATTGTTTATATGTACTGGGCCTGTAAGTTAGAGGACCAGCATGCTTACTCGTTGTTTATATGTACTGGGCCTGTAAGTTAGAGGATCAGCACGCTTACTCGTTGTTTATATGCACTGCGTCTCAATGTCATATGTTCAGCACGGTCACCAGTTGTTTTGTATGTAGTGGATAGCTATATTAGAGTTTAGCACGCTTATTAGCTGTTTTATATTACCAAGTCTTTATGTTAGAGGTTCAGCACACATAATCATTTTTTATGTGGACTGGGTCTCTATAAGTTAGAGTTCTGGTGCGCTTTCTTATTGAAAAAAGAATATCGATTCCAAATAAAATGCTCAGAACCTATTAACGATTGGATAAATAAATAAGTTCATAATCCTACTCGTTTGATATGATTAAAGACACTCAACAACAACTCTTAAAATTATATGAACTGACCTTTTCTTTATTACGCAATTGTAATCTGGTTTGCAATGAAAGCATTGTTATTGACTGACAATAGATCATTGTTTTAATTGGTTTTACTTTCTTACCGGTGGTTTTTAAATTGTTTTGTCCTTTCCGCTCCCGAATATATAACTAAAAGTAAACAGAAGTGTAACCTTATTATGCTGTGGCCAGTTAATCGGTGTTAAATGAAACTCATTAAATTAGTGAAAAGACTTCCCCCAAATGATATGTTTTGTGGCAATTGCTTTTATTTTTATTTGTGACAGTAAATTGTAAGGAAATGTGCAGAGAACATGATAATGCGATGCTAAGCCTTCGTTAACTGAACAAATGAAATTCTGAAATGAAACCCTAATTAAATATTCCTCGAACCTCTATATAACTTATCTTATATCTTTCCTATATTGCATTGTTCCATTTCGGAATCAGATATATATCTGACACTTGGGTCCTTTAACAAAACTTAACAATATCAGAGAGAGTGTTCCGTAAATCAATTAAATTTCTATATAAATCTCTATAAGTTATAAAGGTCGCTTACAATTCTTCTAAATCTTTACATAAATTGCATCAAGAGAGACGAAAAATGTACAATTGGAGTTAAATGTTCGGAATAATATCCCGATTTCTTGTCAGACGGTTTAAATTTACAACAACATGTCTTCATTTCCGTCTGTGTCTACCGTTACAACGTAAACATGATTACATAGCCTCAGCTCTCTGTCGATGTGGTCGATTTGAAACGTTTATATTTTTTACCTTAAACATACTATTAGCTATTTGAAAACATCTTTGGAAGTAAGAAGGCGGATATATGAACAAAATGTATCATTATGCTTCAACTCTCGTTCAGTTTGACTTAAAACGACCTTGCTTTAAGTAGATCTCTCGTGACCAACTCTAGTTTCCCCGGCTCTTGTATAGCATAACCCCCTTTTGACGATGCAAATAATATAGGACATAATGCATCTTGGAAGTCAAAAGAGAAATAAGCTAGCGAGCGATTTTACAAATTTGACCACCGTGAACCTGAATTTGACTAAAGGCCACCTATATGCTACTTTACCCTGATTTCGTTTACTGTAAATCACCTAGATTTCGCGAGTTCTTTATTTCGCGAACTATCAAAATCATGGATCCGCAAAACTCCTACATGTATATCGCCATCCAAATGTGTTATATTGATAAAATTAACCGTGAAGGATTTGAATTCGCGATTGGCTCTCCTCGGCATACATTCCTGTATTAATTTCTACCTACGGAGGACGTTACACAGGCACTATCGTGTCACATTTTGCAAATAGGTTCAAACAATAAGGAACAATGTACATGTAGTTTTATCATGCAGGTTTAGAATAAAAGCATTACCCATCACGATGGTCTTTTAAGACACCGGAACATCAAATTCAATTCTACATAGTGCATGCTTTTACAAAAACGTGCAAAGAGAACGATCCCTTTGAATTTCTATGAACATCAAGCGACAGTTCTTGATTTAAATGTTTAAAATCTACAGGTACATCTTACAGTAGGCGGCCAAGCTATACTGAGACAGTGAGATACATGTTTAAAGCCTAATTGCTGTTTTGATAGTTGCTTTATTCAAAGACGTCCTTTTAAGTGAATTTAACGGACATTAGTGTTTACAAGAAAATTTCAGTGATCAAAGTACATTACAAAAAGCTTATTTTCCTGTTTGGTTAATCATTATCAGTTTTTTTTCTTTTATTGTTCTGGTGGTCCATCAAGCTTGGCGAAAAGGCTATTACGATCCGTACCAGCTTACATACTATATAATACACACGCAATACCTCTATAGGAATAGAAGGACATGCAAAGCACACGCAATTCTATCATTACAATGGGACAACATGTAATGGACACGCATCCCTAACGTTGATGTCGGCAAACGCAAGGATATTCTTGTACATTTCTCATAACCACAAATTTTCTCGACAAAATATATAATTTGTAATTATTTGGAATAGACAACCACACACAGGGAATTATGCTTAGTCAATCAGAACAAATTGCTAATTTACTTCTGCTTACGAGAATTATGCGGTTCCTAAAACATACATAATTACTGTTTATCTTTCCTGGGTTTCCTAGATAATGCTGTTTGGATTCCGTCCTATGGTGTATGATTTTGCGGAGACGTTGGGCAGTTACTGGAGTATTTGACCTTGGCTGGCATTAGGCTGCGATGCGTACGTAGTGAAGTGAAAGTATATTGAGTTATACTATTGCGACGTAGAAAATATGTAAACACTTACATCTGTCACGAAACAACGCTAACAATATCTGTGTAGTTTAACACGGCGGTAACTGAGATATATACGCTTTTATACCGAATCAAACTGGTGTTCAAGGTAAACATCAGAAAATGGTTTTAAATTATCTCCCGTCAATCCATCACCCTTGTAGATTTCATCTAAACAACTAAGTATTGACGTAAGTTAACACGTGATCAGTTCAAGATAAGATATGTGTTGGCATGGACGCTTTGCCGAACTATTTGTCGAGAGGAAATTAGATAGCAATGTTTCTATTGTATACAAATCACTTCGTTCACAGTGTTTGTTTTGATATTTACATGTTTGATCAGGAGTGATTAAAGGTTATTACATTTGGCGTACTTCAATTCTGTTTGCCTGGTTGTGTTAAATGCAATAAAATGCATTAGTGGTGCAGCAAGAAAACAAAGACATTTTAGAAACAAGTAAATAGTGATGTTTTGTATGTCTGGTTAAATGTAAAACTAGCATGTACTGTTCATTCTATCTAAATAACGAAAGATTTCATAAAATAATGATAATGAAAAAACAAAACAAAAACAGAAGAAAAAATGTTCTAATATAGACAATGTCGATCTTGTAAAAGCGTTGGTATACGCAGACAATTAAACACATGACCCTCGATTGTAAACTAGTGCGATGCTCGATCCTAAAAGAGCAAGTGAAGGTCCGAGGTTCGTGGTTCGAAGCTCCTTACACTCGTTCCGGTTTGTGATTCTCGGGAATCTGAGAAACTGACCGGTTCGTGCGGTCATGGTTGTATCCGTAGATGAGACAATTTAACCTCATTGCTTTTGAAGGCATGTGACTGGCCTTCCGTATGCTGTTCAGTGAGGTAGTCACCAACTACTACAAGGAAGTGAAACCCCGCCTTAAAATAACCCTGGCTGTTCACAGGGTGGAGATCTCGGCAAACTAGTACTCTGTGAATATTTTAATGATATCAACTATTACGCAGTACATTCTAAAACAAAAAATAATCCACAAATTCCAAAAAACCAATCAGGAGACTAGTGGATATGACTTTCAAAGTGTATAGCAAATAGAGACGAGATTCATGATTATGATCGACAATACAATTTGTTTTATGAATAAATTATAGTCAATGCCCAAACGGGTTTTAGTGATCAAGCATATCTTATACCCAAATAAATTATTCTATTGATTGTAGGGATAGGTTGATAACAATCATTGTCAATCTAATATGCAATTATGACTTTATCTCAATTTAATACCGTAAAGAAATGCATAAAAGATAAGGAGGCAAAAAAGGTTAATTTTTGAAATTACGAATTATCCATGCGCGAGGAATTTAATTGGATTTGCTTGGCTATGCATCACTGATCTTACACTCCTGTAGGATAATAAGGAGTATGAGACGCTATCGGACTATTGTTTCTACGATGGTCACTTAGTTCAGCTTTACCAGAAAAAGTGCATGAAAATCTCGGATTAACACAACATGCATAATAAGTACATCCATTTAAGGTCATGACTGTCATGAGGCACAATCTGATATGGCAGCCAAAAGCCCCTTAATATCTCAATTCTGGACCTAGTCGCCCGATCTCCTATCACAAAAAAAAAAAAAAAAAAAAAGTAAAACCATTTTTTTAAGCTATGCATATGTTTCGTTTATTTCAATTGGAATAAACGAATCCCTGTGTGACATAATAACTGCTGAACTAAGTATTTGTGTTTCCTTCGCAACATAGACATTCATATCGAGTAAGACCTGGTTCCCATTTTTTAAGGTGAATTGCATGCCTGTACAACACTAAGTTCTTCAATGAAATATCTAGAGAATAAGGAAATGTCAACAGAGTCGTCATTCTAATGGAAGCCAATGGAAATGGTGGAATCTCAAGTAAAATTTGCAGTGCATCGGTAAACTTCTAAAAGTGCCCGGATAATGAGATGACGTGTTACGAGACACGTCATATCACGTGGTATGAATCCACGTCCAGATTTTGGTATTTCCTTTGATCTATTTCAAGTTTTTTGTTGGCCCCTATCATTAACACTTCCAGTCCTTAAATAGCATCAATGACGAGTCCTCGAGAACGAAACAGTGGTATGATGTCCCTAACATCACCGACGAGTCCCAGAAGGGCTAAATGCTTGTATGTCCCTAACATCACTGACGAGTCCAAGAAGGAAGAAATAGTTTTATTATTTCCCTAACAACACTGCCGAGTCCTAGAAGGACAAAACAGCTGTATGATCTCCTTAATACCAATGACGAGTTCTAGAAGGACGAAAGAGCAGTTTGTTTTCCCTAGTAGCACTGACGAGTCCTACAAGGAAGAAACAGTTGCATGATGCCTCTTGCATCACTGACGAGTCCTAGAAAGACGAAACAGCTGTATGATATCCCTTTTACATTTGTACCACCGAGGAAACCTCGAAGGACGAAAGAGCTACAGGGTGCAGTGATTCATTTCGGCTCTACTCTTTCTACTCTCAATTTATCTTGAAAGGTGCTGATATCTCATGTGCTGTGTACAGTACCATCTTTTGATCACATTCATCAATATCAATGGTCCATGATCGACCATGATGATACATTGTAGAGAATTAGAAGCAGGAATTGTATCTGCCAAATAACTCTACTTGTAGATCGTCAGATGTACCCAAGGATATTGATCCAAAGGTACACTGACTGTAATCCTAAATCTATGTAATCTTCACCAACATGCTACCGAGGGGTTCCCGTATTAGGGTAGGCTCAATCCTCCATTAAATCGGGTTATAAATTGTGACGTAAGCCGAAGTACACGTGCACGTCTCACCCAGGGGAGAGGAAGTAACGTTGTTTATGGCGTTGACCTGAGCAGGTATTAATGTATTAGGAGTCTGAGAAATGTCTTAGTTGGTGACATGTACTTCAACAAATGCAAACAACGCTTTACCCTGGCTGTCATACCAATTGTTTATGTGCCGTGTATAAACACAAGAGCGCATATCATATCTAAACATGTTGGCACAAACAAACAAACAAACAAACAAAACTCACAAATCTACAGAAAAGCAGAGGGGTGGAAATTATCTTCAGAAAATTGTATGAGTTCCGCGTTGCTCTAAGTATACCTGCGATACTTGGGATGACAATGATTGGTCTTAAGTTCTAATAAGTTAATCTTGCCTTGTAACAAACATTTTTATTGGCTTAAATCTGATGTTATCAGCCCATCACGTGAAATAGTGACGTTGCTGTTTGTAACGAAGCATTTGATTGGCTGATACAGGAGCGTAATTATTTCTAAGAAAAATGTCCATAAAAATGTAGATTTCAACATGGTTGTTTAGAGCAGACTGCATTATAAGGTGTAAAATAATTATATTTCTATGTTATAGAAACCATAACGTAAATATGTAATCAGATTAGGCTCACAAAATTAACGGCATCGCGATTTATTTAAAGTACACTCCGTTTTTGAGCTAAGGATCCGTAATATAAAAATATATTCAAATAAATCCTTAAATGGATCATACTATCCCTAACTTTAATCTATACCAAACCGCAGTTATATCAAACGCATAATTGCTTATCTAAATTATTTACAAATGCTGATCGCATTTAAACTAATTACTGTTCAAGTTATATAACCGTCTCGTTACGGCCCGGTATGTTGTTTATATTTAAATACGTCAACTTTCACACACAGGTTTCGTTACCATATTAAGATTGCCATTCTAAACGTATCGATCGTATTGATTGGCTCGTATGTGATTTCAAAGATGAAAAGATATATAATCTGTTCCCGAAGTAGGATGTAAATTATACCACACATTTTACAAACCTTTCACCGCCATCAAAACGAACATACGCATGCTCTCATTCCGTGACAGTTTAAAACGAATTTATGAATTCAGTAATAGGACTGCCACTTACGTTTATGTTATTTTCACATAAATCTTTCCTCTTTAGAGCAATATATTTATGTTTGTGTGTAAATATCTAAGGCAGAAATCTAAACCCAATGTAGTGTAAACAGATTCCTTACAGCGACCATAACCGTAAAAATTATTGTTGGAAAAGATTATATAGCGTAATATTTTAAAATCATATACATGTATCATACAACCAAGGCTAATTACGAAAATTGAAAGTGTACACAACCATCAACCATGTGTTTTTTGTTTGTTTTTTGTTTTTTTTTTTGTTTTTGTTTTTTTAAGGGTGTGGGGGTTTGGGAGGGGGGGGGGGGGGGGGGGGGGGGTAAATGCCTAAATGAAAACAAACCAATTATCTTGCGACTTCGAAGGTCCTACAAGAATTCATGGCTGATTCCCTGAATGCCTACATTTTGAAATAACACCCTACTGAGTATGTTTGTACAGTAATTATAGTCTGTTCTGGTGAAGTCACTTAAGTCACCTGTATTTTACCTGTGTGTGTTACCTGTAGATTTTATAGTATTTCTCATCAAAATCAAAGGTCAATATTCAATGAATAAATACTGGACAAAAATATAATATTTTAGAATTACATATATGCACATGGTATTTGTCAATACGTATTTAAACAAATAAGAAATGATCAAATTAATAAATATCAATAATTATCAAATTAATATTAATTAATAATTCATTGCATAAAATATAAATTAATAATTCATTGAAATTAATATTGTAAAATATTCATTAATAATCCTTTAATTATCAATTTCATCAAACCAAAATGTAAATCAAATACTTTGCTTTGTTTTTAATTACAAGTTATACTCAAACGGCTCTCTTATCTCATTTGAACACCTCTCTGATATCACAAAGACTGAAGATAATGATGTTGATAAGTAAAAATCGCTCACTTTACTGGTCGAGATCAGTTAAAACGACAAGCTGTGATGTAGCCCTGGCTACGGAATATCATAACAATTAAGATGACTACAGGAGCTACATGTATGTATCTATATAAACTTCAAAATTATCACCAGTTTGCACTCCTCACCATCTTCCCGTGGACCAACATCAAGGGATGCTTTTCCATTTCACCCAATACAACGACGACACTAGGAGACTGGTTCGCCCCGCAGCTGTATTGCCACTTGTACCACTACACCAATGAAAAGACGTAAGGTTCCGAGCACAAAAGGATAGAGGGGGACAGAACCATTTGAAACCACTACGACAACGACCAAGGACGACCAATCACTTAGAAGCCTGGCACGGGAAATTCAAAAAGATCGTACACCATGCATGTACATCCCAACATCTTCACCAATACGGACATTAAAGGACATACAGGCTACTAATGAGATAACTAGAATTCAACGTCGCGCTGAAGGTACAGAAACATCGACACCCGCCTTGTCCTTAAACAGAGACTGGATAACCAAACTATTGATATCATATCTTACGCCGATGCAGCCTCCGAACTCCATTTAAGTAAAATGTGTGTAGTGATGTAACATATGAACATTGCTTTATCGTGTATTTATCAAAGAGGCTGTCAACAATATGCGATTTTCATGCACGTCGCCTCTCAGCAAGTAAATTATGCCATTGGTACAATGTGTTTTGCATCTATATCTTAATGTATTTTATTACACTGTGAAAATATATTTGTTAATTTGTTCCAACTGCGTACATGTATATTTACATGTCTGTTACAGTTTTCTGTGTCTATTTGTTGATTTTAATTTTGTCCGTCCTGTAACGTTACAGTATGTTTCTAATAGTGTTATTCCTTTCAAAATATGTTATATTATAAAAAATGTAACATTCTAAGATTATAATAGTGATATTCCAAAATGTATTAGCATATATGTACATGTACATTTCAAGTGCTCAATATATTATTAAGATTCTCATAGTGTTGTTTTCAAAATAAGATATAAAGATATGTTAACTTGCAGAATTCTAATGCTCTTATAACTTATATATCAATGTGATTAATACTATACTATAAATTTCACAATTCTATTTAAATAAAATGTTGAAATTTATATGCTAGTGTCTTGGTTTTCTTTAGTTGTCAAGTGATTTCTACAGGTAAAATACAGGTAAAATATCTCGGGTAAATACAGCACATGTATGAAACAGACTATAATTACCCTTCCTTTGATGTCTCTGTATATTGTTCTAAATATGTAGGCGTTCGGGGAACACACCGAATTCATAACCATAACGCTGAGCGGACTCGACATTCGCACCCGGGTGATTCCAATGGGGTTTCTCCGTGTTGCTATGGTTACAAAAACAAAGCGAGGAATACAGTGTTTTAAAACCCGAAAATCTTTATTTTAGAACATTTTAACGGTATAGACTTATGTATCGCTATATCAGAAACCTATTTTACTATTTGCCAGAAGAAATCATGGTTAAATGAGTATGAAATTTACAGTTATAGTCGCTTTAAACATGTCATGGATCAAATACATTGAGGTCATATTAAGTGTACTAGTATGTATTCAAGACACATTTTTCAAACATTTAAACATTTTAACGCATTTTTTTTTTATTTCATATTGCGACATTTTGTAAGACCCAAAATCCAATCTTATGTTCCCACAATTTACCCAAGTCGTGTTTCTCATAGTTGTATATGGCTGAAAATTGCACTGACAGACTATCGCTGCACTTCAACATTGTATATTTATGCTTAAGAGGGTTGAAGGCCAATCCTTCTGTGGTGAGAGCATCTATATTGGATAGATGGAGAAAATGAAAACTGAATTATTTGCTTAACTAGCAAATCAATAAGACTGTCGGGCTAAATTATACTGGTAGACAGTTTAAAATGGCCAGTTTCTAGCAATTTCCCGTTATGCGGACATGATATGCTAGGAAAGCAACTTCTTACGCCTTTCCTGGTCACGTGACAAGAGATGTATGTATTCTAACTGGATACAACACCAAGTTAAATATAGTTTCCACAATGCTTTAAATGAATATTCATTAAGATTACGTAAAATACATATGCACTTTAATCGCGTAACAAGTATTTTCTACTTCCATCATGTACGTTACGTTTTAAAATCCTACAATACTGGCACCGGTTTAAAATGTACACCTGTATTTCATGTTTAAGACCATTATATCATTAAAGATGGGATTGCTTTAATCACGGTTTAACATTTGTTGAGGTATTTGTGATTTCCCAGACTCCCATTCTTTTGACCATTAGCATTACAGATTCATTTCTCTCTTGCTGTCATATTCAAATGAGCCGCAATTACTCAGTCAGTTAGACCCCCGGCCAAGTACACCTCATGTGAAGGTCATAGGCGCGTGGATCGACGCTCCCTTGCACCCGTGTCGGCTTGTAGTTCTCGGGAAGCTGAGACATGGGCCGGTCTGTGATGTCGTGGTTGTTCCCAGGCAAGACACTTTAACCGTATTGCTCTTGGTGGCATACGACGGCCCCCGTATGTTTTTCGGCGAGATAGCGGTGAAATAGTCACTATTTAGTACAAAGGGACCCGCCTCAAAATTACCCTGGCCTTCACGAGGCGATGAACCCAACAAACAAACAAACAGATGTTATGTTCGATTATTTATCTGTAATGTCAGAGATTCTTTTGATGTATGTGTTTTTGTTTTGTTTTGTTTTTGTTTGTTTGTTTGTTGTTGTTTTTTTTCTTTCTTTTTTTGTGTGTGTTTTTTTTCCCCTAACTTTATTTAGATCCGCCTTTACTTTTTCACATTAGTCGGAGATTGAAGAAAGGTGTCGAGGTTATTTAGAATCCCAGCACGCTGTAAGCTTCGGATTATTAGATTGACGGATTGGGGTGCAAGTTTGTCTGTTGCAGTGTCTTGGGATGGAGCAGTTATAACAACGTATATCAAATTGTGTAGTAAGTGTAATAATATGATATTGTAGGGGTTAGCGCAGGTGGTCACTCCGTTTCCGTGTGGGCCGATGACTGGTACAAATGACTACTGGGAAATCAACGATAGCCATCATCGTATCACGATACAGACAGGCCGGCCGCACATCTTAATTAAACGGGCCTATGTTCTTCATCAAAAGGCATTTCTGGGAAATAAGTAGGTGTCCTAGCAACAAGATAGAATCTAACAATTACATTGGAAAGTGGGGAAAGTGTATACAAGCTATATTAAATCTACAAATACATCGACTATTATATATCCCTTAGAAATTGAAATCAAACATATCTAATCTCGATCATTGATGTCACACCAACCTACTTTATCGATTGATATTTTATATCTAAATCTCGTATGTCTTTAAAGTGACGTATATCGCAGTCTTATATATATATATGTGTGTGTGTGTAACAGCGCTTTATACTAACGGACCTAACCTAGCTAAACTATGTGGCGGAGTACGCCAGGGTAATTATTTAAGTCTATAACTATGTCAATTCTCGTGTTCATTACAACACATACAGTCACTCACCAATTTCCCAACAATGATCTTAACCTAACCTATTATTCTGTAGATATTGATTGATTTGATTATCAATCTCCCTATAGAATGTATCGATTTGTACTGTCCAGTTCGCATACAGTAGTTGCCTGTAGGTCTCCAGTTTGACCGTCCTAATTAGCTGTACCCGTATCGGCCTCACGAATAAAGTAAATCATGCGTACACAGTAAGGTCATGGGGAATCTATCACGCAAGCCCCGTTAATGTTGACCATGGGCCATCGCCTGTACCTCGAGAACTTATAGGAACACCTACAACAGCTGACCTGTCATAGACCTTAATCTTTATTCTATATGTGTCCTTTTCATTTCAAATCTAATTTTCTTAATGATTTAAAATAAAATATGTGTATGTGACTCCTTCCCTCGCAGATGTTTATAGCATTGATGCTGATATATATGATACCTGTCCACTTCCGCATGAATTCAAAAGCTATGACATTCAAACACTTAATATAATTTTCAATTGCTTTAAAAAACAGAATATTAGTTAGTTTACAAGAACGACCACTACCAACCCTTTCAATTTACCCCACCGACCGAGACCGTGTATGATTTGACGCAATAGCATAGCCGAACGAGCAATCGAATATTCGTGACAATGGCAGCTCATTTTCCAGGTCACGGAGACGCTTAATCCCTACGGTGCTTAAATTATCATCGATGACCGGTGAGATGATGTAATGATGTCACGAAATAGAATGGACATGCCGACTCCCGGGGGTCGGGGAACCGTGCAGATCTGAAGTGTTCCCGTTTAAGGATACAGACCCTCAAAGTACGTGTAAATGTATACGCAACAAGTGGAGACCGACTGTCTACGAGCTCGGTTGATGCCGCAAATAACAGATGCTGATGTTGCAAATATGCAGCTTGTCTTATGTAAAGTTGAATATTATATTAACATGATTTACACTGCAGATGTACATTCTTCTATAAACTTACCAATTTCTTTTCCCTAAGTTATTGACTGTTTGGATTTTCAAATATCCTTGTGTTGTGTCTACGCGTTTGTCTTGTATGCGTAAACACAATATGACGGATTTCACGAGTAATACAAAACACTATTGTCTCAATTTATTTATTCGAGAACGCCGCTATGATTACATATTCTATATAGCGATAGTTTTTAATGACTTTAAACAAAACTGGAGTTGACAACATAGCCATTACGCCACCAGGGTTTTCTGTCGGGGCACAAGCGAGGGAACATTTGGACTACAAGATTACCACATTAGGTAGGAGCTTTTGTAGGAGGGAACGACAAGATTACGACACTAGTTAAGAGTTTTGTAGGAGGGAACGAGTGAACATTCGGACATGACAGGTGACAACACTTTCAGGGAGAGTTAACTGTCGGGACGCATGCAATAGGTCATCTGGACATCCCCGCTATGGCAAAGGTGCAAACTAATTATACTGTTTTCCTTGTCTGTATACTTGTTCCTATCCCAACGTGTTCTAAGCTGTTTCGAATCAATGACATCTCTAGAGAACCCCTGAAGAGATTTGGTGCATATCTACACTATAGTATCATACCATTAAATTCCGCACCTCATCGGCCATTGGTGGCCATTGGTCAAGGTTAACCGGTAAAAAATCACTTTAACCCCTTCTGTACGAGATGCATTGTTCTGATTCCAATGTTAAAGGTACAAAACTGACCTTACATATGTGTGTGTCAAAGGTTACGTTTGACCACTTCTGAAATGTGTCTCGTTCCGGATCAATGTCATACCTTAGGAACCTCGATACTGATTTGATTCACAATTAAACAAAAGCACCACAACAAATAGTTCTTTCCAAAGGTAAATGAACATCCCTCCTAACAGACATTGTCTAGTTCGATCTACAATATCAAGGAAGACGCGTACTCTCCCCAAACACCTGGTCTTAATCAAGAGTTTTGCTATACACAGATGATACTCGTGACGAAAACATGGTACAACTGTAGTACGTTAACATGAATCGAGCTCTCACAAGTATGAAACACAGAGCACAGTTACATGTATTATGTAGACTGTAGTAGTATCTAAGAATTGAAAATTAAATTGAATTAAATTCAAGGACTTTGAATGGAAAGATTTCAAAATATTCAATTTTACTCTAACAGAAAAAAAACTAAAACGCCACTAACGCAGGCACGAGATTGAAATAATAGAATTATCACGGTAGGGTAAGGATTATTAAGATGACAGGTGTGAGTGTTGTAAGTTTACAAAACCAATAATCATGTTGTTTACGAGAAGATATTTACTCTAGGTGTCAATCTACATGTGCGTGGTACTTATATTTTGTTTGTTTGTTGGCCTGGTTTATTGCCCGGTGAGTGCCCCTGTCATCCAGAGCAATACGAGCAAGGTGTTTTACCCAAGGACACAACCACGACAGCACAGAACGGCCCGTTTCTCAGCTTCCCGAGAAACACAAACTGACACGGGTAGAAAGCGTCGAACCACGCACCTCAGTAGTAACTTAAGTGATACATCTGCGAACGTATAACATCACATATTCTCAAATTTGATTTCCATGTTTCAGTTTAACTACAAAAAGAAGTTTTTACAGTTATAAATGTGTTGTTTCACCTAAAAGTATTCTTCTTTCTCTCTTCCCGTATCATTCCATTTCCTTTTCTTCTCTGCTTAAGATTCTATAAAAGAACTACTATATGCTGTTTATCTTCAGGCCGTTGCTAAGTTTTGCATATGTATGTCTGTATTACGGAGAGGACATCGATAAGTTGTGATCACTTGCGTACAATCCTTTTGTGTCTTGTTTGCAATAAAATTGATTTAATTTCGGGGAAAAAAATTAAATAAGTTTTCGAGGTTTGTAAACGTAACATTTTCAGCGTAGAACAGATTGCGTTTGAAATATCGCCTTACAGGAAATGCTCACAAATTTGATAAAGAAACGTCGCAGATTTGATAGTTAGGGATAGCATACATGTAATACTTGTTTTATGTTAATGTATTATACTTTAAAAAGCCATAACCTGTTGACTTATGTCTTGGTTACACTTACCAACTCTACAGAAATATAAAATGTTGAACATGTTATCAATAAAACCAGGATTGTACAAGATAACTGCGTGAGGTGTGCGTCACTGTCGTAAAACTATGCGTGTTATGTTAAAATGTGTATGAACCTTACCAGTACACCGCATTTACGAAATTTTAACCGTGATGGAATATATTCATTTGTTTCAAAATGTTCGCTTGATTAAACGCATAGCAAATTCAAATAGTCGGTCTGCATGGCTGTCAACCACTGTCCGTTAAAGTTACGCCTACTAGTCAAAGCCGAATACCAAAGTGGATCGTCTGAAACACAATAGGTTATTGTCTCCCAGATAAAGTTCTAGCATAAAACGAATATCACACTATTACATCACATCTTTTGATATACAAGTATTCGCTTTGACTCCGGCAAAGTGTGGTTTTAATGTGCTTTCAGAAAAATATAAATGAAAGTGAAACGTTATGCTTCAGGTCAAGTTTTGCATTTATCAAGTTTAAAAGAACGTAATCATATTACATCTAATAATGAAATAAAAATGAAGCATTTTTGGAACACAGATGCATAATATCCGATTGATGTTTTGAAATCAAAGCAGTTTCTGTGTTTGAATCACATAGAAGATACACTTGTATGTAAATTGTCCTTAAAAAATGTTTCAACTAAACTGCAGCCTGAAATACAAATAGGATTTCCTGGTCAGCAGGTTATACAATATACGTTTGTTCTTTTATTGAAATTCAATAGCATTCCAGTATCAACGTAATTGTTTACGGCATAATATACGAGTCTGCACTGTTTCAAACACTGAGAAATTTCAATACATTATTTACAATTAGAAACGTACTTTTGTTTCTCTATTAAAGGCCCTATCATTGATGGTACGAAATTCGTTGTTCTTGTCTGTGGGGAAACGGAACTGGTGCCCGGCTGCTTCCGCTCAAGTCCGCCATTAGGCGCTGATATGGGAACGTCCAGGGCTGCACCCAAGGGAAATAACTCAACGTCTTTGATACAAATACATACATTTATCTGAATATTTCATGATCTTTGTATTCGTCGAATTGGTGCACCAAGTAAATTGGTGTATGGAGAGCAAAGACCTATATTACTAAGAACACAAATCCCCCTGCGCATTTTTACCGTTCCAATCTAGGCTGTTGTCCTTCGGCGAAGAACGCTACGGGGCGCGTTCACTTTGAATATTCTATGAATTTAAATTGTAGATTATCGACAGTTCACAGTATTGTTGTAATTTTTGACCCAAACAAAAATTGCTTAGCCAATAAACATATTATCTATACAATTGCACGTTATGAAAATAACTGAGACCGACAGTTACTATGGGCAACGCTGCTACGTTTGTTTGTTTGGTATGTACATATGTGTTCATGCAGATGGCTTTGTCTTTCCTCCACCAATTAACTATACTAAGATCACGTAGCTAAAATATGCCCTGTTAGGCATATTGTCATGAAGCAACATTTCAGATGACGTAAAACGATAAAAACAAAAATAGTCTGGCGGGAAAATAGAATATCTAGATTTCCTTTTAAAATGACCAAATGATTTATTTTCGTCATTTTTATTATAATTCAACGTATGTTAATTATTTATTAATTGATTTATCAATTAACCAAAAATATTTTTTAGTTGATGATGTAAATATTGATAAAAGATAAAAAAAAAAAAAATATGCGATAGTCAAAGACCATATCACCATGCTTTGTTGGCCCGGATGGAAGCGCGCGAGGGGTCTTACTGTGGGAGTAAACCGGAGTACCCGAGGAAAACCCACGTGGCCGGGCAAGTAACCCCGTACCTTTTCACGTCCGATAGGAGAATCGAACCCCGGCCGCCTAGGTGAAAGGCAAGAGTGTTACCACTGCGCCACTCGACCAAGCTTTTTGTAAATTGTCTGGCTTCTTAACACAGACTCCCGAGATTAGCTTTAAAACCATTATATGTGACAAAAGATTGAATAGAAAGATTATTATGATTATGAAAGTGAAGAAACTGTTTATTAAGTTTTTATACGTTATCATTGAAATATACCAGGGCAAAAGTAATTGATCAACTTATTGGCAAATGGATCTGGGTTTACTTTAGCCTGTACAATCCTCATCAAGAAATGCAAACATTTTTACGACCGCGATCCCATGCAGGATATACTCGTACTTGTTTGAGATAAAGATATATTTGTCAGAGTTAGAATTGTTTTCTTAGCCGACTATTAATGAATCTTTTAAGCAGAATTCACAAAGAATCAGACTAATTCATTTATTTAACTTAATCTTTACTGTAGCGAATTAAACGTAAATATTAGGGTAGTATTTTGATAAAGATATGTGTGTGTTGTATAGCCTACCCTAGTGATCACGTCATGGCCGTGTGGGTCTCAGAAATAACAATCGACAGGTGTGTTTACTTTTCATTGTTAGGTACTAATAAACACAATTATTGCCGATAAAAACGTGAGGTCACAGCCAGTTCGGAAAAGTCGCCATTTAGTTTTATATCAACTATAATGAATTCCAAACACAACAGTAGTTCATTCTTCATAAACACGCCGGTTTGTGAGATAAACACACATGTATGCTCTCATTAACCACCTTATATTACACTCCCAGGAGCAACTGGTCAAGATAAGCTGACCCCTGGCCTTGATATGCCTGCCGTGTATTTGACCGTAGTGCCGGCGTCTGCACGCTGCAGTCATAACACATTAGCATGTGGGTATCGTTATCAAAATTTCCTTGTGACCTCAAATCGTTTAGGTCTTGCCAGACATCGTATAGCTGGCTGGCATCTGTTTGCTCAACAGTCTTTCAAGATTGAGCGACCTTCTGCCCTTGAACATCATCCATTCCACATCTTACTACATATGTCATGTAGCGACTAATTGTAAGGTCCCTTGCGATGATTCAGGAATTTTTGCCTTTGATTTCTGCTTAAGGGACACCGAGGATACGAAATATGTGTTTCCCCGTTTGCTCTTTCATTCTGGTACTTACCTTGCTTTCTTCCGCTGGTGTTCCCTTGACACCCCTGCTCATTTTCCTCATATGAATAAATAATTCTATATAAATTGTGCTTTAGGTTTTCGAAATTACTTTATTTTTGTTTGTTTTATGTTTTTGTTAGAAAATACGTGTCTGTAAAGTCGGTAGAGTAAATGTTAACATTCAAATCTCACCAGCATTTCCGTCGTGTGTACCGGAAGTTGCGTCAATTCGCATGTATTTGACTTTTATTCCGTCTTCTTAATTAAACTCAATTATGTGGGATTTTTCAATTGCAATTGCGACGGAACAAAACGAACGGAAATGAAACATTCTTGCACTGACTTTTGCCCGAGAATGAAAAAATCTGATTTCAGCACATGTCTGACATCAGGTTCTTGATGTGTAAGTCCACATCGATAGTGTTGTGTCGGCTGTTGATGTAGAATGTCTGATGTCGGCTCGCACCTACAGATGTACATAATAAATCAGTAAGAAATAAGATGTAGTTCCGGCACAGCCACCAATATTCCTATTGGTGCCACAGTTGGCGTACAGACTCTCCGCCTTGTAAATTATCTGAGTTCACTTCCGGTTTGTTGAGCGAGCGCGTTACGGTGTTGTGTCTCTCTTCTTGACATGACAGGACATACGTTTGGTGTTGAAGATTTCCGGGTCTCGATCTCGATTAGTCATCTGCTCTGCAAGATTTGCTATCTGAGCGCGAAACAAGCGCGTATTAAGAAATACAGTACTTGTGGTCTGCTTTTCCTCTGACTACATGTACTAATCAATACCGACATACACTTCTGATAGTAAGAACACGTGCTAGAGTGTACAATTGTACACAGGACACACATATCGTCTGTTTGCTAGATTTATTTTGAGGCGAGGTCTCCTTGTGGTAGTTGGTGACTACCTCACTGAACAACACCAGGGAGGCCAGATGCATGCCATTCAGAGCAATTAGCGGGAAGTGGCTTGCCCAAGGACACAACCACGGCAGCACAGACCGACCCGGTCCTCATCTCCCCGAGAACACAATCCAACACGGGTAAGGAATGTCGGACAATGCACTTCGGCTCTTCACCCTGATGTTACGCACGTGTCTAAAGCTATCTCGACCCCTGACACGCACTATAACTTTAAGTTTTGGCTATGAAGCCAAATAACATATAATGACGTAGGTGTTTTAGAATTTTTGGTTAAAAAGGATGTACATTGCAAAATGGTCAATATCTGAGAACTGAAGCGCAGTCAAATTTAATTATGAAACTCACTTTCTTCAGATAGAAAAAATAATAACAAAATAAAATTTAAAAACAAAAATGAATCATATTAAAATTTGTGTCTTCGATATTACAGTGCCAGAGAAGTACCTGTGAGTCTGAATGTCATTAAGAACTGAAAAAAAAAGTTTTATTGAAAGGAAGCTGATCGCGAAATGCCATCCGCGCATGCTGATATCAAGGAAATGGGGACAGAAGTGTTGTACTTTTGAAATCTGTGAATCCGTTCCTTTTCCAACAAAATTTGGCTTTGAAATATCCCACAGAAAGATTTTTTTTTTTAGTTTTTTTTTTAACAAGATGGCATTTAAAAATAAGGAACCACAAGAGTTAGTTATAAAGCTGCCGGCGATATTACGGTGCACTGGAATACAAAAAGCTAAATCGGAACTCTCTACCTTTTTATATATAACGACATCAACCAAAAATACAGCGATGCTTTCAAACGGCTTTAACAATGTCAGAACATATATATAAGTACATGACTTGACTCTGTTATTATTTGCTTGTGTAAAGTCATAATTATATGTAGTAGTCTTCAGTGTACGCCTTTATAAATACATATCTTATGGAGATCATCCGCGAAACCTTACGATGGGTTAATATAAAGTTACTATGTTGAAGTATTATCTAGGCTCTGTGGATCGTTCAATTTCCAAGCATATTTACATTGTATATTGGGCTGAGTTTAGACAACTTATGTGTGGTGTGTTTTTGCAAAAATATTGAACTATGGTTCAAAACATTTGCAAGTTTTAGAATTATTTGAATACTTTCTGCTAAATTTGACAATGAATTTGGAATTGCAATAAATTAAAATTTTTTTTACAACAATTGCAAAATAAGATGTACCAACTTATATTAATCACTCCTGTTGGCTCGGATGGAAGCGCGCGAGGAGGAAACCGGAATATCCGGGGAAAACCACGTCATCAGACAGGTGACCCCACACCTTTCCACGTCCAGTCGGGGAAATCAAACCCCGTCTTCCTCGGTGAAAGGCAAATGCATAGCCAAGACACATTCAAGTCGTGTGACATTTTCTACTCGTTTATTCAAATGATTTCTTCTATGTGAAACAGCCTTTATGTCGGTAATACAGACTTATAGTTTTTGTGTTCTCTCTACTTTCGATGTACATGTAGAATCTTGCATAACTATACCCATTAGTAGATTTCCCCCTCGCTCATTACCATTTATTACGATGTTTACGTCACCGGAATTGACCCGAAACTACTACTCGTTGAATACGTAATTTCCCAAATGACAAGAGGCAGTCTGAAGAGGAAAGTCGGAATCATAAGTTCACCATTTCGTCCATTTTCTAATTATGCGCTTGATGACATTAGCTTCCGACCACGGGCACATCACAAGTGTTCCGCCATTAATATGTGGATAATTGACCTATAAAACTTGAATTATAACACGCTGGGTCTGTTCTATAATGACGCCTAAAGAATGTTCTATACACATTCGGATGTGTTGTGCTGATTACATGACCCCATTCGGAATCCCTCGGGCATTTATAGAGCATGCAATAACAAGAGGCTATCGCCTACGAGGATACTGAACAAACGCATCTGTTGAAGTGGTTCGTTCATTTCCTTGTGTAAATATCATGTCGTTAGACAGTTTCGAACCCTCGGAAGGATTCCTCACACCACAAAGCAAAACAACAAAAGTGTAATGATAGCCGATTCTGATTGAAGTAAACTAACCGTAACTGAATTCCGATCATCAAAAACAACAATAAAAACTAACATGAGTGTCTGTTAAATAAACCTACATGACCATTATTTGCAAATGCGTAAATTCCCAAAACGTTTTACGCATAAGATAAGAGTTTAATTATTCACATATCACCGATAATTCTGTTAATCTACATATAGTAAACGTTACAAGTGAAACCATCAACGCTATCGTATCAGAGATTTACAGCTGTAATAGAACCGCTCCCTTTCATTCCAGTACAGTGCTATATTACACCTGTAGGTTGTGTTATGTAGCTACACATTCGATGAACAGAACATATTCACGCGGCATAAGTACACATGAAAAACCCCGTCAGCATGACACAGATATCCCGTCAGTATCACATACAGGTATAGAACAGATTCTCCGTCAGTATCACATACAGGTATAGAACAGATTCTCCGTCAGTATCACATACAGGTATAGAACAGATTCCCCCGTCAGTATCACATACGGGTATAGAACAGATTCCCCCGTCAGTATCACATACGGGTATAGAACAGATTCCACCGTCAGTATTACATACAGGTGTAGAATAGATTCCCCGTCAGTATCACATACAGGTATAGAACAGAATCCCCGTCAGTATCACATACAGGTATAGAACAGATTCCCCGTCAGTATCACATACATGTACAGAACAAATTCCCCGTCAGTATCACATACAGGTATAGAACAGATTCCCCCGTCAGTATCACATACAGGTATATAACAGATTCCCCGTCAGTATCACATACAGGTGTAAAACAGATTCCCCGTCAGAATCACATACAGGTATAGAACAAATTCCCCGTCAGTATCACATACAGGTATATAACAGATTCCCCGTCAGTATCACACACAGGTATAGAACAGATTCCCCGTCAGTATCACATACAGGTATAGAACAGATTCCCAGTCAGTATCACATACAGGTATAGAACAGATTTCCCGTCAGTATCGCATACAGGTATAGAACAGATTCCCCGTCAGTATCACATACAGGTATAGAACAGATTCCCACGTCAGTATCACATACGGGTATAGAACAGATTCCCCGTCAGTATCACATACAGGTATATAACAGATTCCCCGTCAGTATCACATACAGGTATAGAACAGATTCCCCGTCAGTATCACATACAGGTTTAGAACAGATTCCCCGTCAGAATCACATACAGGTATATAACAGATTCCCCGTCAGTATCACACACAGGTATAGAACAGAATCCCCGTCAGTATCACACACAGGTATAGAACAGAATCCCCGTCAGTATCACATACGGGTATAGAACAGATTCCCCGTCAGTATCACATACAGGTATAGAACACATTCCCACGTCAGTATCACACACAGGTATAGAACAGAATCCCCGTCAGTATCACATACGGGTATAGAACAGATTCCCCGTCAGTATCACACACAGGTATAGAACAGAATCTCCGTCAGTATCACATACAGGTATAGAACAGATTCCCCGTCAGTATCACATAGAGGTATAGAACAGATTCCCACGTCAGTATCACATACAGGTTTAGAACAGATTCCCCGTCAGTATCACATACAGGTATAGAACGGATCCCCCGTCAGTATCACATACAGGTATAGAACAGAATGTATTAGAACACTTGAATTAGTTTTCATTTACGCATGTGATGATATCTTAACAAAAGGCGATGTACGCATGCTCGATTATCAAAGCGAGTCTTTTCATCTTGCTGCTCTCACAGGGACCTCCAACAAGGACCAATCTCTATTTGCAGAGTTGGTTGCAATGGGTGTTGAATTTAAAACGATATTTAATTGATCTTCAAATTGTTTGCGTGAATGTACACCATTAAATCGACTTTTTTAATTTTTCAAAACAAAAAAATCTTGTTGTTTTTATTATAAATCTCTCAATTCATTGATTTACCAGGGGCTATGCGCTTTGAAGAGGACTCCAGGAAATCCGTTTGTATGTTGTAAATCCTCTGGTAAACAGGGCATAATTTGAAATCATTGCTTCATCCCTGTTGGAAAATCAATAGTATGACAATTTTAATGATAAATGTTAACCAATTTAAACGTGTAATTTGCCGATTGGAATTTCTGACGTCGGTAAAACTGTCACTCTGTGTGACGGAAGGGGAGAACGAAGTTAGGGAGTATACAGAGGGGACTTAGGGTTAGGTATCAGATATGTTTTATTTTCGAAGGCCGTGCGTTTTGATTAGATTGCCTCTACGGACTGGGAGCGCTGACATTTGTAAAGCACACCAGATTCCCATCATGGATGTTGAAGGTTACACTCTTAAAGGGATTACATTCACAGCTAAGATTTACATTGTTTGAAAATCGAATAAAAATCGGGTTCCTTTGCGGTGAAAATATATCTAAACTATATTATTCCAAACCGTAATCCTTGATTAACGATAAAACCTTTGTGTGCTTTTTGTAACTCAAATCATATAGATACTAATTATCAAGTACAGGATAGTTCTTACACGGCACATGTTTTCACTATTTCTGATAACAGAATCATTGAATTAACATCACCATTGTAAAATGGACTCCTTCGAAAAAGGGAGCACGTGTCCCTTAAAAATGACGTCATAAGTACATTTGTCTATTATGTAAGTTATTCATGCGCTTATTGATATCCAATACATGTATGGTGATGTGAAACGTAACACAATGCTTATTTCATATCAGCGAAATAATGCACAGAGTATTTTTCTATTAGTGACCATGACATAATTAATAATCAAATCGCCATTTTTTTCTTAAATAATCTTCTTTTAAATTATATGTAATGTAGCAGAAAAAACATGGAAAGTAAATACAAAAAAAAAAAATCCTGAAAATTGTTAATATGTTTAAAACATCCAAATAATGTATCCCATTAACTCTCAACAAAAACTATCAGATAAGTTTGTGATTCCAGCTCAAAATCGGTGTCATAACACGGAAAATATTTGCATGCAGTCCCTTGATTAAGTACCAGGTGTTTCACAAGGCTCTCCGTCTTCTGATTTTCGAACGATATCGCCTTTGCAAATCTAGGTCGTGTCTGGTGACTTTTGAATCGCCAGGCATATACACATGTCTGACTTCATATGGCACAAGGAATATAATAGTTCCAAATGTTCCGGTGGCTTCATCAAGATACAACTTTTGAAATTTTGAAAATTAATGATTACGGGAAGAAGTCTTTGAATATCAAATCGATTGGGACACGAAAATTCTGTATGTAGGGAAATACTCCTAGCAAACAAATACGATAATCCCAGCAAACAAATACGCTAATCCCAGCAAACAAGGGGGCCGCGGTGGCCGAGTGGTTAAGATGTCCCGACACTTTATCACTAGCCCTTCACCTTTGGGTTGCGAGTTTGAAACCTACGTGGGGCAGTTGCCAGGTACTGACCGTAGGCCGGTGGTTTTTCTCCGGGTACTCCGGCTTTCCTCCACCTCAAAAACCTGTCACGTCCTTAAATGACCCTGGCTGTTAATATGACGTTAAACGAAAACAAACAAACTAACAAACCCAGCAAACAAATACGATAATCCCAGCAAATCAATGTGATACTCCTAACAAACAAATACGATAATCCTGACAAATACATCTGATAGTCGCAAAGAATAAATAAGATAATCCCATCAAACAAATACGAAAAATAATCTTACCAATCAAATACGATTATCTCAACAAACAAATACGATAATCCGAGCAAACTCATACGATAATCCCAACAAAATATACGATAATCCCAACAAAATATACGATACTCCCAACAAAATATACGATAATCTGAACAAATACCATAAATCTTTCAAACAAATACGACAATCCACTCAAACAAATACAATAAACAAAAAGCATTTTCAAGAGCATACATTATCTTGTAAATACGTCTTCTAATATAACAAAACGATCTGGTACTGTGCACTGTAACACCGCTGTGTTGGTAACAAGAAAAATGTGACGGTAAGTTTGTTGGTACTAAATATACATGCTGTACCTCGAATGTGTTGTGAGCACGTTGACAATGGGTTTAACTTAAAGGTTAGGAGCCTCCAGTTAGATTATGGAAGCAGTTCAGCAGTTTGAATTGAAGTAATTAAGTTTAAACAAACCCGAGAAGTTTTAATTCAATAGCTCTTATCTAGATCCGTTTGTTACTTCTTCCGAAGGTTTCCACTGAAAACGTTCCGTGACCTTGGTTTTCAAGGATTTAAAGATAAGCAACTGTTAATACAGATTGGGAGCACGATACAGAGGGCCAAACGTGAATTAAACTGCGTCACACAGCGGATTTGTCCTTCTAGGGGTCGTCTGTGATGCTAAGGGACTACATTTGTACCTCGGTTGTTTTAACTCACATTGTTTTAACATGCATACTATATACCAGGCTGTTCCTAAATGATCATAGCAGTTGACAGGACATTAAACAAAAACAAAACAAAACAAACTACATGCCATGCGTCACCAGAATGAGAATCAGCTCATGATAACAATGGGCATTGTGTTTGTATCATTTGTTTTTACCCACGACATTTCTGCAAGCAGTTCCCACACGATGTTTTTCGATAATTTATTTTTTAAAGCAGCTCCATTTGATTTTTTAATTTCAACTCAGATGCACAATAGTATATATGAAAACGGAAATCCTTCCTACATGCATTTGTCTATATAGTTCTCATGTGATTTGGAACTGAAGAAGTGGATAGTTTCCCGCAGCATCCTTAGTTGAAATTTGGTTGAACAATAGTACATTTAGGTGATCTAGGATCATCGGATATGCTGGCAGTGTACTTTCAATTGAGAGAGAGAGAGAGAGAGAGAGAGAGAGAGAGAGAGAGAGAGAGAGAGAGAGAGAGAGAGAGAGAGACAAAGAGAGAGAAAGACAGAGACAGAGACAGAGAGACAGAGACAGAGAATGGGGGTTCCTCATTATGAATTTCTACAGGCTGATGAACAGAATTTTTGGTTTGTACAAGATACATGAACGTGCTATTTTAGATATGGTATTGTTGAATGCTTTTTACGAGGTATATCTAATATAAATGCAAAATTGTTTTCAGTGGAGTGTAATTGCGATACATATGTAGTAGGAAAGGAAAATGCGCGGCCAGACCGGGGCTCGAACCCGGAATCTCCGAACACCAGTCGGATACTCTACCATTTGAGCTACCTGGTCGCCCGATGGTTGACCCGGTCTAGTTCCGCTACATTCTTCCCTCCCCTATAAAGTTTTCGACCCCGAAGACTTCACAACTCACAACTCAGGTTCGGGTATTCCCTTGACAAGTATTCATTTCACTTGAAACAAGGTTTGGGCAGGCACCAAATGCAGGAGTGGAAATATGCACGGCCAGACCGGGTTTCGAACCCGGGACCTCCGAACACTAGCCGGATACTCTACTAATTGAGCTGCCTGGCCACCGATGATCGACCCGGTCCAGTTCCGCTACACATATAAATACGTTATTCTTAATATAGTGTCGGTTTTTACAAAGATGTTTCACTGTCTTATCTAGTTTTAATAAACGTAAAAAATCATTTAATGGAACATAAAATATTGCAAGAATAGAAATGTTCAATAGTTCATCTGGTATGGATCGTATTTCGTTAACCTGGGCGGTAGGGTGTTCGGTGGCGATGATTGCCGGGATTAGTACATTGCGAAAGTGGCTTGGGAAGGGATATGTAGCTGTACAGGAGAAGGGTGAACTGTACTTAGTCTACCGGGGGAGACACATTAAGAGTAACCTCCTACATACTCATCACGGAACGAATTAAAATTGTATTTATTTTAGTTCGGTACTTTAAACTTTTGAAACCTTTAATATGTAAATGTTAGGAAACGTTTTTAATTCTTTTGGTTAAACATGAAACGGTCAAAGCGAAATAAACATTTGTGTAGACAATATGTACACATATAGGAAAATCGATTTTCTTTGCGATAAATTCATTGGTTTTGCAAGCAAACATGCACTTTATTTCTTTCAAACGCAGGTGCGAATATGTACCGCCGTGAAATCAAAGGTCCCCTAAGCCCCAATTGCGAATGTCGGTTGATACAGTGTACTAACACTACACTTTCATCATCAATTTGTAAATGTAGCAAATGTATTCTGCCGTTGGAGGTCCCTACTGTGGCAGGATTGCAGGTGAAAGGAAGAGAGATGGGATTGAGAGTAGGACTTAGTAAAAAAAGGGGGTCCCATCAATAAACAGTCGTGGAACCGCCGTTGTTCGGGACGTCAATTTACAGCGCTTTATTTGCCATTTTAACCTTAAAATGTTAAATATTCGATGTTTTACATGTACCGTAACCTTCGGTAAACTTTATACCCTCATTTAAAAAAAGAGGTTCGTATCTCTGTGATATGAAATTGAGGATTTCCCAATTATGTGAGAGGGATTGTTTTTCTTCAACGTATAAACCGAAAATGTAGAATAACCAAAATGTTGCCCTTATACCAATTAGACATTATGTATTATTCATTTTGCGAAAATATTTGTAAAAATCGCAAATTTTATTTCAGTAGCAAAAGAATACGTTATATCCTCCAGAAAAAAAGATATTATTTTTATATAATCATATATTTTTTTTTATTCTCTGAGTTTCACAAATACATCACCATTTGTATTAGTTAGCATTTGATCTGTATCAAGATACACATTTGTAATGGTTTGGATTCACATTTCCTTGTTTACTTGTTGAAAAGTTAATTGAGGTTGACAAGCAAAACACAACAAGAAAAACGATATTTTTTTTGTCAGAAAAGCTGCATCATCCAATCTCGTGAGACTTCTATTATTTGAAAGGAAAAATAAGACAAACGAGTTTGGAGAAAATGCCACTAAGGATTAAAGGGATGACATCTTATCTCCGCAAATGAAATCCCAAAACATGCCATCAGTATTCATTAAAATTCGAGTAGCTCATTACAACAATCCGTCAACATTAGCTACCGCCTGTGTTACTCAAACCCTCTGAAAATATGCCGCATTTGTAGTTGGTGCGCGCGCTCTTTGTTAGAGCAGTTGACCATCGGAAGAGACAATTATGTTCGTCGATTTGAGGATTAGATCGAATAGCATGAAGCAGTGTTAGCATATTGATGTATACTTTTCTCGAAATGCCAAATACAATGAATTATAAATGACATGGTAACTTCATTAACTGCATTTTAAAGTGTATACATTATAAAGTTCACTTATCTTAAGTGATAAAGGAAACTTTACTTATATTTTATGGTAAGCTACCTATCATTGTTCGAATGTCATATGGTTATAGTTCTGTTTTAAAGATAAATGTAGATATATACAATTCTGCATATAGCCCAATGATAATATATTCAAAATTATTGAAAAAAAAAAATTTAAGAAGAAGAAAAAACCCCCCCAAAAAACAGTTGAATGCATAATACTTTTAAGCTAACATGGACCCTTAAGTGTCGGTGGTTGCTTGAAACAACTGAAACAAACATTTTTTTTTTACAAAACCTGACATAACACAAACAACAAACTGTCAGACTACACTACACTTTACACCATAGAGTAAACGGATAGTAGCAATAAATAAGACTATGCTTTCTCCACAATACGGGGAACCATTTGAAACGTTCTACTTCAGCTATACTAATATCTATAGCTATATAATAAAAATGTTAGAGAGAGCATAACATTTGCTTTTAAAATGTTGTTGGCGGTTCATTTAATTGAACAGTCCAGATACATATTATTTCATTTCAATATGTAGTGTATAATTTGAAAATTTGGAATATTTAGGCGCCATACAACTAATTGGTCCAATATATTTTTAAGTATAAGGAAGTCTCCAGATCTGTTTTTTTAGCTATCAACGTTACGTCACAACACGCGCTGTTTGTACTAAGAAGGGACATACACAAGCTTTATACAAGTATATAATCAGGACGCATACAGCTGACCGACTTCTTATATAATTATATACTATCAAAATTTGAAATTGTATGTTGTAGAGTAATATCATAGAAGAAGAAATAAATCTAAGAGCATGTCGTTTAGTAGCGAGGACCAATTTATCCCCAATTTACTTAAATATAGACATCATCTCTGTCTACAAGCAGTTTTTATTAAAGACATTACCATATTGGAAAGTATTGGAGTGCCATGCATTAGGAGCTATTCTGGTAATCACATAGCAAATCGATGATACTCTGACATATTTACCAATTATGGTCCTTTAGTGAGGTCAACATGGCGTTATATCAACTTGGTAGAATCAAATATTAACCGAGGGCGAATTATGTACATTAATGGAAAGTTTGAAGAGAAATACTGGGTAATAAGAACTAGTATGTTTACTAACCACAGTTAGTGTTCTGAACAAGTGTCGGTATCAAAGGTGCTACGTCCCCGATAAAGTAATCATGATCGATTGAAAGTAATAATGCGCTGTTGTAAATTATGTATCAAACGTTACATACTTTACGTTTAATCTTTTATGACTTAAGCGAACAAATGATTCATTCCATCCGGAGGGAAATGACAATTTTTGGGCACCGTTATCAATTTCTTCCATGTTTAGTATTAGTTACAGGTAAATATAATTTATTATGAGTGGCATTTTGGCATTTTATGTTGTTGTTGTTGTTGTTGTTGTTTTTTTTGTTTTTTTTTGAAAAGCTGTAGTGTATACGCTGTCGGCAATGATGCTTCTTTTAAGGGAATTTAGACGTGTTATACAGAAAAGTTATAGAAAATGAGGCGTAATCTGTAGGACGCGGTGATAGCATATCAAATCTTCTTCCGAAACATTTAAATTGTTCCAAAAAATTAAATACACACTACATCTGATAGGTTAATCTGAGCAAACATATGTTATCTTAATTGCAAATGTTAGAGTTTATGTGAAGAAGGTGTTTGGGTGTATGTGTAAGAACAATACATTTAGGGTGGCAAATTACGTTATATGAGGATATACGCTCGAAAGAATCAAGGTATTTGGTGAAGGCAAACACTAGAACTGTTATTATACTTATAGGTACAATTGTGCACGCATGTATAAGCTTTAATTACACTTATCCGGAAGTATATATATGCGTGTGCATGGTTACTCTGTTGATCGGTCGATTATTTACAAAAAAAAAATATATATTTAAAAGAATGAAATTGAACTGTAACGGAATCTGTAATGGGATGAAAGTGCAAGTGCCCGGGGGAAGATGCGCATAGGACACCGACGTATTCCACATCTCCTCTCATCAACTTCAACACATATCGATTTTCTATGCATATGCTCTCAGAGTAATCGAAACGTTCTAGTCACCGCGATTGAAAAAACAAGCGTTTCAATGGTGTCATTTGCAACACCTAATGTGTTTAATCATATAATAAATCTCAAAACAAAGACGGTAAAATGTTTCCGGCTTATCCAAAATCAAATAACACCGAATTGTAAAACATAAAAAAAATGCCGCATACATATTAATCTTTCTAACTGGTGAACAGCCGCCTTATTGAAACGGGCACTAACGCTGTGTCAGGGTGATCCATTTTGATCAAAGAATCCGCATGCTTAACTATTAAATTTGATAAAATATTTTCGTAAAAATATAATCAATGTTGTTTTTGGTGGATACATCTTGCAGTACGAACCGTTTATTAATTAACTTATGTGAAATAAAAGGTGTAAATATCACATGTTTTCCTTTTTTCGTTTATTGCAAAACACCTGAAACGTGTGAGTTAATGCAATTCTAATGGAATACTAATCGAATTGTCTGGATATATCTGTATCGTGAATTGAGAAGAAAAAACGATTAATTATATACGACCTTTCGAAGGATATATTACACCCATCTGCATATTATAAGTACAAGTGTAAGATCTAAATAATTTCCCCGAAAAAAAAACTGTTCCCGAATTTATAAAACAGTCGCTTTAATTTTTGCACTCGTTGCTCGTTAATTTCATCATTATTTGTTTTAACATCCGATAGAATATCTAAATTTTGTATCACGAGAATATTTCTGCGCCTCTGGAAGGCCAATGCACACCCGACTTACAGTAAGGTATATACTTTCGATTACATATTATTATAATAATATATAAAACGAAAGGTGACAACAATTGTAATTGTTGACTCTGATATTAACCTAAATGTTTATATTATGATACTTTAGTATTCATCAATTTCATTTATTTTAAACATACTCCTAGGGTCTAATACAAGTTAGTATCATTATTTTGTTTTTAGTTTAATCTTTTTGTTTATTTATTTTTCCCCCCTTTTCTTTTATTTACTTTTTTTCCCATTTTTTTTTTATTAAGCTTTCCTTGTAATTATATTTATTCTTGCAAACATACATGAAATACATGTAATGTCTGAAAGGGGAAACAGAGCTAGATGTCCCATTTACACTATATTGAATGGATGAAATGTCTACGTATGTTAATCGAGAACATTTACAACGAGACTTATTTATTCTAACGTTTTAATAATAGCTTTAATGTAAGGTATACATGTACTTATACAATTTTGACAGTGGTTGTATCGAACTATTCATACATGTTATACAACCTTAAGTACGGAAGCTCCTGCTCGTCAAGTGCACTTTTAACGATGATTAATGCTATTTAGATGTGATAAATTTTACGAGCTTGTGCAGATGTTCACGGATAATTCGAAAAATAGCCAAAAATCTTGGCGTACCGTAATTATCATAATCAAACTAGCATCGTGATCGTCTGTTAAAGTTAAAGTGTCGCTATATGTCGGTAAACCTTCGATTAAAGTTATAAACAAAGCAAATTATATATATAAAAAAAAATAATCCTGCAAATATGAAAATATAACTAGCGGCAAGGTAATTTAAGTTATGTACGATGTCTTTTTTCAAATTCTGCGCAAGTGTTAAATATTTTTAGTAAAAAAACCTCGTGAACCGGGGGTTCCGATACGGCTTTCCATAGTAAGTGAGTTAGAGATCTGTTTCCCTAATTCGGTTGTGTACATGTACATATTATCCATATATACTCAGATACCGTGATATCATCAATTACGAATATCTTATTGAGATTGACTAGAACTGTGTTTTTCTATTTATTTGCATCTTGAAAATTGGTCTCATTTAAATATAAACCGTGTCTTGTATAGCATTTACAAACGGAGCTGTGGCATTTTTCATTGAAATTACAGTTTAAAATGCATTTCGCCACTAGTCTTTGTAATAT
Organism: Pecten maximus; assembly: GCF_902652985.1. Classification (NCBI taxonomy): domain Eukaryota; kingdom Metazoa; phylum Mollusca; class Bivalvia; order Pectinida; family Pectinidae; genus Pecten; species Pecten maximus. The sequence continues at coordinate 12,985,687 of NC_047023.1, read as the reverse complement.
AGAACCGTATCGCTCTTCTTTGAAAGGAACCATTTACTTCAATCGTACGTAAGGGGAAAGAAGAGCACTTTTAGAACAGCTCGCGACTGATATACCATTCCTTCATGACTGTGTCACGTCTTTCTGTTTTCTCCGTCAGTATGTGACCTCTTACTTCTTGCTAATGGGGGAAATACATACTTCACGACAATACCTATCTATTAAATACACATGCATATACACCACGTTGTAACATTCGGAATACCCTCGCGTTCTGCCATCTATTCGCTAACGCCGAGACGAACTTTTCGATTCTATTAATGACAAAATCTATCTTAGAGACAAATGGAGAGCTTACACTCACAATTGCAATGCATTAAGTCCCGGCGACACGAAAACGCACAATGTAGCTTCTTCTGTAAGGAAAAAGGTCAGATCGCTTGTCCAGGGGTTGATAACGAATTATAGCTGTATCTTAATGACAATGAATGGGAAAGTTGGCAACCTCGGGATCATAGGCCACATACACTGGCGAACACTTGGTACAGTAACAAGGAACACTATCACCGTTCACGCTATCTGTAATTACGATGATATTGTATATATAGTAAGTACACAAGTACGTAATGAAGATCACGGTGTCAAGGCCATGTTGGTCAACAAGAAGAAGTCTTTAACCTCGTCTGTGTGATGTTGAGCCTGGTTCGTCTCGCTCATAGACTTATTGACGAAATAGAAATGAGCATGTGAATACCGTACAAACGCAAGGCATGAGCACACAAATTCACTAAGTGTTTAATTGACGCTGTGGATAGCGTACACATAACTGTCCTCCGGCGATGCGGCCGGGTTCGATCCCCTATACGATATAACTTTACCAAAGTTTGAGTTTCCTGTTCAACGTGGGTTTGCCCCATATGCTTTAGTTTGTCTTTCACCGTAAATAGTTATCCTAAAAGACTCGTCAGTTTCCTTCTTTTCCCCTTTGTGTTTGTTTGTTTGTTTATTGTTTTGTTTGTTTGTTGTTTGTTGTTTGTTTTCTTCATTTTTTTTTTGTTCTGTACATATGCACAACTGCATACGCCTAGTCTACGATCCATTTTATACAGGTTTCCGGTTTACACAATATTCAGTTAGAATAATCTGTCTATAATACTTCAACAATTCTAACAACGGATGGCCTATTCCAAAGTGTCCACAGACATCATGTTATGTCCTAAGACCTTAAATAAGTCCCCAGGCCATGTTCATACTTTATACTACAACACATTGCCCGACAGTCTGTCTGGATCTTCGCGCTCACTAGTGCTCACCAACCTTACAAAGGACATTGCACGCCATCGTCATCATTACGCCATATGGTATACATGTGTCTGCTACAATGTGAATTAATCAATTAATTTCTCCGTGTTAATGACACTTTTTACAACTGTTTTGATGCACACTCCACCCAATTTCATTCTATTGTCCATCAATCAAGTTGGCCATGTGTTTATGGTTTTACATATATATCAAAAGGAGACGATCATATACAAGTGATGATGCATGGAAAATCGGCTCCACGTTAAAACTGTACCCGAATGACACACGGCCATTGTTCCAGTAATACTTGCTGATATGAAGCTGGCGACAATGATTGATATAGATTGATATAGATCTTGCATTACATTGCTCCAATTATATTTAATATGAGTCAAAAGTTCTGAAAATGGCTAATTGAATGTTTTGGTAAAACCTACAACTTCTTTTCCTCTCGTAATTCACTCCCTTGTAAATTTTCTACATGGAAGCTTATCTGGTCACAAATTATTTATTTGTTTATCTTTTGTATCACGTTATTATTGATTTTGTATGAACATGAAAGTAATACTTAATGAACCCAGGTCATCGATAGATAATTTGAAACCATTTAAGATATAATTAATCCGAAGATGAATAGGCGACAGACCGTACAGTATTTGTTGTTAGCTTCGTGAATACACTAATCTCTATCAACCGTGGAAAATTGGGTACATCCACGTGGAATCTATAACCGTGATGCATGTATATTTAATACTCCAATTTAATCGTACGACGGTATTGCTATACATGAGCGAAGATTGAGCGATGGGAATTGAACAATTCTATAAAACCTACGCTTTTGATACAATCTCATTTCGTTTGTGAGTTTTGCAATTATACACCTAGAACATTCAGTCCCTATGTGCAAAGACGTATATATTTCACCTCCATTGTAAAATCAATTTTCAAGTGAAAGGCCGTGTATACTGTGCTGTATCAGACAGATTTATCTGTGACGCACGCTATAGAAAACTTGCCATATACGAAATACACAATATACATGTATTCCTTTCGCAGATTGCTCTTATTTTTATCGGCTAGAGTTCAAAACTTGTCAGATATATTTTACGTGTATGACGAGAAAGGAGCTTCTGGAATAATTAGAATTTCAAATATTTGAGGAACGTACGTTTATATGATCATTAATGAATTATCATTTCATGAAATTTAATGAGTTACGTTTCTTAGAGGTTTTTATATTTGCAAGCCTTGGTGAGACGAGTTTTTCATAGGATCATATGAAATGAAAACAAATTTCGGACAAATTTTTATCACATAACTCAGAAAAGTAAATTTCGGCAGGTTTTAAAGCCCAACGTGGAGATTCTAATCAAGTTGAGACAGCCATTTACAATCCATGATGACACGTCATTGTATATATATATATATGATGACGTCACAATCGATTTCCGGCATGCGCGGTCAATGAAAGACGCTCCACTACAATTAAACTAGTGACATATACTGTAAATGTGGTTATTTTCGCGGGGGTTTGATTTCGCGATTTCGATACGTGAACAATAAGCGTGGAAGTAATATTCGCGATCGATCTACCCATTTGTTGTTCGAGATTACGCAAATTGATATCCAAATAATACGCCGTAGGAAAATTTTCGCGATCATAAAGAGCTCCGCGAAATGAGCTTTAATTTCCCCTCGCTTAAATCTCCATGTGTACTGTATGCAAGAAAACTTCATGACGAATTAACGTGATAACAAACTGATTATTTGATTAAAATGAAAAATAACATTTATCGATACTGTAGATAAATTAGCAGTGTTAACATGAATATATATATTTTTTCCTTTTTTGGGAGTTTATTAATGAGGTAGACATCCTAATTCCCACTTGATTATATACCCCTATTCAATGATTTAAGCAATTGGATAAGTGACAGATGTAAACTTGATCTATGTATATGCGCAGCCCGTATCGTACTGATCTATGTGTAATCTGCAGTATATACAATGATCAAGACTATGCAGGCGTTTGAATATCGCGTTAGCATTATATTGGTAAGTAATACAGCTAAACTGATATGGGGGTTTTAATTAAGCATACTGAGTATATATATTCCCTGAAATTGTAAATTAAATGTATTTTATCATCAATATAAATACAATTGAAATTACACGAAATGTTCATGCCTGTTTTCTCTGTTATTGGGGTTAAATAATGTATATAAAATTCCAACCAATTCAGTAGAATTGGTTTTCATTTGATGTCATTGGCTTCACAAGAAAACTGGCAGTAAGCACTGCTTTTAACTACAGTGTGACCCGGAACAAGCTTTATATACATTCTTTAAATTAAGGAGTTTCCTTCACTTTTAAATTTCTCTAGGAAAGAATTACAGAATTCAAGTCAAGGAAAGTTAAGTTGCTTAACTATTTTTTTCCTTAAATTAAATAATGATTTTCTATGGAATTTGTTAAGTTGAGTTTCATTAAGTTTAGTTAAGTGCGTTATGTTAAAATACCTACACGAGTGTCAGGGCAATAGCATTATACAAAATTAATTCCCCAAACCAACGGACACTCTCCTCAGCAATGACAAATTACACACTGTCGACATGACGTTAATCAGGATGTAGGGTCAGACGAATTGTCGAAACATGCTGTCTGTCACCTTCGATGTGAAAAATCTCTCTGAGTATGTTAGGACTAACCGGGAAAAATGTCGGCATTGCTCTAACATGACACAGGTAGTTTGTACAGAGGGTTTTCGGATTAAAGGACAAATTGTCGATATTTCTCTCTAATCTACTCACGCTGCATCTTTAACTGTTCGTACATTCGACAACTCACGTTGGAGTAATGTGTTTCCAGGGTCCTTGCATTGAACGTCAAGCTTTTAATGTGGAATAACATTTTACGGGAAAAAACATACATTGTCATAAGAAATATACTCAAGGTTTCAGACTAAGCTTAATAAGAAAACCACTTTTACGCCCACATCAACAATTCTGATTCGCAAATATCCCCATATTCTATGATCAGTTACATCACGTTGTGCATCTTTTCTTTTTTACAAACCGGTTCGCAGATCAAATGCCGTATGCAATGCTTAACGATGTCGGCGAATTATAATACAGATCCATATTGCACATCTAAATTCCACATGTATATGTACAGCCAAGGCAACTTATTGAAATATACTTATTTAATATACTATTTCTAGACTATTAGAATAGCGCACGAAGATGTTTCACCAGTAAGGAAGTGTCAGTGGCCGTCAAACTGCTCATTGCAGTTGTGAAAAGCTATTTCAGCAGAACTGGCTTACCGCTTGCTATGACGACTCGGAGTGGATGAGAGGGATCATCTCATTATACACACTTATGCATACAGGTGCGTTTACTACAAAGTCTAACAGACGTATGTAGCTTGTACAAACGTAGAGACTGCATGTACATACATCTACCAACAGCAATGCATGCAGTTTCCAATCTAGGACGCGAGCATCCATCACATGCCTACGTGCTAACAGTTCCCTTATTCCGAATTACTTTAAAAACCCACAACAGACACATTTTTCAGCAACTGAGTAGACGACTACAGATACATTCATTCGGTTACATTAATTCAAACATAGCATCTAGTCAGAATACAAATGAAGCCCAATTTCGCTTCATATATGTCAAATCAAACGATATTTCAGTTCGTCTTTTACGGTTTTTTGTTTTTTTTTTGTTTTGTTTTTTTACATCTATATATCTTTCGGATTTTAGTGCATCGTTATAAGATAGAGCGGAAGAATGAATGACGTCGTCAAATGGTAGTGATTTTAGGTTGTCAGGCTGGAGCCGTTTCCTGTGCCAAATGCATGACGGGGTACCTTTAACGATCCTGCATTTAGAAGTTGCATGTCGGGGACATTTTATTATTTCCTGTTTAAAACACAAAAGAACATGAACATGACAAAATGAGGTGTTTATTGTCCATTTGTGAACAATGATTGTTGTTTTATTACGACTAAAATCAATGACATGGTTTGTTAAAATTCTGACAGACTTGCGAAATTTAACAATAAACAGCTGTAGTGTGTATATAGATCGTTTTATGATTTATAAGGATATGACTTAAATGTGAATTGTGGAATATATAAGTCCTGCGAGGGGATGGGGATCAAGGGAATTTATCTCGATGGATTACAAATTGTGGGAATAGTGAGATAGGGTTACTTTTAAAACCCCAAACGTGTAAGTCAAGCATCAGTGATACTTGGACTTTGCTATATATGAATTACCACCACTATTCAGCTGTTTAGTCACAAGAGTACATCTGACTCAGACCGGTTGGAGAGTATTTTCAAACACCGGAGGACATGGAGACATCCCGGTCTGGTGAGCATGAACATGATTCAGTGTCCAATCATCCAATATATCACATCACCACATCCACACAAATACATTATATAACTACCCCAACATCCGTTTTCTCATTAGTGTTTTGTGTTTGTTCACAGCGAATTTGAATTGTCCCAGGAAAGTGACATGCCTTTGTGCAACGACTTGAAACAGAACAGATGAAAACTGGTTCTACACCTAGATCAAAACCTGTAAACAAAACACTAAAATGATTCATAGTTCCAACGATATTGATAACATTAAAGCGAAACGTTCCGTCTGTGATTTGATGGACATTTTTGTGAAAAATATTTATCTTACCATAATTGTGATAACAGGCTTGCCAAAAGTAGATCAATATGCAGTAGGACGCAACGTTATGAAAAACGTTGTCGTATGATGTGACATTTAAAACTACCTTGACATTTTTCTTGTAAAAGTTAAAGGTCGCCATGGCTATTCGGCCAATCATTTAACAGTTATTCCAGACGATGTCTGGATTTTCCTAATTTTGGTAGTAAGGAAAACCTCACTTGCATTCTCGTTAAACATATGATCTCCAGTGCCAATATCTAAATCACTACAAGCTGCTGAGGGAAGGTCGAAAGGTCATGATATAACATATATGTTAATTAACGAAATGTTATTTGCACTTTAAAACGAAATGTTCATGTATCTTTATTGATTAAATGAAGAGCCATCTTTTAGTTTAAAGGGCTAAACATTCCGAAATCAAGTCAGTACTATCACTGTATTATTCAGCTAGTACAGATTGGTGGATCAGATATTCGCGTTAATGTACAATGATTTAATCTTCATTGTACCAAACATTTTCACTGGCTTCGCCATTTGTTATCGGTCCATAACGTCATTGTTTGTAACGTCGCTTTTGACTGGCAGGTACAGCGGCGTAGCAATTTCGTAGAAAAACAATAGTTCACCAATTAAAATATTTTTCTACAGGGAATGTGTAAAGTAGGTTCAATTATAAGGACATTATATTGACATGAATACAGTTTTTATGCTATGGAGCTAAAGAAAGGATGCACTTCTAGATTGCACTCTGTTTTGTTTTGCGTTATATCTCCATTAACATAAAGACATATATTCAAGTAAGCCATTAATTACAAAGTATACCTTGTACATGTGCACATAAATACATGCATCATTGTTAAAGTCTTTCCAACCAGTCTTCGTCGGTACCTTGCACGAACATATACCGCTTATAATCAAGTCTTGATTGGTAATTAGCTTGGGCGACTCCTCCGAGTTAGGGATAATGCCATCATCATGAGAGATAGCTTTGATCGCATGGAATATCCCAGTTACACATGCACACAGTACGGCCCAGTCGTGGCCATGTACCACCATGATGGTTAACTGTTTGAAGGATTTATAGCTTAAGTTTGTTTTCATATCTTACGCATACAAGAAAGCATTCTTTTAAAGACCTGGCATTTAATTCACTATCGTTCATATGCGTATGCATATTGACATTTGATATCTATTATGTGAATTGCCACAGCTCCGCCCAAACAATTAATGATACACATGTATGCATCTCGTATTAATGGGAAAATATCGTGCATTGTGTACACCGCTTCGCCCGGATGATGATCCCACAAATATCATCTATTCATTTGCCGATTACGTCTCGATATTTTACCATTTTTTTCCAGCCAGCATCTATTTTTCCGATTGTCAGGTTGCTATGTATATGTATATATACATATATATAGACAGCACAGATAGTAGAACAGTATAATAGTACGACAACTTGTACGGAAATTTCCGAATTTGTAAGTACTTATTTAACGGAAATAACCGAACATTCACGACAGCTATAAAAATATCTCGCTTTACAGCGGATATTCGTACTGCAGTTTGCACATAGAATGCAGAGACAACAAATCTTATCTAATCACATTTAGTTTGGGCAAAGTAAAACCCACGAGATTACTCCTCACATCAGTGTTCCGAAAGATACGCAAAAAACAGGCTACTTTGTTTTCCCCTTTTTATGAAGACCACATGTATTACAGAATGCAAATAGTCAGACCATATGTTCGATATATGACTATTCCATGTCGCTTAAAGAAACACACGACCTTGTCAGCTTATCTTTGTGAATCGTAAATCAAACCTTTTCTAACATTCACTTCACGGGAACAAATAATCAGAAAAATAAACTTTAAGAACATAATGTTGTTTTAAAACCATACAATTGTTTGAGGTAGAGTAATTAAAACACGTTCTATTTAATTAATATCGTGTAACGTTTGGTACACATGGCGTTTTCCGTCACACAGCTTCAGACTAGGAAGATACAACAATGAAATCGACAATGCACGTTGGCTTTGGGTGGTAGAAACAACAGTAGGCGCATGTACAAAAACAAACGCTTCTCCAGATGCATTCACGCTAAATACATTCTCAAAATGTAATTTGTCAGTGCAGTTTAATTCCGCGTGTGCTTAACAGGGCAATCAGTGAAGTTTTGAGAGGGAGCGATTCCAGTGTCGCGACCTTGCTGTTAGTTTTAACGTGTCGTCGTTATCTTGTTGTGTAATTGTGTTAACTGATGGTACAGTGCTTCATTCAACAGTCCTATTGGCTTTCGTAGCATGCACTCATGTCAAAACAACACGATATGATCTTTTTTGCATTCCTCCGGAACTCGTAAAAAGCGACACGAAGATTCCAATGTGTCATTGTGATTGACCGTAAAGGATTCTGCAACACAATTAAGGACAGATCAATGGGAACCGAGACTTATACATAATTCCAGAAATCAACCCATATCCAGTGCGACAGTAAAATCACGGCGTTGTCGGCGGAATAAACATGTAAATCATTCAAAATATATCGCTTTTGTGGCCCGCGACGTCAAACTATGTTTGTGTATATTGTACCAACATAATCCTAGATGTGTGGTTTAATTCAATCGTAAGACATGTCCAGAAAACTAATAATGGCAAGGAAGCCAAAATGATGAAAATACTACAAAAGTAATTGTAGAATATATATTCTTTTAATTGAAACATGAAATTCAAAGTTCCTGATGTTATCTTGGAAATGAATAAATCAATGAAGTTGATCATGTATATCAATGTTGTAAATAAAGTAAGAATTTTAAGTTGAAAAGGATATGAAGAATACAATATAGCACTACCCACCAGGGTCTAAGAAATACTCTTGCATTATGCAAAAAATATTTCAAAACAAAGTTAAATGATTAAAGATTTTAATTCCAAGGTCATATCATCCGTGGTGAGAATAATCAATAAGTATATTGTTCTCCTGATGACTCTCATTTCCGAACGGACATTAAAATCATATATTTAGCTTTGGAATCCTCATTGTGTAATACTGTAAATTCACAGTAATCAGGGCATAAAAGGTTTTCTAATTGAATAAATGTAGTTTTCTATTTCATTTTTACTATTCTATTCTTCAATTGGGTTTTATACAGACAAGCAATTAAACAGTGTTAGAGCTCTTACGCTGTACCTGGTCACAGAAATTTCAATTTGAAAACATTTTATCGACACGTAAGGACAATAGAATTGGACAGCAGGCAAAGCCTATATAAGTCCTCTCCCAAAACAGTAACATACACAATGGTACAAACATGGATATAATATAACACATTACATATAACAATCTCAATGCTTAACAAAGAGGCAACTCCATTAGATTAGTATTAATTTTGTTTATGAAAAGAATACTCTAACCTTTTACAATAGGTAAAACAATATTTAAAGCAAAAAGACAGAATAGGCATTTATATCCTAATTGAATAAAATTTAACAAACTGTATGGAACATTATTGTTCTAATGGCGTACTTGATGATACAGATGGATATGTGGATTAGAAAATGGATGTAGTTTTCTTTAGCACATCAAATTGAAAGGCTACACTGCCAATATCCGGTCACATTGATGCTCGTAAACTCTGGTCTTCTCTATTGAATCCTTGTTAAAACTATAGTGATCCCTCTTTAGACATGTTCTGACTTGCTATTCCAAGTAGCTGCAGTACAAGTGCATTTCTCAAAATGACCAATATCTCGTCTTCGATGAAAGATGAGGTTTTCATTGGCACTTTGTTTCCAGCGCGTCCACGGCTAATGAAGATGAAAAGGCCAGACACATTCTATTTGTCTCACCGAGAGAGCATACGGTGCTTATCTGAACTCTCGGTCAACGTCACAGTCAAAACGCCAAACATTGGATTCCTTACTTATTCGCCATTCCTTCACAAATACACCACAATACACAGAATGCCGAGCCATCGTTACTACTGTATTGGTTGTTATATATGTATTTCGACCCACGCATAATACTCAGTAGGTATATCCCCCTTGCTGTCAAACCGCTGACCTGGCCCTAGCTCGTCAATTCATCAAAGTGCTATTATAGAGAATTCGAACCACAAGAACATGTCCATAGGTTAGATGTTGCGACTTTGTCTGTATCTCATGACATCCAGTTTCTTACAGAATGATAAAACTGCCACATAAATGATCAGTCGACGATGTGTTATTTGTGCCCGACAGCTAACACCTTTTTGCAATCATTCAGGAGGGGTAAGGTTTCGGGGAATTTACATTAGACATAGTTATCCTGATGGGAAGTGAGAAGGTGGTACAATATCCTGCAATTTACCTACGAGGTCTCGTGGTATTCATTGAAGGGGGCCAGGACCACCGCAAGCCAAATGCCACCACTTCACCTTTTCTTAAATAGATTGATATTCATTGATATGAGCTACCCATTAGAACGAATAGCTCATGTGGGTGGATGTTGTACAAGGTGTGGTATGATAAATCGTACAATTCATAAGCTGGAATCGTATTAATTAACTAATCTACCTATATCAATCCGTTGTGTGCTGGGTATGAAGGTAGCTTGGTGATCGCGTGTCATCCTGATAGGTATTGATAGGTATTGCTTCCTGAAGTCAGTTTTACTTTTGAAAAAAACCCAAAGCAAACAATAGTTCCAATTAAAAATTGATAGAACGAGGGTATTTAAAAGAAGATAATTGGACCAGGTGTTTCGGAAGAAAAAGCGTCGTTTGTTTAATGGGCGACACCGATATATAGACATAGAAATGGTATCATGGGGAAGTAATGGACATTGATACACACGATAACTCTTCATATTCTGAAAAAAATCTCTACTGATAATTCATTAACATGACTTAAGTAAGGAGTGCTATAAATGTGCGAACTCAATACATCAATGACCTACCGAACTTAGTATTTTGAGCAAACAAACGATTGTACTGGTATATGCTGCTATTTAAACTCGTCCGATCACAATAGTTCTGGACCAATTACAAATATAAAATATGATTGTTTGAATAATGATATATTAAGAACACAAAGTAAATAATTACTAATGCATTTGATGTTTCAAATAGTTGAATCTCATAAGATGTGTAATATTATAAATTTAGTTAAAAAGTAGATGAAGAAAGTACTTTAAAATATCATGCGGTCACCCGTCTAAGGAAAACAATTGTCTGAGGTTCTGGACTTTTTAAGATACATTTGTATGTCAAGTAACCTAAATTTGAAGCCAGTAGTTATTCAATTGCCTGAGTTGAAATTGTCGATTTGAAGCGATAATTTGTATTGATTTTTTTTCTTTTTCTAATTTTATCCAGCGTATTATCGCGGTCGTCTTCACTAATTGAAAAACAGAAAAAAAGAGGACTAATTAGTTATCGGTGTAAAAATGACATTCGACCTCATAAATTGTCTCTTCGGTGCGATCACTCCCATATAAATAAGGCTACTTAAGAATAATGTTCCATGTTGTCAAAGTTTCTGTAATGATGCGAGGGCCAATGTGTTTTGTGTCCGACATGTCCATGGGTTATTGGTCTCCTACAACTCGACCATCGTCGCGATCATGATGCTCCATCAGCGAGAACCAATTACGGTCATGGGAGCCTTATCAATGCAGTCTTTATTGTCGTAGCTAAAATTACAGTCTGATATGGGAGCATTCTGCCGAAGCGTGTTTTTCGTCAAACAGGAAATGACTCGTGTTTTTAGTAACCATGTGAAAAAACCTTCAAACTAATTGTGTTTTAAACAGCAATAGCATGGCTAAGCAATAAAGAATTATTGAAAATGAAGAAAACGATGATAAATTATTGAAATACATTTCTATATTAAAAAATAATATAGATTTTATGCTTATGCCGTTGTACATATTGGAGTGTTCAGTCCAAAATTATGTCATAAACCATTTCCATATGACATGACGCCAATTATATGCAATTTCCTGTTATTGCTATACTATACGATCTGGCTGGAAATTTTCACATCAGACACATTAATTGTGTACAGTAATTACCTGACTAGATGTAAACACCAAACTTTGTTGTTCACCCTTGCTATTCTATGGTTTCTTTGGGTGAGGCTTAGCAATAACAGCTGGCCTAATTGAGATGTATGCTACACTATACTATGAGAAAAGTCTGTCTTCTTCCTATTAGAGACAATGTTGGTATTGAAATGTTTCCTGCTTTCACAAACATTCAAATCGGCAGTAAATTCTATACAATTATCCATGTAGATTCCAAAGGAAGCAAATCCGTTCCTAGAAATAATAAAACAGAATTCGTGTTCGGAATTCATGCCTTTTCTTGCCTGTTTGTTTGTAAATTAAGAGAATTGTTCCCTGTTACGTCAAATACTTAAATCTAAAGACAACCGGCCTGAAACTAGGATCAAACATAGAGGTGTTATGACTACACGTAACCAAGAGACTATGAGACAGTGTTAACTAGCTTCATAGGAGACAAGCCGGAAGTCTTAAGCAGGAAGATCGTATATTCCGTAAATACCGAAATGCGTCACGATGTTTAGCTTTGAAAGCGATTCCATATAAAATGTTAACATACACACGTGATCCATTAAAGAATTAATTAAAAAAATATTTAAATGTGATCTGAAGATACCGCAAATATTTTAAAGATATATCAAGAATGAATTAGAAAATTTACAAAAGACAAAAAAAGGATTATCAAAATATGTATGTTTCATTTGTACTAAAAGAATTAGTGTGACTATCCATTGGCTTATTTTAATATTAGCGTTAAACGGTCACCATAAACAAGTCTCAAATTGTGCATAGGCCACCATTTTGGATTCAGAAGCGACACAAGCATAGAGCCATTGAAAAAATTCGCAGATCAGTTTTCAAAATGTTTCAAGAAGTTTATTTTAAGAAAAATATATTAACAGAAATAACAGCTTCCTTGAAATAAAGCACGTGTAACGTGTAAAATTGTCATCGGCAGCTCAGGAAATGAAAGGAAAGACGTGAGAAGCGAAAGATTTTAAACTTCATTTGTCGAATTGTGCAGCAAGTTATCCATGTATTTTCGAACTGAATTTTGACTCATTGCCAACAACGAAAGAGATGCACAGCATGAAAAGCCATGAAGAATGTGATAAATACCATGATTTATAGCTACTGAAACAAGAACTCCAGATTAAAAGGTCAATTTACAACCGGAGCTAAAACATAAAAACGTGAAGCCGCATTAGAATTGACAAATCCCCTAGTTACAAAGTATCCTCTCGAAGATGAGGGTCGTCAGCACGCGTTTTGATTATATGCCGATTACGTGAGTGTTAATGATATCCTGCCGTGGGGCTAAGGGTCCCAAAATGCAAGGAACATATAATTGCTAGCATTGGCTTTTTTGACGTGGTGACGTCAAACCAAATAATAAAGATCAATTATAACTGCTTCTTTTTTGCAAATTTATGATGATATGTATTGAATTTGATTTCAAAAGTGCCCTGTATACGTGTACATTAATTGTATATTAACAGTGGTGAAGTGATAGTATAAACTATAAAATGTATTATTTTTTAAATAGAAACATAGGTCACGCACAGTTTGGCAAAGCGTCGCGTGAGTGTATTCATACATTCTCCCGAATTCCAGCGTCAATACACAACACAAAATGGAGAAACATGCCCTCGAAACAGGCATATGATTGAGCACATACGCAAACATATATCTATCTATACAGAGAGCTAGAAGGCTAATGTTGTGTCCCATCCTTTCGCTATACATTGCTGTAATTCGTACATTCCGATGTCGTCTCGATGATTGCCTGTGACACTGCCTAACACGAAGGTTCTATAATGCGGGCTTCTTCTTTTTAAAATTTGTTTTTAAGAAAACGGGCAAGTTACATTACGTGTAAGACTTCACCATCACTCTGTCAGCGCATTGGTGATCGCTGCCGAGATCAGTGGTTTAAGGATGATGGTCTTACCACAGTATTGAAACCAAGCAGCTTCTACGTATAACCAAATAAATTCTACACGACAATGAATGTCTACGAAAATTATCTTTAAAAAAATCCTCAAATCAAATACGATACTGTACAATGTATTGGTATGCACCTGTATAAGGCCCAATCCACGTGTTCCTCAAATGACTTGCACTGTTGTCGGTGTGCCCTATCGATCCTTCTGGAATAAACTCTTGGCAATCGACAATGATGTCCATCTTTTCCCTTCCGTATGGAATACTTGATTAACTTCATAGCTTATCATAGTAGATCTTAGGACAAGCATTTTAAGTTGAATAACCAAATTTCGTGCCGTCTAGGTAAGACTTAGCTTTAAACTTGAGATCTCGTCACAACTACCTTAACAATCTTGCTGAATTATGTTTTCAAGTATCAGAAACGTGTCGATGGTTCATTGAATAAATGCTTAAAATCAATTCCTACCACAATACGCCGTGTTATTCAACTCTCAGACCATCAGTTAATCATCACAGCTGTTGATTAACAATCTGTTTATACCACACGTGGTATAAACTCTGTACGCATTTCGTTTGGCTAACACGGTGAACTTTGACCCAAGCTGCAATTGTTATTGACGTCATCAATAATCTAATGACGTCACATCACCGGGTCCCGGACGTCACCGGTACACTTTATTTGCATACGCGAAATTATACTTGGCCACGTTTCCCTTTGATTCAAGCCCATATTATTGTGGTAGAAACAGGTCACACGACTCGAAATTGTTGGATATGGAATTTATTTCACACTCGTAAGTTATTTTTTAAAAGTTGCAAAAAACACTCGCTAAAGCTCGTGTCTTTTGTAACTTTTAAAAAATAACTTACTCGTGTGAAATAAATTCCATATCCAACAACCACTCGTTGTGTAACCTCTATTTAATGCACACCATAACGAACACCTAAAGAAAATAATGGCGTCTGATTCAAGAACCTGTCAAAACCAAACAATACTGTTCAACATAACATCTGTGATCATTGCAAAGTATGGATAGCAAAATTGTAAGTGAATTGATTTAAAATATGGACAGTTGATATCAGGACTAAAGTGTCGTTATGTTTAAAGAACCAGAAAGATACGTTATTTCTTAAATGAAAATGGTATTATGTTAGTGTAGGTAAAAATCCGATAAATTTATCGGTAAATTACTTCAACACAATTCTTATTCCGAGTTACTAAACATGACAAGCGTATTTTCGCTGATTAGAAAACAGAGTTCTCATAAAACGGCCCTTTAATGAAGATTGTTTTAGTTTTGTTTAGTATTGGTTGACGTCCTATCAACAGCTAAGGTCATTTACAGACGGCTTACTCTGTGTGGGAGATGCGGGTTGAGGGATATGCGTGTGTATTTTGGGAGGTTACGGTATGTTTGTGTTTGTCTCCTTGTGATACCGACTTATGCCGACTTTATAGTGCTATCTCACTGAAGCATACTGCCGATGACACATACCAGGACACCTTACCATGTCACATTATACTGGACCAGCCGTTTAACTTCCATAAGGCTGAGCGCTGAGAATGAGTAGCAGCTACCATATTTATACACTCTGGTATGTCTCGACCTTGGAACAGAACTCAAAGATTTGATTTATCCTCACAGGGACGAACGCTCAACTAAAGGCCAAAAGTGTGGCATTGTAAAAAGAGGTATTAGAAAGAAGATAGTTGTTTAGAAAGAAGACGAAAGATAAGACCCCAAATTTAGTCGCCTCTTACGATCATGTAAAGGGAGCAGTAGGTACAATATTTACGCCCTACTTGTTTGATTTAACTGTAGCGAGAAACTCAACGGGGCATCACGCTACCCGAATGTATCTGTAAATATAGAGAAGTTTTATGTCCTATGCTTGAAAATATACTACGCTAAAAAACATACTTAAAGCTAGAAACTCCAGATAATTAACGCTTACGAAACTACAAAACCCAAATTATTTTTTATTAAAATACCTTTAGAATATACAATTTATAGTTCAAATGGTATGAAAATACAAGATTCCTCAAAGACGTATTATATCGCTACTTATGCGAACTACCAATTTCATTAAACAGTTTAAAGAGGGGAAACGTTCACAATTTCATCTTTTGTCAGATGTTCAGGTTATCGGCGTCTGTTCTCAAGGACTTTTAAAGCCTGCACATATCATAGAAAGTGTACTATGACTTTTTGGGCATCTTCCATATTGTTGTAACAATCAAACTCAATCAGTTACGCCAGGATACAAGAAATATGGGAAGGCGCTTTTTCTTGGCATCGAGTTCCGAATAGCTGACCTCGGCTAACCTCGGCAATCTTTGTAGGCCCTCACGTCTACCCAAACAGCTGTCTCACTGCACAGCTATTTCGTTATGGTCGATAACGTGTGTATTATAAATCTCCCTGTGAAGGGAAAACTCTGCGATTGGTTTTCATTCCTTTTCTTTTTTAATCTTGGTTAGCTTCGAGAAAATTAAGACTAAAAAAATGTATATGACATTCAATATGTTACCACGGAATATTTATGTGTTTCAATGCTGCCACTGATTTGTATATGTATTTGAAATAGAAATGTCTGATGAATAAAGTCTTAAATTTTGATTTGGAATTGTGGTTAAGAAATTAATGTTTAAGCTAGGCGAGTTGAGAGATTTTAATATATATCGAGTTGACATGCCATGGCTGCACTCACGACATGGGAAGTGTGGGCTCAGTGAGCTGGCCTGATCTGTAGAACAATTTATGAGGAGATGAAATATTAATTCCAATTTCTAGAGAAGCAAAAACAGTCTCAGTTCTCAAATTCTCATTAGATGTCTTATCAATATCCATTTGTTTTACAGTTTTATGAAGTGTCAGATATTGACAAAGGCTTATTATAATCCTGAATTTTCTCTCGTCTTTGTTTCTGATAATACTGCACTGCCGAAAGGATCATAGTTCCGCTGTGTTATTCATGTAAGACAACGAGCCTCCGGCTCTTGTTAATATTTTCAACTCTGTACAACATATGGACTTCACCTACTTTCTTTTCAATGTTTTCCTAGAAATGCTGTGTTGTAAAGTTTATTTCCCTTTTTATGGTGGTGGTTCTGAGGGGGGTGAGGGCTGATACAGCTAGTAAATATAGGAGGACATCATGTTACCGTTTTATTTTCAAGTGCTATGCCGTTATATTCTTGAATGTATTTGAATAAGGACTATCCGCCCTAATGTTCAAAACGGAAAAAAAATGTTCTAGTAACAAAATGTATATAATATAAATGTACGTACCTATAAAATTGACTGTAAATATTGTGCTGGCCCATTATTATCATCTAGAAAGCATTAATGGTACTTACTACTTCAAAAAGATTTAGGCGAGATGCCTTTTTAACCAAAACGATATTTGCCAAAATATATTGATCTGAGATGGCTTTTGTTGGTAACAAACAATTCTAAGAATCGATCTGAACTTCAATTTCCACAATGCCTGTGTACGTATTTATTTTCTAGCTTTTGTATACATCGGTTTTGGGTTGGCTGATCACGTTCTGTTCCCAGAACGGCCAAGCCGACCACGCGATGTCACACATAACTTTCCTTCCTGTTGTAGGCCTACAACACAAGAGATAGGAACTCGGAAACATGTGACCTCGGCGTCGCCGGCTACTTCTACTACATCATGCGATTTGATGGTGTAATGTGTTGTAAAGTAAGCACTGGTACGATGCTACAGATGTACATTCGGGTAATGTCTGCTTTGGATACAGAAGTAGTATTCAAAGATAGCATATTGAAAAAAAAGATAACAACAGCGTGGCACATGCCTCATGGACACTTCAAAATGCCCTAACACCAGAAAAAGACCCCCCCCCCCCCCCCCAAAAAAAACAACAACAAAAAACAAAAAAACAACAACAACAAAAAACAAAAAACTAAATAAACCGGCCCGTTTAAGTTTATATTAACATTTTGCAGTTTTGAACCTTCTTCTTTCTTCTGTAAAGGTGTTTAAATTAGAAATAAGTTTTTAACAATGACATTACGGTGTTTCTGTCGACATTACAAGCCTAATGTACGATGATTTAATGGCCAAGATCTCGTAATCTATCTTACGTCAATAGATAGAAAAGAGCATACGATATGAGAATCATAGATACGTATATAAAGCTGAGATACAAACGATGCCGGCATTGTTTACAATAAGTTTGAAAGCTTATGCTAGAATGGCAACAATAGCTCTGGCCATAATTTAAGTGGCCAGAAGCTAAATGACTGAATTATCTAGGGAAACGAGTCCACACTCACAGCTGGTAGACAGAAAACGAATGAGAGCCACAGTGAATTCCCAGGTGTAAAGGATAGCTAACGAGACAAAGAATATTGATCACGGCTAACCCTGGCTCCAACTTTGTCCTAAACACATTTCCGCAGTAACGTCGTACCTTCAAATAATTTCACAATGTAACTTTGTCCGCAGGCCATAGTTACACTCTGACCAGTGGCCAACGTACTGTATAATATGAAATATTCGTGTGTACTTTCTTTCGAGGTTTGGAGCTTTCAAATTATTTCGAGGGTAAACACTTTCGTGATTAGCCCATGCAACAATAATGTAGCAATAATACACACAGCAATATTCGTATTTATTTTCGTGGTTCCTTAGCACAACGAAAACAACGAAAATGTATGCACAGCGAAGGTTTCATGTTATACAGTATATAAAAGGCAGGATTTACATATTTCTTTTCGTAAGCTTATCTTTACAACAATTCTAGCTTCTTGTGTTGAGATGATAAATTTGAATCCACACACGAGTATCGTAACTCCAAATTAGACTGCAATGATTAAACGGGATTTAACAAAATCACGTTTATCGTGTTTATCGTGTTTTTCACAAGCGTACCAAATTTTCATGTCAAAAACGATATTGGAATTTGACATGACCTTTTCATACAAAACCAATAATTTTTCACGTCATGTGTATTAACCACAAATAACAAACCAGTAAGTTAACTGACAACTATTGCTGACATTTAATACACTGACAAAAAGTATAGATTGGGTATACATAAATCAGCTTGATACTACAACAACAAAAAACCCAATTTGGTCGTCCGCTCTCCTCTCTTGATACAATGCACGTGCTTAATATCAGCAAAGATTTAAAGTGGTAAAATCAAATGAAGATGTCCGCTGGGAAACAAAGCTTCTAAATCATTCACTTTTTAATTCCAACTAATTACCCATGTGGTCTTCAAATAGAATAACCGTAAAAGGGGGATCAGTGCTCTACTGTTTGTACGTGCATGTAGCCTATATGTCTGTTTGCTCACCCGATCGATCGTCGTCGCTGGAGGCGTCGTGCTCCCCATCGACATGATAACGTAAAGCCATACTCTCCTGCCGATATGGCACTGCGATGTCGTAGTTTCTTATTCACGCACTGTAACTACGTCATTTCCCCTACCGACATGTCATAATTATGTCATAATCACTGAAACATCTATAATTACTACCCACACTTCAGATACTGGCTACCCACACGTCTTATACTCACTACAGACACTTGACATACTCGCTACCGACACGTCATATACTAACTATCGACACTTGACATACTCACAACCGATACATCATATACTCACTACGGACACATCAAATAATCATTAAAAACACGTCATAAAATCACTACTGAATCATCGTATACTCACAACCGACACTTCATATACTCATTACCGACACGTCAGATACTCACTACCGATCCGTCATATACTCACTACTGACACATCATATACTCACTACCGACACGTCATATACTAACTACCGACACGTCACATACTCACAACCGATACATCATATACTCACTACGGACACATCAAATAATCATTAAAAACACGTCATAAAATCACTACTGAATCATCATATACTCACTACCGACACATCATGTACTCACTACCGACACGTCATCTATTCACTACCGACACATCATGTACTCACTACCGACACGTCATCTATTCACTACCGACACATCATGTACTCACTACCGACACGTCATCTATTCACTACCGACACATCATGTACTCATTACCGACACGTCATATATTCACTACCGACACATCATGTACTCACTACCGACACGTCATCTATTCACTACCGACATGTCATGTACTCACTACCGACACGTCATCTATTCACTACCGACACATCATGTACTCACTACCGACACGTCATCTATTCACTACCGACACATCATGTACTCACTACCGACACATCATATACTCACTACCGACACGTCACATACTCACTACCGACACGTCATAAACTCACTACCGACACATCATGTACTCACTAAAGACACGTCATATACTCACTACCGACACGTTATATACTCATTACCGACACGTCATATACTCACTACCGACACATCATGTACTCACTAAAGACACATCATGTACTCACTACCGACACGTCGTATACTAACTACCGACACGTCATATACTCACTACCGACATGTCATATACTCACTACCGACACGTCATATACTGCTACCGACATGTCGTATACTCACTACCGACACGTCATATACTCACTACCGACACATCATGTACTCACTACCGACACGTCATATACTCACTACCGACACGTCATATACTCACTACCGACACGTCGTATACTCACTACCGACACATCATGTACTCACTACCGACACGTCATATACTCACTACCGACACGTCATATACTCACTACAGACATGTCAGATACTCACTACCGACACACCATATACTCACTACCGACATGTCAGATACTCACTACCGACACGTCATATACTCACTACCGACACATCATGTACTCACTACCGACACGTCATATAACTCACTACCGACACATCATGTACTCACTACCGACACATCATGTACTCACTACCGACATATCATGTACTCACTACCGACACGTCATATACTCACTACCGACACGTCATGTACTCACTACCGACACATCATGTACTCACTACCGACACATCATGTACTCACTACCGACACATCATGTACTCACTACCGACACGTCATATACTCACTACCGACACATCATGTACTCACTACCGACACGTCATGTACTCACTACCGACACGTCATGTACTCACTACCGACACATCATGTACTCACTACCGACACGTCATGTACTCACTACCGACACGTCATATACTCACTACCGACACGTCATATACTCACTACAGACACTTGACATATTCGCTACCGACATGTCATATACTCACTACCGACACGTCATATTACTCACTACCGACACGTCATATACTCACTACCGACACGTCATATACTCACTACCGACACGTCATATACTCACTACCGACACGTCATATACTCACTACCGACACATCATATACTCACTACCGACACATCATATACTCACTACCGACACGTCATATACTCACTACCGACACATCATATACTCACTACCGACACATCATATACTCACTACCGACACATCATATACTCACTACCGACACGTCATATACTCACTACCGACACGTCATATACTCACTACCGACACGTCATATACTCATTACCGACACATCATATACTCACTACCGACACGTCATGTACTCACTACAGACACGTCATATACTCACTACCGACACATCATGTACTCACTACCGACACATCATGTACTCACTACAGACACGCCATATACTCACTACCGACACGTCATATACTCACTACCGACACATCATGTACTCACTACAGACACGTCATATACTCACTACCGACACATCGTGTACTCATTACCGACACATCATGTACTCATTACCGACACATCATGTACTCACTACCGACACATCATATACTCATTACCGACATGTCATATACTCACTACAGACATGTCAGATACTCACTACCGACACGTCATATACTCACTACCGACACATCATATACTCACTACCGACACATCATGTACTTACTACCGACACGTCATATACTCACTACCGACACATCATATACTCACTACCGACACATCATGTACTCACTACCGACACGTCATATACTCACTACTAACACGTCTTATACTCACTACCGACACGTCATATACTCACTACAGACATGTCATATACTCACTACAGACACGTCATATACTCACTACCGTTGTACACGTTGAATAATATTTGTAGCAGAGGGAAAGTGATAAAACACCCTTTCATGTTATTTTTGTCAGAAACAATAGTCTTTTAATTGTTTCATTTATTTGATGTAGTTTATTGTATTTCATTCAAATAAACTTTTGCAAATACTATTGTCTTACACACATCGACACTAAAGTATGTATGTGTTATCGGGACCCCGGTAGAAGGTGTATTATTGGAATAAATACGGCACTTAAAAGCCGGGATAGAAACACATGGACGGAATTCCAAAACTAATTAGTACACGATCTTGATAATATCATGTAAATATCTACCTTGTTTGACGACAGGAAAAAACATGCTTTCAAAATCTTGTGAAATATCGTATATCTCAGGATAGATCACCACCGCCAAATGGTATCGGGCCATCTCAAGCATCATCAATGTAGCGGGAAAATTCCGTATCAAGGCATCGCGGCCATACACCAATCCTACACTGGTGCATTGTATAGAGAATGCATTGTCAACTTGACATTTGCCTGACTGTATGAACGATCACAGGCAAATATCATTTAACTAAATTAATTATGAGTTATTCCGAGAAGCCAATGTATAACCATTATGATACAGGGACTTCAAATGAAACAGGGATATATCTGTGTTTCAGTGTGACTTATCGCTTATAACTGTAATGTCAGTATTTGCCACTTTAACATATACCCGACACATCCCGATCATTTGACTATATAAGGTTATTTTAGTTGTGTTTCTATACACATCAATTCCATCTCTATCGCATCGGCTTTATGCTTAATACCTTTCAAAATTGAATTTGTGCTCTAATGCTCGTCCTGAGGTTTGGAAAACAATTGAATTCTGAAATACAGATCAAATCCAAAAGTGTATGTAGTTACAAGCAATATCCATGTGTACATTTCCGGAAACAAATATGTAATCAATTTCATCTCTGTTCTCATAGCCCTGATTTAAGACCAGTATCTAACACTGATTTGATGTCATGTCTTAGAAGAGTAAATTTTTAAAGGGATGTTATTTTGATTAGAGTCCGATTAAGAAAACGTTTTAAGCGACAATCAAGCTAGATCAGATATGTTCTATTTGAGATCATGAGTCAGTTTCCGATATGCAGAAATGCTATATTTCCGCTACACTCTAGCTATACTTTGCTGTATCATCGGTATTTAAACCGTTTTTTATTTCTTCTCGGAATCGGTGTTAATCTATAGCCTTACACATTGTATATTGGCGGTGATTCTAACACACTGCCGCAATAATTGAATGCGATGTTGTCGAAACAGCACACCCAATACATCATTTACGTCTAGTTTAGTACGTTTTTATTAGTATTTTCGAAACAGAGGTTATTGCAAGTACCTTTAAACCGCTGGAACCTATATGTAGGTATATATAAATTGTATATATGTTTGTGCAAATCAATACCATCCAGGAACCGTGCATGATATATTAAACCCTTACAGAAAACGCACCAGTCTTCGAAACATGGAAATTAAAAGTGCATATTTGAATATTGGAACCTCATCCGTCTTCGGGAGCCAAAAACCGACTTTTCCGCTATGTTCTTACGTTTAGTTGGTTAACATATTTTTTTCAGACGTCGGGTGATGCTACTTTAATGAAGCGTTTAACTGTAAACGAATTAAATCGTTCTCAAAGGATTTCTCTTGATGAATGGCATAATATAGAACATCTATCACACTATTACACCGTGGACCTTCTTACATATAAATCTAGTATAACACATTACTACAGTAAATCTCTACACCATTGTTACCCTGTAGCCGTGTCTTTCTCGCCTCAAGCTTAATGCATTACTTCGGCAAATTACAACCTTACCATTATACTATAAGCATGGCCTTCTTACCTCCAGTATTACGCATTACTACAGTAAATCTCTACCCCGCTATTATACTACAGTCATGACCTTCTAACTTCCAGTATAACACATTACTAAAGTAAATCTCTACCCCATTATACTACAGCCATGAACATCTTACCTCTAGTATAATAATTACTACAGTAAATATCTACCCCATTAGTATACTATAGCTATGACCTTCTTACCACCAGTATAACACATTACGACAGTAAATCTCTACCCCACAATTATACTACAGCCATGATATTCTAAACTTCAGTATAACACATTACTACAGTAAATATCTATCCCACTATTTTACTACAGCTATGACCTTCTTACCTCTAGTATAACACATTACGACAGTAAATCTCTAACCTGCTATTATACTACAGCCATGACCTTCTTACCTCCAGTATAACACATTACTACAGTAAATCTCTAACCTGCTATTATACTACAGCCACAAATAACACATTAACAAAGTAAATCTTTACCCCACTATTATAATATAGCTATAACCCTCACTCCTGCTATATCATTAATGTGTAAGACTTGAGGGAGGGGGATCTTCGAGAGGGGCTGGAGAGGGGGAGCTTCGATTCACATTTTATTCAAGTTAGATCCGACTAAAATATCAAATGCACACAAACATCAGTAACGCACCCTTTGGTTTAGAATCCTTAATATCAACATATTCTTTGTCGCATGGAAATGGACCAAAAGCGGAAGTAGGCTATATATTTTAAAGCGGTTTTGCAACGGACAAACTGATTGGTCGATAAATCTGCATACAATTGTCGACCAATCAGACTGTCCGTTTTAAAACAACTCTAAGATAGATAACCAACTTCCGTTCTACAGTCAATGCGTCGTCCGATCTTCAAAATGTTACACCTTGTTGATATAGTAGGAGTGGAGACTAATATTGTTTCCAATAAATACAAACCAGATGTAGACGCATGTGGTAGATTATACAATGTACTGTACTAATACCGATAATGGTTTACTTTAATGAATATGTTTACAAAGAACTAGTAAAGGATTAATAAAGATTCTGTTTGGACGAGTTTGACATTAATGTACATGCTAAGGTGTAGACTTTCACGTCTCTGCTTTGACAACGAAGCACCTTCTGATATTTCTAATTAGTTCGATGCCACAGTTTACATGCATTAAGGAGAAATGACGAACACATCACTAGTACTTCTTAGAACGCTATACAACAAAGCGACATACCGACGTTCCAACGTTCACCAGCACAAGGGGTTTGCACTCCTAACCGCAGGAAATTGTGCTAAACTACACTTAACCTCCCCCACGAAACATCTTCTTAAGTGGTTTTACAAACACAGGTTTCATTCTCTAGGCGAAATTATGCAAAGTGTCCCTAATCAATGTTTCTATGATAGGATATTTTCAGACCCCCCAGTGTATCGGCAAAACGTACAGGTTTATTCAGCAGAATATTCTTGAGGTAAATACTGTCTGTTCGTCTAGAAGTTGTCGATGCAAGTACTGTCAACTTCATTAAAATAATTAAAAAAAACATCGTCATTTGTTGTTTTTGTTTTGTTTTCAAAAACAATTTACAAATTTTATCAAGTTGTATGAGGCTTTCTGTATAAAATGTTACAAATAGTGTTTTTAAAATCGCTTTATAAAGGTAAGGATTGGATCGAAGATATTTATCGAAATATTTTCAGTGGTAGTGTGTAGTGTTATCTGACCACAGCAAAAGAAGTAGAAAACTGATTAGATATATTATCATATACAAAATAATATTTTTGGTTGCTGTTGATGTTTGTTTGCATGTTTGTTGTTTTTTTTTTTTGTATTTTTTTTTTGTTATTTACAAAATTCAATAGTATAATAAATATAAGATGTACCTATGTAAGTAATATTGTCCTTTCAGTGACGCCTGTTTATGACGTATAAATACAATCTTGAAAGCCCAACTTATTCCCAAAAGCAGTGTTTGGTATCAGAAATGTTTCGTGGATTTATTTATCTCGGGTATAAACATAAATTTCTTTCACAGAGCTATAAATAACTACAATAAAATTATTTCGCAATAATGTTGTCGGTGTCCTTATTCCTGCAATATGCCATGCAAAGTATAGTAGTTAAGATACCGAGAAATGTTTAAGTATGCTTCAGAGATATCAATATACCAAGATATGCTATTGGAGCAATTTTATTTTTACAAAACGCAATAAACATTTATCTACAATAGTGGTCACGATTCCCTGTCTGTGTGTTCGGTAAGCCGTGCTATATCTGTGTCAATGTAGACTATAGCGAAGTTGTACCTATACATACAGGCGATTGAAACCAAATGTACCGCACCGTCCCTTGGGTTGTACGATATCATCCGCTGGGAGTCATCCTTCACCAGCTACAATGCATGGCTCAATACAAAATAGAACACCACCACGCGCTTAATAGATGCCATATTCTCTTATATCAATTTTAATGTGATTGTAATTTACAACGAAATACAAATGCAATTTATAAAATAAAGTTAAAGTACCATATCATTTCTATCAGGTGGCCATTTTTTGGCTTTGATCTTCATAAGAAATGGAACATGAATAGTTGGATACGCAGAGAAATTCTGTGAAATCATTGCACATTTAACACTCTACAGATGGAATAAATAGGTATAGGTGTACAAGAGACTTTAAACTCACGCGCAACCACGTATTTACCGACGTAATGTATAGCCTCACTTCTAAATGAATAATGGACATTCTGGAATCTGGAGCAATTCAGTAAACCATATGAAAAGTTACCCAGTGAAAGGTTTCTCGTGTGATACTAAGCTGCCGAAAAAAAGGCGCACTGGAGGCACCGGCGGAACATCCATCTCGTCATAAGAGAGGCACATTTAAAAACAATCAATTATGGGGTAAAGCTTTCGGGTCATAAATACGACCGCAGGCACGTGCTAAGGTCCCCGGAGTATGACGTCACATTGTACTCTCTGGTCCAATAAAATCAGCGCACACGTGTACAGTAAATATGCTTCTAAGTCAACATCTTTGTCATCCATTTTTATGATCTAATATATGTTTAACAGTGTGAAGTTCACACTAACTGGAAATATTAATTTGGTTCATATAGATAAAATGGATATTAGTTAACTTCAGCAGACGGTGGAAAGTTCCAAAATATTGAAAAATAGAGCGGTAGAACTTCGATTTCTAAATAATATTCCAAAGTGTCATTTTCCAGATAGCTAAGGCAGCTCATTGTTCTTGATATCCTGATCAATTAATGGATATCAATCAATATTGTCGAAGTCTATTGTATTTAGTATTACATTTGCATGCAGACACACTATATATGAGCTCGCGACGATGGATGTTCGTTACAAGAGCTTCATCAGATTACTACCTTTAATCTTCTAGTTTAGCAGGGAGGTATTATAGTAGAACTATTCCATGTATGTCGCATGCATAGGGTAACGGGTTTCATATTCTCTGATAAAGTTTACATTACGTTTTTCATTACTATTATTATTGGAGACGCTTACTAATCATCAGATCACTATAAACCAATGAAGTAATCAATACAAAATTTATTTTTCTTAAGAACTATACCATCGTGGTTTCCTATATCTTAAATACTATTAAAGTTTCGCTTATTCACAATACAAAAATGCATTAACCGTAAAGTAATTGGCAAACGATATGTTCTGAGGAATTCATGTATACATGTAGTACCGGAATAAAGTGATCCAAACGTATACCCCACACGCATACACTTCCTCCCCATTCACATCAAACGAAAACACAGTAACACGTATGATATCACACTGACGTCATCACATCACATGAACTTCCGGTAGGCCGGTCGAATTTACCTTGTCCCCATATTGTGTTCGTGGTTTTTGTTTTTGTTTTTTATGCATATATATATATGAATTCGACAATTTACTTGTTTGTTCTATCCTTATAACGTCACTGATCATATATATGTATATACCTTTGCATATGTATATTTGTACAAATATGGTAACAGCGAGAGCCATTATGGCTTCCGATATGTTGTAGGATCCTGCGGCTTGAGACATTACTGCGTGGGTCTTATCGGCATTACACAACAGATAAGTGATGGAATGTCGGAATGGAGGTTCCTTGTATATTTCCTTCCAAGACAGGTCATTTCTCTTAGTCTTCAACTTCGGGAAACAGTATGTCTTTAACAGGAAATTAAAGGACAATTTCCCTCCTGCAAATCGTGTCAGAGCAAGCATTCATATTTTATAAATGCATGACATTTAGATTTGTAGACTACACAATATGAACACAAATATATGTACCATTAACTCTTTTATCAATAGTACAAATCTCGACTTTTCTATACAACACTGCCAATATACTGTTAAAATAACTCAATCACATACTTTTAATATATAAACTAGAAAATGTCTGTAAGACATAAATGGCCCCGCTGCCACTTGACACCCTGAAACACAGTTTGGTGAGGATCGCATCAACAGTTCCTGAGATTAGCTAGTTACATTGCGTCGGAGCGGGACGGCCATTGGCAATACTATAGGTAGGACGAGGGCATAACAAGTATGTATGTTTTGAAAAATCACTACAATAAAATAATAGATTCATACTAACTTCTGCCGTCTCGCATACGTCTTTTTTATCATTGTTGGTAAAAGTGTAAATAAGTTTCCTCCTTATTATTCAAACCACTACATTTTCTTTAGGAGTAAAACTTCCACACAGCGACATTGTTTTTGTTCAATAATCTACCACTCGATATTCGCTATAACATGGGATTTATTTGAATTCAATTCCACTGGATTTTTTTTATAGTTTTTGCAAGAAAAGGACATACACATTTACAAAATTTGGAGGAAACTAGAAAATGTCTGTAAGACATAATGCCCTCGCTGCCACTTGACACCCCAAAACTTCAGCACTTCCTGAGATTAGCTAGTTAGATTGCATCCGGACGGGACCAAACGGGACTTGACGAAATGGACATGGGTAACACTGTATGCCCCCTTTTTCATGGCGGGGGCAATACAAAGTCAAACACCGAAAATTAATCAAAACTTAAGAGGCATGATATGATACAAATTACTGAAGAGACACAGAAAGCCTCTTGACGGTAAAGTGTAAAATGAGATAGATTCTTATCTTTTTTCAACTTTTTACTGATTTTCATTGCTGTTATATCAAATCTGATAACATATGTAGAGAAAGTGATTCCGTAATACATATTTAAAACACACTGTTGCATTTTTTCAATGTAATTCATTCATGTCGACCGACTCGTTAAGTTTATAAGATATTGCTCCATATTTGAAAGCATAACGAGTAAAAGGTCAGCACTTCTTCTTCCTTTTTTCTTTTTCTTTTTAGAGGTTATTTTGACAATCCGATACATAGTATAGAATTGATCAGTACTAACATTATTTAGATAGTGATTAGCCTGGATTACTACTGTAGTTCACCTGACGAAGCCAAACCGAGTACATACTAATTAACAGCTTGTGGAATCAGGATCGGCTAATCCACCTACTATTAAGAGAAATACTTTAAACACTGTATGTATGCCTACTACCATTAATTTGCTCATTTAACCCTTATTATATGCATTACTCTACTCCACGGGAGTCTGAATTTATCAATGAAAGGTATTTATCGCTCCGTTGTGAATTGACCATATCTGTAATGCATGACCTAAAATAAGGTGTATATCGTCAAGCTATGCATTATATATCAGATGTTTGTGTTGGCTGTTAATTGTAGATCGTGCCGTTTATGGTGTATATTTATATTAAATGGTCAACCTTTTGTATAATTATTTCATTATACGTTTTATCAAGTTTTAAATTTGAGTTTGTCAATAGCAGAGATCTACAAAATAAAAAGTCGTCAGTACATGATAATATGTCACCAAACAAGCCACTATATACAAAAGAGTCACTTCAAAGGACAACATATGTAACAACGTCACCAGGCAACACATGTACCAAAGAAATAAATAAATCATAGAGTCACAATTCAAGACAAAAAACATTTTCCACTACGTTTTCCCACTACGTCATAACGCAATGGCAAACATGCCTTGACGTTAAAACACCAGGACAAAACATACCAAAATATCAGTGCAGAAGAAAAATACATCACAAAGTCACCATACACGACAAAATATGTCTCAACGTCATCACACAAGGACAAAACATCCCAAGCGTCTCCGCAAGAGACCCAATATACCTCGACGTCACAACACATAACAATAGACTGTACATTAAGGAAATGCCGTAAATAACCCAACATAGATTTCCATGCTATTAATCATCAGCTGTATTTATTTTTTACGTTCAACTTGGCATTCTATCAGTATTTAAATAGGATATTTACGGTGTATAAACCCACCTGGTACCGTCAGTTAACCGGTTAGAACATCTAACACATACATATCGAGCCTGATTAATACATATGGCAAAATGTCTTACTTGCTATGTATACAGCACGTGTTGTATTCATGTTTACCTAGATACGATAACATACAACAGAAAGTTGAACATTAATTGTTGTTTCCCCTTGAATATGTTAACTTGGTGTTTAATTGGTAGACTGATAGCAGTCTTATGCCAGCAGTGAGATCTTATCAGTTGCTATGTCTATATTTATGTTGTACTCTCTGTCATATTGAGGCTTAAGGCACTAGCTGGCAAACCCTTTATTTGTAGATATTATGAATGGTATTCTAGTTTGTTGACTAAGCTTAAATAAATGATAATTGTTTTAAAAAAAATTTCATTTTTTCATCAAATTAGATACCTTTTCTAGTAAAGAGATCTAAATAGAACTAAAAATAATGGAAAATTTGATTTCATTTTACAATGAAACAATCTGTTATGACATTGAATAAATAAATTCTAAATCACTATGATACTTTATCCACTTAAAATGTAAAATGTAAATGATGATATAAATGATATTGTTCTGAAATTGAAGAAACCCTTACTGTCTTGTTAAGAATCAGTTGTTCATACACTATTGGTACACATACAGGATTATTACTACCAGTTTCGATTGATTTATCCTCTTACAATTAATTTATCAAACGTAGAAAAATAAGTTGACATATATTCATCTAAAAATATTTAAGTTCGTGGTTACTTCCAAAAAATAGTCGCCACTAAAGGATTGCACTGGCTTGAACCCTAGTTACTATTTAAAATAAAGTAGGTGCAACTAATTGTTTTAAATTTTACTTCTCAATAATTAGTTAATTATTGAAAATAACCAAGCCGAATTTTCCATTCCAAACCGCGCCATTGTGACTGTCTAACTGACTACCATATTCCAAGCCATGGTAATGAATTACTCACGCTTTGTTAAACCAATAAACTCATTATTACATTCATAAATTCTTTAGATGAAGTTTCATTCCCGAATATCTTTCTAATTATAGGAAATTCGTAGAAATAAATATCTATCAAAGCAGTGTTCCGATGATGTGATATGATAGTAAACATTTGCTTTCGTATGTGGGTCAATTCCATTTGGCAAGAGGACACATGCTTTTGATCTATATATACTGTCTTTGTGGATACAACGAGGAGAAACTGCTCGAGAAAAAAAGCCAAAGTTGTCGTCGTATGTCGGCACAGCAGGGACCGTACAAGTAATGACCTGTCACTCCTTTGGAGGCGTGTGACTTATTACAAACATATTTATACCATTCCGGTAATAATTATATTAAGTGACTTTATGAAATGTTTATATCCCTGTTTATGATATTGCATAACACAAAGTATACTTTACTGTTTTATATTGGAAACAATAAAGGGCTATTGTCGTTCTATCAACAATTAGGTTTAATTCCAATTTTCATGAATATAAAAGCATGTTAAAAGGAAACTAATACTTGTTACTTTTATAACAGGCCGACAATGGACAATTTACATCAATAGCGTATTCGTTATTGTGTACCAGTACGACGCCGGGCCAGTTATTATTATGTTGATGTAACCATTTGAAAAGTATGATGGTATAAAGCCACATGTTACTTACAAACTATGCACAGCACACACATTAGCAACTTAACGGGATATCTAAACATAAAGTGGTTTCAAAAATAATATTTCTTATCAATTAAACTTCATTCATCTTTCAATTCCCTTTATAGTTGAAGTACATTGTGTATATATATACATATATCGTGAACAGTGTGTATGTTTGAGTAGAACAGGAAACATAGAGGTCAGAAAGCCTATAATTTTATTATACTGAGAATCACCACCTCACTATTTTAATTGCTATGCATTGCCGGAGTTGTAAGTATTTAGCCATATATCGGTCGTTATGTTTTAATGTCACCCCGAAATGTGTGTTAATCAGGAGAAGAAGTGTTTGAAATAATGTATAAGCATTATAAATGGCTACACGTGTAGGTACAACAACAACAACAACAACAACAACAACAACAACAACAACAACAACAACAACAACAACACAGAATACCGACAAAATAACGAAATCGTAGAAATATGAAATTCCAATTGTAGAACATGCTACCAGTAAACAGATCAAAGGGATACAGTTTTATTATTGAACTATCAACATATACTTCAGAGTTTATACTATATAATCGATTTTCCGTAAGAAATGTCTTTAACATTATTGATAAAAACATTACCAAATAATACTAAACTGTATACATACATGTTTATATATATATATGAATTATGGGTTAATCTCCCACGCAATTTAGATAACTGCCTTTGAGAAATGATAATGGATCCCTTAATATGTGAAACCATCATACCACAACTATACTATATTGAAGTAATCACGTTATTAGAAACAAAATTGTTATCTCATATTTGTAATATATCATTTAAATATTTAAAACAATTCAACCATATCAATTGCGACAAATAATGGAGCGTGAAAATAAGCCTATGAAATACAATCTAAATTATTACAGAAAACTGGTAAATACAAGACATCAATAAAGCCCTGATGAACTCCTTTGACAATTCTTGTCAAGAATATCAAATTCTATGTCATGTGACATTCGATTAGAAATGATATATCGCGGTAATCAACGATAACTGAATCAAAATCCGATCTAACACTCGGGATCACGGCAATGAACCGCGCCATGAATTAGATTATAGCAGTCAGCGCCAGGCAAAGACACAGTTATACATTGGTGTCAAACGCAAAACTGACTTATCCGGATCACGTTCAAGCTTAATTATGATCAAATACA
Organism: Pecten maximus; assembly: GCF_902652985.1. Taxonomy (NCBI): domain Eukaryota; kingdom Metazoa; phylum Mollusca; class Bivalvia; order Pectinida; family Pectinidae; genus Pecten; species Pecten maximus. The sequence continues at coordinate 12,952,408 of NC_047023.1, read as the reverse complement.
TTCCTTTTCAAACACTTTGAAATCCAATGCTTTCTGTTTCATTTTCGGTAACAATTTGTTCGTGTTTGCTTTTTACTTTTCATATCATTGCCTGGAGCGCTATGGATTTATTACGTTTGAATCGAATACGTTCATCATTTCATAAAGAAAAAAAATTAAGAGTGATTTTAAGGCATTCACCATAAGGCATGATTTACTGCATTTGCTTTTCGTAGGCGGATGTTTTTTCTTGATTGATTTGTTTACGTTTGATACCAATTTGTTAAGGCATATGGTAAAAGGAGTAGTATAGCTCGGGCAGGCCCTGTACAATGTACATGCGTATTTATAAACGCTATGCCAAATATTTTGAATAGGGGGTGGAGTATATCTAACATTTAAGATAACATCTATTTGAAACATGCGTCATTTCAACAGCAAAGGTCTATGTTAAATGTACAACATATGGTCGACATTATCAGATCAAGGTGATACGATTGCCTGGGGAGACTGGGGGGGGGGGGGGGGGGGGTGTGTTAAGGGAAAGTATATTGGTGAAATTGTGTGAAGCGAAGCATCCTTTCTCCATGGTCGGTGGTAATATAACATTTCACTGTTATAGAAGTCAACATATATTGTGCTCTTTGACATATTTTCACGAGCCATGAAAACCCTCCATCTACATGGGGCAAGGTCATCTCAATATATATGATAATGTGAAGACTCCTATGTCGATCTACCATAGTGCCATAATTTACATATTGTATTTTGTAAGCCTATCTGTAAGAGATAATAAAACTATGACAACATTTCTGGTTTCCATACTCACTGTTTAAATATCGATATTGTTCATACTAGAATATAGCATACGTACGTTCAACTTACTTTAATCTTTTAACCAATTTGTATAAAAATAAAACATAAATAATTAATAGCACACGTGTTATCACGTTTACCGATACATATTCTCTCTTTACATCAACGGCAGGAGTTAAAATAGACGTTAAGGAAATATTCGAGTAGGAAAATAGTTTACCTTTAATTGCATTTTTAATTGATTCATTATATCATATTTTTTATTCGTTATGGTGAAAAACAAATTAAAAAAAAAATCTACATCTGCGCTTATATAAAAAAAAATATGTTAAAATGTTGAGATAACATGTTATTATATAGTGCTCAATGAAGGGGGTTTTAGTTTCGAGTTATCATTCGCGTTAGATAACTCATATAAGCCTCCATCTTACAACATGTGGAATATAAACAAAACACATTTTCAAGTCAGTAAACCAAATGTATTCTTAAGAATACAATATGACAGTTAGAATAAATAAAACAGGGATACATCGTAAATAAGTCTTGCTCTTCACCAAGATTACATTTAAATATAGTTATCCCCGACTGTAAAATATTTACGACCTTTCTATGGATATAAGCACAAATGTTGCAGCATACTGTTATCGACTAAAGAGACAGATATTTTCTAAATACAATTATCTCATCAAGTAAAGTATCTTCAAAGGCTGTTAAAACGACTTAGTGTCACGTGACCTGTGTAACTTCACAACGAGTATGCAATTCAAGCCTAACATTTTGTAACAATACGGGATGAAATACACCCACAGCAATATATTGACGTATGGACTCTCGCGGTCACGTGTCTGGTCGTTAAAGATGATGTGTATCTAAATATCAACTTATGATGAAAATATTTATGGGGAATATTATCAAACATAGTTCTAGCTTCAATAATATTGATTTTATGATAGATAAGTAAACGCAATTAAAAGATGCTTTAAATTTTGTACCAAGTCGGCTACATTAATGTACTGCTATAATTAAAATGCTGCGGCAAGGCTTAGTATAATCTACTACATAACCACCATGTTTTTAAAACAAAGCTACGAAGTCATTTGATCTTCTTCAATGGAGTAAAGTTCACTCTGCAATATAGCCTTCATGGATTAAAATAAAATGTAAAGAAGTATTTCAATATGAAACTTATCCATGTAACACACGCATGTAGGGTTGATGATGCAGCATATAGTCAAAGATAATTACAAAAGGATTAGACATGTAACTGCCTGCGCCAAGTACATGTAAATGGCACTTTTGGAAACCAAGTGCTGATAAGAGCATAACATAAAGCGAACTTTTTAATTCCGAAATCTCCTGAGAAATGTTGCAGCCTATTTTAAACCGAGAAACACCGCTTTATATAAGAGAAAAAAATGCAATATGTGAATGACAATATGTCAAAGGCACGTGAAATTGTTTCAAGCTGTTTGATAAACAGTTGCAAAACGGGCTGAAATAAGTAACGCATTTCGTAATGATTTTAAGGTTGAAATGAATAAATCTTACCTGTAACGACAGCGATGAAAATGGTAAGACACAGGTAAAAAATCCTTCTACAGTAGGAAAAACACACACGAGGTCCTACTAGATCCATTGTCCGTAGTTCCACACCAAACAATCGAATCGAAATATACATTTCACTTCCAGTATGTGGTCACATTCATTTCACCGCGTTAAAACATAAGTGAAAGAAGTGGACCGTGACGACACAGACACAGCTGATTGGCTTTCTTTAAGGTCTGTACGAGTACTTGCCTGTTTGTTGCTTTCGATCGTTATATTATCACAAAAAATAATGCACCTTTAAGTTGTACTCCACGAGATACTGCTAATGGAAGTTCAAGAACTCCAGAAATAAAAACCACTGCTTTATATTTCCCACTGCTGGTCAATTACTTCCAAAGTAATATCTATGTCACCTCCGATTTAATCACACAGATGATGAGTTAAATATCCTTTTATAGCAGCTGATCAGTTTCCATTTCTCGATTGTCTGAAATACCAGCTGGAATAATTCACAGTTTTAACATTATAAATATACCTGATATGAAATGTCTTTCTCCCTGTAGATTTGTGACATTGTGTCTCTGTTAGATATGACAACGGAGGCAAATCTACCGAGTTTATCAACCTAACCCTCTAACAAATTTCTCCATTGATTTGGTTATGAATATTTGATGCGAATTTAATTAACTTTCTCGATATTGCTAATAATCCTTCCTGTCATCCGTGAACATAAGCTATGAAAATCACTCGATACGTTGTAGGATAATATCTTATATTTCATATATCTGTGAATAATATACATAATTAATATTCATATTGTCCTGACACCTTTCCAACTCGATCACCCTAACGCCATATATTTTAAACTCCAGTGTGGAATCGCGATCCGCTCATTTTCAAAATGTTTACAGATCGATAGATATATAACATATATGAACCACTTTAAAACCTATATAAAAAGTGAAGTATATTTGTAAAGGCAGTAAACGCACAATATTAAGTTAAATTTCCTATTTTTACGTTGACCAAAACACTTATAAAAGTCAATTAAATTTATCACAAACACCTGTCAGTTGTCATAATTCCGCTTGAGCTGAAAAAAATAGTGTATCCAGTTGTCACACACAACACTCTATCATCACTCGATGACACTTATAACATGTTTAAATAATAAAATCGATGACTATAAAAGAGTCTCGATGTCCCGCGTCTTAGTTTACCCTGGATGGATATGTGACTCAATAGCACAGAGCGTTCAACTGCTCCAGTATAGGACACAGAGCTCTCCAAACCCGTACAGGCGATTGCATTCAACGCTCGCTCTCTGTAGCTCAAGTGTATACTAGCGACGACAATGCGATCGGTTCCAATTCTCACTCCACGGTCGCCGCTTGCTGTGAGCGTAACACTTCTTGCAGTGTCTGTAACCATAGGCTCTAGAGCGGTGCATCACACAGACCTTTATGATCAGAAAACGGGCATCCATCTACCAGTACCGCCATCATACCGCTACTTAATATCCCCGTTAGCAGACGGTGGGTCAGTCTGTAATGGCGCGAGACCAACATCCTGGAATGTCTTAGTATATATAAGTTAATCAGAAGTTGTTTGCTATACGTCTTAGACTGTACGATGTATGTCGGCCGACAGTATGTACTACGTACTAACAGATATGATTAGCTAATTAACAGTGATATGTATAATGACGAAGACATTATGGCCTCCTCGTTGTGATGCCAGAGAGAATTAGGCGTGGTCATCACCTAGTAACATAGGGAAGGTTTATGGTTTATGGTTCTAGTCAAAGGTTGATATTGACTGACCTTTTTGATAAGAGCTTATTTGTATCAATCCAGTATCAAACAAAGCTGTTGTATTAGTGCACATCCTCGTCTATATGCTAGCATTACCTTAGGCCTTGATCGATTTTACTTTTGACCTCAAGTAATACTTGAGATGCTATAATGTTTTGGTTTGGTTTGTATTATTAACATCTGATCAACAGCTATGGCCATTGTTTTAGGAGACTGCGGTATATCAGTGTTTTTCTCCTTACCATAGCAGCTGATGCCAACTTTAAAGTGCTATCTCACTGGACGATATTGCCGAACACATCAAACACAACACCCCGCCCAGTTGCATTATACTGACAACGGACGAACCAGTCGTCCAACTCCCAACGAGAGGGGCCAAGGCTATCAACGGTCCTCTGACAACTAAATCATTATTATATAGAAAGCAAAATTACAGCAAAGTTCCCGTTTTGGGCCAAGTTCGTTGTTCTCAGGGGTCGGACCAGCCTCATTGTTATGATTGCCCTGCCCCAATGATGTTTCACAACAAATTTTGTTGTAATCCAACAAAGGATTACGAAGAAGTAGAGTTTTAAAGCAAAATTTCACCAAAGTTCCCTTTTTAGGGCCCAGTCACTCAGTCCCAAGACGTCGGACCAGACTAATTTATCTAAATTATGACTGCCCTGCCCGGATGATGTTTCAGACCATATTTTGATGTAATCCAACCAAGGGTTAAGAAGGAGTAGGGTTTTAAAGCGAATTTTCAGCAAAGATCCCCTTTTAGAGTCCCACTCTGTTGGCCCCGGGGGACACACCAGCCTCATTTATAAAAAGGGTAAAGAAGGAGTAGGTTCCTCTTTTTGACCCACACACCCATACACACTGGCCCCAGGGGTCAGACTAGTCTCATTTATATAAAATATGATCGCCCTCCACCAATGATGTTTCACACCAAATTTGGTTGTAATGCAACCAAAGGTTAAGATGCTAAAGGGGTTTAACGCAAGATATCAGCAAACTTCCCATTTTGGAGCCACGTTCCCCCAAGCTCCAGGTCGGATAAGCTTCATTTATATAAAACATGAACGCTCTCCCCCATTGATGCTTCAAACCAAATTTGGTATTAATCCGCATTGGGTTAAGAAGGAGTAGCGTTTTGAAATAAAAAGTCATACGTACCGCGCACTGTGCACGGCGGACGACGCAAGACGACGGACGAAGCACGATGGCTATAGATCATCCTGACCATTTGGGTCAGATGACCTAAAAATGCTTAGCGCTAAGCACGAGTAGCAAATACCACATGTAGAGACATTCGAATGTCTCGGTCAGGGGACAACGCTGAACTAAAACCAGGTGAGACATTTGGGGAAAAAATAGAAAAGAAGAGAAAATGTAACATACAAACTTGGTCGCCTCATACGAATCGTGTTATCAGGGCAGCTGCTACAATTCTTATGTCCTACCCGCAGGGCAGAGTCCTAGAATAGGTACAGAACAGCTGTTAAAGTGTTTTTATACGATACCTACTATCTATTAATAAATACAGATATAATTCCCCACAAACAGCAGGTGTTGTCATGATATCTAAAGGATAGAATAGGAATGTATAATGCATAATGAGATTAATTGCATGATTTGGAAATTGGAATAGATGTGGTATAATTGATATCGGGGAAATATATCACAAAAATAAAATTATAATAAGCTACCATTAATATGTGTATCACATTATAACTGTTTGTGTGTGTGTTTGTTTGTTTGTTTTTTTTCATGGCATGTGTGATAGTAACATAATAATCAAACATTGTAAGAACCTATATTTGATAGTGGGAAAGAAATAACACAGCATTGCTGCTTTCTATCGGGTTATTTTGTCAGGAGCGTCGAAACACATTCCGTGAAATAAAACTCCATTAACTAACGTGGTGACACGTAGTCGGGATGTATACACAGTAATGTTTGATGTTGAGCCCCGTAGATCCTCTATCCCTGGCTAGTGCGCCGCTCCTTCCCAACACTCCTAAACACGCCCCTTATCATGTTCAAACTCACATGCATGAAATCCATGGTTTAAGTATTACAAATTAAATTAGATTTTACTACAACCTGCGAAATTACTTTTTTTGAATTTTATTCCCAACAACAAACAAACAATGGTGCTAGAGCTGTATACGTACATACAACGAAAAGAACACTGTTGAGACGTAATAAACAATCACTTATGATTAGTCACAAATTGACTTCAGCATTTAGTAATACAATGGAAACATGTGTCTGTCCTCTTCTCCAAGCCATCGTTTACAAATGACTTTTCTGTCCTCTTTATCGGCCATCAATTAGTCGTAATACACAACCAGCATTTTAATTTTCTTAATCAGCCTTCAATAAGTCATAATATATCACCAACATTTTAGTCTTCTTAATCAACCATCAATTAGTCATTATACACCACTAACATTTTAGTCTTCTTTATCAGCAATCAATTAGTCGTTATACACCATCAGCATTTCAGTTTTCCCAATCAGCCATCAATAAGTAATATAAAACCAACATTTTAGTCATCCTAATCAGCCATTAATTAGTCGTTATACACCACCGATTATTCACTCCTCTTCATCAGCCATTAAATCAGTCGTAATACACCATTAGCATTTCAGTTTTCCCAATCAACCGTCAATTAGTCATTATAAACCACCAACATTTCAGTCATCTGAATCAGCCATTAATTAGTCGTTATACACCACCGATAATTCACTCCTCTTAATCAGCCATTAAATGATCAGTCGTAATACACCACCATCATTTTAGTTTTCTTAATCAGCCATCAATTAGTCGTAAACAACACTCTCGTCTCTGTCCTCTTAATCCGCGATCAATTAGTCGTAATATAACAATGACATTTTAGTTCTGTTAGTCAGCCATCTATTAATCGCAATACACCACCAGCATTTCAGTCCTCTTAAACAGTTTAATTGATCGAGATCTACCATTGGCATTTAGACCTACAAAACAGACACCTTTCCGTTCTCCGATCAGCCATCATTTAGTTTTACTTTCTCACGAACATTCGTTCTAAATATCCAGTAATGGGTTTCCGGAGACACATGGATATTCCTTCTTGTTGTTTTAAATATACAAGAATTGCAGCCGTCTAAGTCTTCAGCCATCGCTGTATCCTTGAAAATATTCGACTGCGTATACGGGACTTGATTATCCATCATCATTCAACAATATCGTAGAGATAATAATTTTCTCTATATATGATACTTAACTCACATATTCCGTATTTTACATTTCTTACTAGACGAGTGCTATATGTGTGTTCCGGATCGATACGAGCGTACCTCGCGACATATGCACCATGTAGCCAACTGTTTAACACATAATTATTAGTAATCGCTTGGCGATGATTTGTTTGTGCACAGTCAATCGAGATAACATGGTAATTTTATATTCAATATTATTATATTTTTAATAATATTCAAGAATTATTTTTAAACAAGATGCATGCTGATAATTGTTTGTTTGTTTGTTTGTTTTTGTTTAACGTCCTATTAACAGCCAGGGTCATTTAAGGACGTGCCAGGTTTGGAGGTGAAGGAAAGCCGGAGTACCCGGAGAAAACCACCGGTCTACAGTCAGTACCTGGCAACTGCCCCACGTAGGTTTCGAACTCGCAACCCAGAGGTGGAGGGCTAGTGATAAAGTGTCGGGACACCTTAACCACTCGGCCACCGCGGCCCCTGCATGCTGATAGAACAAACAAAAACATGAATATATCTTTAAAACAACAAAAATGCTCTGACATGCAAACAACATGTATAACATTGTATAGTGTTGAGTATGATTCAAAGCTGCGTAATAGGACCATTTACGGTATCTACTGTACATTAAGAAATAGATATCAGTTCAGACTAACATTATCCTAATGTCTGATCTGATATCTGGATTTGAAAGTCTCATGGAAGTGGATTCTGTCATGTGCTCATATGTAGCAAAACAATTGAAGAATCTTAAGCGAAAACCTATGACTGAAAATCTATTTTGAAATAAATGAAACCTTAACTTTACATCCGGTAACCTTTTGTCTGACCTTGAATTTTACATTTTTAGACATTGGTCGATTTCAAATGGAAATAACTACATGTTCATGCACACACCAGAAAATATCAATATTACTATAAATGGATCTGTATGCTTTATCTGAGTCTACCAAGGTTTCTGTCTTAGCCCAATGTACCAAGATGTTTAAGGTTTCTCGGTCAATTAAAAAATAAGTCATCTCGTCGACTTATAGTTATAACATTTTCATGTACGCTGATTTAATCCAATATTAAAACTTTTATATGATTTAATGATGATCTAGTACGAAAAAAAGTATTTCTTTATGAAAGAAAGATTTTTTTACCTAATTTTGAAAGTAGAAATGAAATAAAAAGAGTTGAAACATTAACAAGTTTATTACCAATCATAGTAATATTATGAGCAGGTTTTTATTTTTAAAGCAATAAATCTGTATAAAGGACCTGTTGCAGCTATATAGTGATTTTGGCCCACAAAGCTTTTTCATAAAAAAAATATTGATTCATCAAATATGATCAATTCCTCATAACTTTTCGACATTTGGAAACCATTTTCTCATTTGGCCAACAGGTGGCGCTTCAGTCAATAGCATATACTAGATGGCAGCATGACCCGTCAATAACAGCTAAAAAATGTATAAATTCAGACAAAATGTTGATAACTATACTCTCTTTTTGAAGCCTGATCTTGTGCACTTACGAACACGTAACAACTATATAAAAAGTGTATTTCATTTTTATGTGAGAACAATTCAAAATATAAAGACAGCTCTTTTTGCGAAGAATTCCTTTGTGGGCCATCTTGCAACAGGTCCTTTTCAGGAATATGACAAAAACATACCTACCTCTTCTTTATTATCATTTCCGTAACCTCGTGAAGCGGCTCACAGATGTAAGCCAATCAAATTAAACCACGTGATAAAAATATAGTCTCGGTCGAAGGTCACCAAAGTCCATGTCAGTAAATCAAACCGAATTTATATTTTTGTCCACGTTTGGTATAAACTGGATGTTATTCAGCAGTTGCAATGATTAGTCCATGGGAAGTGAATAACAACTTGTGGTAGAAATCGTTCTTACCAATGATGCTGAGTATAACAAAATAACATTTCCATTACATTATTATGCTTCTGAAAATGTTATTGTACTTTCTTGCTTATGAAATTTTACATTGTAAGGTCAGCTAAATTAGATATATTTCCTGTTTATAAAAGGAACTGTAGGTTTTAAAGAAAGGAGTAGCAAAACACAATTTCTACTGTTGCGGAGTTAACATCATTTAAACCAGGAAATTGTATTATCCGTTTACATGATAAAGGTCACCGTTCTGTGTGTTACAGAGGGACCCGCACGAGTGTTCGCTCCTCTGTTTGTGAGGGTCTGTTATTAATGTATTGACATGACTATGTAACAATAAGCACTTCTTTTGATTTTATAAGTAAGTCTTACCTCTTAGGATATGATGGTTTGGCCGATTATGCGGTGTCTCTCTATGTAAACCTCCACGGTATACTATACACTTTTAATTGAATTGAAAAAAACAAATCTTTTTTCAACGATTTGAGCTTACAGCTTCGAATTCGGAGTTTAATCCTTAAGATTTCACCAAGAATAAACTATTGGCGTAATATGGATTGAGCGTTCGTGGTTGACTACAATCGCTTGCTAACCGCTTACGTCTTCCGAATAACAGCAAGAATTAACAATTTGAACAATTTCCCATGTTGTCCGTAACTGACAATTTTTGTCCTATCGCGAAAAAGCTAACCACAGAAACGTTTTATCCTTGTTATCCTTGTTTGTAACGTACAATATTTTAGAATGCTTCATATCAAATAATGAATATATATCATCGGGTTGAAATTTTGAAAGAAAGTTAAAAAAAAGCAACCTTATTATTCTTAATCTGTTGACGTATCATTAGACAAAGCTTTAGACATGTATGTAGTTTTGTTATTGTTATTGTTTTTATTTTCGTCTACAAAAAGACTTTGGTTTAAAGTAACGTTTTCACTGGCTTCCACGTTAAGAAGCTTGCGTAATGTTAGATTATAATTATATAACTCTAGAACACGGGAAGTATCTATTTCATCGTGTTGGAAATACATGTATGAATATTTGTTTTGTGTAACATTTCACCCACTTAAGCGATAATCTTGCACCAGGATACAGATTACATATATGTTTCCTCGTTTGAGTTCTCAACATACACACAATATAGTACGGTTCTTGACGTGCTCTGTAATATCATGTCTCTAGAGGTAGTTTTGAAAACAGATTAATAAAATTGTCTTTGCTCTTAAACGCGACAAGAAATTTACTTTGCAAATAAAACTCATACAGTTCTCAACTCTCGATCGTGGAAAGAAAATGTTAAAAGTGATATTGGGAATAATTTACGATAAAATATTTAGATTTGGGTAAAACCCCGTGTTTATATGTATTATTTAATGTTTTTATATGTCCCAATGGTAGCCCTGTAAAGAAGACATGAGGTTGGCCTTCAATAGACGATCGTTTTTACGGCTCCTCGGTTGGTTCCATACTTCAACATATGTTGTACAAATAAATGTATGTAGTTAAGACCACTTACTTGTCATACTCCTCGTCTGCGTACCAATCGGGTTTATTTCTGTCATATATATTTCCAAATACATGTCATGGGCGTACTAATACAATCTGGTGACTGTCTGAGTCTTTGCGACACTGAAGCCGGATAACGTATAAGTTTATATTAACAAACATTATGTACGAAATAATATGTACTGTTAACTAACATATCTTCGCGGCAACTTATTTTCGCGATTTCACGTCTAACGAGTTTTTGCGGTGATTTCATTTCGCGATTTACAGTCATAAGTTAGTAAGTTGTGAGGTATTAGTTCTTAACGGCCTATCTACAATGTAAAGGTCAATAGGGCCAAAAAAGACCTAATGCACCTGTGATTAAAGCTACTTCGCGGCGATTAATTTCCACGATTTTTCATCGTCCGCGATATACCCGAAAATGAATTGCACGCGGAAATAAGTTGGTTTGCAAAACGTTTTTTTTATTTTTTTTTATTAAATAAAAGCGAATAAGATTAAGCACAATTGAAAATGGTTTTGTTTGATTATTGAGTGGGCTACTCGCTCCGTGAAAAGCCAAGGTCATTTTCAGGCGGGGTCTCATTGTAGTAGTTGGTGACTACCTCACTGATCAACATACAGGAGGTCCGTCGTATGCAATCTAGAGCACTTGGGGTAAAGTGTCTTGTCCATGGACACAACCAAGAAAACACAGATCGGCCTGTTGCGCAGCTTCCCGAGGAACACAAACCGACAGGGGTCGGGAGGGTCGAACCACGGACCTCGGACCTTAATTCGATATTTACCTGAGACTACGCAGTCGGCGCTCTCAACGACTTAAAATGGATACTTGTAAGCAATTATTGCATTTCTATCTGGTATCTGCCACTGATCAACTGTTTTAAAATCGAAAAATCAAAAACCATTATGTGAAGTCATACAATGCGACAAGTGAAACCTTAATAACATGAAACAGTTAAGTAAACATCTTCAAGATTAGGAAAATTTGATATAATGTTTCGTAATTTCTACAGCTATAATGGAGCTATAAAGAGAGTCAGGCGTCTCTGCTTTCTATGAGTTACTCCAACTGAAAGCGAACGACACTGTCACTATCCAATATTCTGTACAAATATATTAATTGGTTTGTCTGTTTGAGAGCTTGGTTTATCTCCCCGTGAACAGTCATTTCGAGGTGGTGTCTCCTTGTAGTAGCTGGTGGCTACCTCACTTAATAATATAGGGTAAAGTGTCTTGCCAAATGACGCAAACACGACAGCACAGACAGCCCGTTTCTACACTTCGCGAGAAACACAATCAGAAACCGGTAGTGAGCATCAAACCACACACCTGAAATAACGTGGCTGGCGTTTCAACCGATTGCTAGCCCGTCACTTTATTGATTGCTACGTCATACCAACGCCATTGTTCCAAGTTTTTTAAGACAATACATGTCTTATCTCCGAGCGTAAAGATCTGCATGTAGGTATGCATGATTTTTGTATAGAAAAATGCCCAATAATATACATACATTGATCTAGTTAGATAAAATAGCCTAACTCAGCTCGTTAAGATGTACATCTATGTAAAGTAAACTCCATATAAACGTAACGAGGGGATTTGTTCTGGTTGAAAACTGATGCAAATCATAATATGTTAGACGTTGAATATGTGAACTCATGCATATGCCTCTCTTAATGGCGAAAAAAGTGATGACAGTCTCGCCATTTCAGCCACGATCTTGATATAACACGTCATTGATGGTCGCGTGATACGCTTAGCAAATTGATTGCAACGAAACTTTCCAGAGTTTATTAATGTACGCAACGATGAACTGCTACCACAAAATAGACTAAACCCGCGCATGTTATGACGGAATATTTAATATATCTCCCGTTTCATGTTAATTTAATTACAATTCAAGTCTCGAACATTATCACACAAAAAAGATGGTAGTTCCATTTTTGTAAGAGCATGATGAGCTGTCGTCGCTCATGATATTAACAATCGTATTAAATAATTAAATTTAATCATATCAGATACAGATCTCGATCAGTTACAAAAAAAAGATCGTGTTATGGTGTTGATACAAATGAGTTATTCGGTACACACGTCATGTTGGGTAAATTTAAATAAATAATTGTCTGCACTCCATCACCCTCTTCCATGCGTTGGTCCCCATGACTAATACACAAATTTACTGTACCAATGCTACTGACGTTTTCATTTAATATTTAATTCATTTAACAAGATCTTTCAATTTTTTAATCGTTTTTTTTTTTTTTTTTTGTATGATACGGTTTAATAAATTAAATATTGCATAAGCAAGTCTTTGGTAGATTATGTTTGTTTCCAATGTATGTAACTCCAGAAGATGACTAACTAACATATTTCAATGATGTTACTTATTGTTGGAACAGCGATTTAGGAAATGTACATTTTTTACAACAAAGGCAGTGGTGTGAATATATATATAACCATGACGTCACAATAGAGTTATTGAACGCTTGTTACTTCTTAAACAATGACAACAACGCGATGTCATTGCGTTGTGTCTTGTACAATATCATATGGATTTTATCAAATATATTCCGTGTCATAGAGGTGATGCAATTTTTCAATTAATACCCTTCGGTGAATGGAAATCTAATTATGGGGAAAATCAGTAATCAGTTTTATGATATGTTTGTTTTGCATGCTGAATGAATATCAATTATCAATATATTAAATAGTAAATCCCTAGAAATGACTTTAGAATGACAACACACTATTAGGTCATGAAATGATAGGCGGATAACAAACCAACCATGTGATCAATAGCAATATATATGACTGATATCATCATCGATAAAGATATTAAAACACAGACGGTTTGCACCATGACTTCACAATAATCAACGCTCTTCGTGACAGAAGCCCCCGAGGACACACATGTTTCAAATGCATATAAAACAACGCTTGGGAGTGCATTATTTGAATCATACAAAAGGCATTGTCGCCATTTTTTATTTACAAAATGAATAAATCACGATTTCATAGCATCGTGGATAGCTTTAACACGTGATATTTAGAAATGGTGACACAGATATCTGGGTTATTGCGGAATGTACTAACACTGTTTGTCCTTGGACAAGAGAGGTTACCCTAGTGAATTTCTACCACTATTGCTAAGCTCTTTATGGCGTTACAGACCTTACAAATTCAATTCTCTTATTTTCATGGGGCCTATTGAAACAGCGGCACTAGCTGCGAGTGTTTCGGTCTCATCCTTTACCCGATAATTGGATTCATAATTATTTGGATCGTGTCTGCTCAATAACCATAGAATATCCTTTACGTTTTCTCAGAAGAACAATTCCAATGCACTATTATCTTCTGTTTAGGCACTATCTTGTTACGATTTCCTACTTAGGACCTTGTGTTCCCCTAAGTCCGCGAACCTTCAGCGCTCTAGATATAATGGTAAGCCCACTCAGAGAAGCTTTCCCTGCCACCACCTCTATGCCTCATAACGTTATTTTTGTGTTTTAAGACACAAAACTATCTTTTTTAACTAGCCGATAACGTTATTGGTTTAGTAGAGGAGTTATGTTATCTCGTAGACAATGGAGGTTGTAGTACTCTAAATGATATGTTCACTGAAGGTAAACATCGTCCTAAGAGGCTCTCTCTCCTCCATATATATTCATTCCGTGTAACATATATTAAATATGAGGCAGCCATTTATAATATCATTTCAAATTATTAATATGGCTAGGTAATGGGCTTGTATACGGTGGGTGATTTGTGCCATTTCGTTATTTCGTCTTTTCGCCCCGAAAAAAACGAAATTTAACAAACCTTCATTCTCGTCTTTTCGCCCCGAAAACACGAAATTTAACAAACCATCATTCTCGTCTTTTCGTCTTTTCACCCCGAAAACACGAAATTTAACAAACCTTAATTCTGGTCTTTTCGTCTTTTCGCCACGAAAACACGAAATTTAACTAACCTAATTCTCGTCTTTTCGCCCCGAAAACACGAAATTTAACAAACCTTAATTCTCGTCTGTTTTCGGGGCGAAAAGATGAAAAGACGAGAATTAAGGTTTATTAAATTTCGTGTTTTCAGGACGAAAAGACGAGAATAAAGGTTTGTTAAATTTCGTGTTTTCGGGGCGAAAAGACGAGAATTAAGGTTTGTTATTTTTCGTCTTTTCGGGGCGCTATGTTGGTTGACATCAAGCAATTACATCTTATGGTAAAACCAAATTCAATTTTATGACAGATAAATGAATGGCATTAAAATTGTGAAAGTCGATTTTTTTTATGATGTCTATCAGGTATTGCAAGCATACAAGATTGACTAATTGCCAATATGAACCTATTTCATGTATCTGAATTACATTTTGTAACAGACATTACACATACACTGAACAGACATTACACATGCACTGAACATACATAAGACATACACTGACTATACATTACACATGCACTGAACATACATAACACATACACTGAACATACATTACATATGCACTGTACATACATAACACATGCACTTAACATGCATTACACATACACTGAACATACATTATTTATACACTGAACATACATTACACAAACATTGAACATATACTACACTACACACTTAACATACATAACACATACACTGAACATACATAACACATACATTGAACATACATTATACATACATGGAAGATACTTTACACATACATTGAAGATACATTACACATACACTAAACAGACATTACATATACACTGAACACACATTACACACACACTGAACACATTACACATGCATGTACATTACACATACACTGAACATACATTACACACACATTGAACATACATTACACATACACACTAAACATACATAACACATACACTGAACATACATAACACATACATTGAACATACATTACACATACACTGAACACACATAACACATACACTGAACATACATTACACACACACTGAACATACATGACACATACACTGAACATACATTATATATACACTGAACATACATTACACATACACTGAACATACATTACACATACACGGAACATACATTACACATACACTGAACATACATTATATATACACTGAACATACATTACACATACACTGAACATGCATTACACATACACTGAACATACATAACACATACACTGAACATACATTACATAAACACTGAAAATACATTACACATACATTGAACACACATTACACAAACACTGAACATACATTATGCATACACTGAACACACATTACACATACACTGAACACACATTACACATACACTGAACATACATTACACACACACTGAACACACATTACACACACACTGAACATACATTACACATACATTGAATATACATTACTAACACACGGAACATACATTACACCTTCACTGAACATACATTACACATCCACTGAACATACATTACACATACACTAAACACACATTACACATACACTGAACACACATTACACACACACTGAACATATATTACACATACACTGAACATACATTACACATATACTGAACATACATTACACATACATTGAAGATACATTACACACACATTGAACACACATTACACATACACTGAACACACATTACACACACTGAACATATATTACACATACACTGAACATACATTACACACACACTGAACATACATTACACATACACTGAACATACATTACACATACACTGAACATACATTACACACACACTGAACATACATTACACATACACTGAACATACATTACACAAACACTGAACATACATTACACATACACTGAACATACATTACACATACACTGAACACACATTACACACACACTGAACATACATTACACATACACTGAACATATATTACACATACACTGAACATACATTACACATACACTGAACACACATTACACACACACTGAACATATATTACACATACACTGAACATACATTACACACACACTGAACACACATTACACACACACTGAACACACATTACACACACACTGAACATATAGTACACATGCACTGAACATACATTACACATACACTTAACACACATTACACATACACTTAACATACATTACATATACACTGAACTTACATTACACATACACTGAATATACATTACACATACACTGAACATACATTACACATACACTGAACATCCGTTACACGTACACTGAACACACATTACACACACACTGAACATACATTACACATACACATCCAGTTGATAGTCTGTCTGTTGATAGACGGTTATACGAGTTTTTTGTTGTATTGACAATACTGTCGATATCTTATCGGAGTTTCCTGTTAATACACAATGATTACGTGTCTATTCTCATTGTATTCTACTGTAGAGAAATCAATATAAGGGAAATTAAATGTCAATCAAATCTACACCCATGCCAACATTCGATTTTAGCCATGACATTTCATCAGCAAATGGTCAATGAAGTCATTGCAAACATGCCCGAGGTCGTGCCCTATAACACCCGTACAAATTTGTTATTTATACCAGTTTGTGTTATAACTGTTCAAATGAGTCTTATAATATCACCGTGTTGTTTTGGACAAATGATATCTCTGAATGAGTGGTAAATTATAATGTGGAAACGTTTGAAACTCTGTACATGTATAATTTGGGTAATTTGTTTTATGCGTTTAACGTTCTCGCAACAGCAATGGTCGCATGAAAACGGGCGTCAAAGAGACACCAACAGTCAGGATCATATGAAGACGGGTGTCAAGGAGACATCAACAGTCTGGATCATATGGGGACGGGTGTCAAGGAGAAACCAACAGTCAGGATCATATGAGGACGGGTGTCAAGGGGGACACCAACAGTCAGGGTCATATGAGGACGGGTGTCAAAGATACACTAACAATTAGGATCATATGAGGACGGGTGTCAAAGATACACTAACAATTAGGATCATATGAGGACGGGTGACAAGGAGACACCCAGTGTGTCATTTTGGTAATCACAGCGTTGCTTGCTTAGTATTTGTTGTGGAACTATAAACATAGCAAACACATTGACCATTTTGGTAATTGGTACTTCTCTAGACAGGAGACACACTTCATTATATACCACATGATTAAAGCTCATTACTGTTTTATATACACAGATAACAAAATCTTACTTTCTAATTTCACATTGATCACCTCTTCTCTCACTTTTATTTGAATCCAATGGCGTTCATTAACGTTCGATAAGAATTATCATTGTTAAAATCGTAAATGAGTACGGATAGAAGGTTTGGCGACATGATTGTGAGCTTTGCTGTATAGGCCTGATCGTATAATCAATTGTAGTGTATCGACACTCGATAAAGAGCTTCATATACATAAGATAGGCCACTCCTTAGAACCGGTGAAATAACTGCGACAAAATATATTCTCAACGAAAAAAGTCTTACATTTTGTGATAGGGAGGGGTCACGGTAACTGAGTGGTTAAGGTGTCTCGACACTTTATCACTAGCCCTCCCCCTCTGGGTTGCGAGTTTAAAACCTATGTTGGGCAGTTGCCAGGTACTGACCGTAGGCCGGTGGTTTTTCTCCAGGTACTCCGACTGATAAGGATTTTAAGTAAGCTCAGGCCTATTTGTTTATTAATCATTTAATCAATTTTGTAGTGATTATGTTCCTATGATAGTGAATAAAATGTACTGTAAGCGTACTTATTTCAGCTTGCTTCAATCTTAGCGTAAAATGGATTAAAACGGATAAGAGGAATTATGAATTAGAACACTAGCAATGCTTACCATTGAAGACATTGCAGATAAACTGCTGTTAGCGCACTGAAAAATCAGCGAAGTTCTGGCAGCGCGAAAATCGCTGAAATAAGATTACCGCTAAAATAATATTGCCGCTAAAACATGGACGTTTACAGTAACATCTTTCGTCTTGCATTTCGCAATCTTTATATTCATTTAAACACGAATTAACAAGATGTTCTTTAGACTTCGCTGTATGAAGTTGATTTCTACACACGTTGATGATTTAATTAAGGGATGAACGAGGTAATAATTCCGTCTCTTGATGTATGAACCAAAACCGTTGAAAAAACTGCAAAGTGTTTTCTTTATAGGTTGCGCTTCAGTTGGTCTATCTATAAATTCCCGCGTGCCATTCACCAATAATGTCATTCCAATATCAATTATTAGTATGTTGTCCACACAATCGACGGAAAGCGGAGTTCTATAGATGGCAAAAACAGCCGAAAAAAAACCCGCCAAACTAAAAAAATATGTTTGCATATAAAGTCATTTGTGCATGACGTCATAAAACTATGCGTTTCAATTAAAAACTAGGTTTATCTTTTGATAGCAAGATAAATAAGCCAACGAAAAAAACAGCAACAACAACAATAAAAAACAACAACAGCAACAACAAAAAACACGCTACGTTTACATTAGCCTGTGTGACTGCCACCATACAGAAAAGGACCACAGCATTATATCCAGAAATAAATGTAATTTTAGAAACCGACATGCAATGACCATGCATTTGACGTCATAATCTGATAATGGGAATGGCGACCGTTCGACATCGAAATTGCAGTTTTATGTAAATGATGACCTTGAATAATCTATTTCAAACCGGAATAGAAACACACGACATATGAGCTGGGGATGACTATGAAATGTATTGTTCCAGAGACAGTTCAATGTATAAATGTGTATACTTATTAATACATTTCATTGTATGAATCAGTGGGATTTTGAGGATGGTTCTCCTTGTTACAACACTTGACTAGTATTTACCTCACCAGAGACCCGCTGCATGCTATCCAGGGCATTTGGGTAACGAGACTTGCTCAAGGACACAGCCATGACATCACGGAACGGTACGTGATGTTCGATTCATGCGAAATGCCAACCGCTCCGTTTAACTATACGACCTTGATCTTCAGTCGAGATTGCGTTTTTATTTCTAAATTCTACCAACAAAGTCAGAACAGCCCATAGCTGAGCGGTATCGTTGTGTCACGACTCAGAAAGAATACAATAGACGCGACAATAATAGTAGTGGCATTTCAATGTTTGACAATTGTATTGTATTGTTCTTTTTGTCTGAGATAGCTGAGGACTGTTCTATTGTGTGTAAATAAAGGACATTGCATGACAAAGAACACTCGTAATGCTGGAAAAGCTTACATAGCAATTACTTTTAACACCTTTTTTCCTACCTTGGGTTTAGTAAACAGTGTTTGAACACACAGTTTAATATTGAGATATTATCAATCCATTGCATGTGTTCCACGAATTGCAATAATTTGTTGCTATTGTAAACAGATTGATAATGACTTATTCAGTGTTTCACGCGATGTCTCGACTGGACAAATGACGTTATGATAATTGGTGCGACAATGTTTATCTATTTTTTCCACATTCCATAGTTACATATATAACTTTACTGCGCCGTTGTCGTGACGGAACCGAAATTGGTCAAAACAAAACACAATAATGGGCCCTTCTAGTACAGACATGAGAGAACACTAGAAAAGTATCTTCATCTTCCTTATAGAAAACATATAATTAATTCGCAAACTGTTATAGAGTTGTTTCTGTATTCTCAGGAAGAAAACTCCAGACACGTATGATATCAAATTTCATTATGACTGAAAAAAATATTAAATCATTGTCAGATAGAAGACACTCTGAACAAAGAACAAAGATAACAATTTCTTTACTACTTATGTCTTTTAATTGTTCCTTAACTTACAAGTAAATGGCGAATGATGGCCAAAAACTTCAACCACGTGACAGCTTAAACGTTGGAGGAAACTGGGAACAGGATATTCCTCCAGATTCAAAAGCTGATACTATAATGTCATGTAAAGTGATACAGACTTTCCTATAAAGCAGAGCAATCTGTTGTCTACCAGAAAAATACCGGCAGCACCTCTGCATGTCGTGGTCGAAGTATACACACATTGGAGAACGTGCCTGCAATGTAGCATTTCCAAATAGGTCTACCGGATTACTGTGCGAAGGGGGATAACTCCAAAATTAGGGGAGGTAACTTGGTACACTGCACAAAGCAACGGATAGAGAAATACTGCATGTAGTCATATAATTCCTGTGCATACTAGAAAAAGGAACTTTATAAATGGGTATCAAACTAGCCCCAAAATGAATAAGCTGGTCTATTGGTAAGAGATTGTTAATGACTTACTAGTATTCAGTGTTTCACGCGATGTCTCAACTGGGACAAAGTTTATCTATTTCTTCCACATTCCATATAACTTTACAGCTCCGCTGTCTTGACGGAACCGGAATTGGTCAAAACAAACACAATATTGGGCCCTTCTATTATAGACATGAAATAACCCTAGAAAAGTATCTTCATCTTCCTTATAGATTTAATTAATTCGCAAAATGTGATAGACTTTAACAAGAGTCGTTTCTGTTTTCTCAAGAAGACAAAAACAGACAAGTATGACATACAAATTTATTTTGACTGAAAAATATTCAATCCTTGTAATTATGTTGTTTTTTTATAGGACTAAGTTCCAAAACCTTTACGACAAAGTTTGGTGTCTGCCATTTTGTAACGTGCCCCGGGGGACAACGGAGTGGTCACTAGACCTCCTAGTCACCAACATGTCCTCCAGGAACATAGTGTTCCCCATGCTGTCCGAAAGCATCCTACAGCATACCAGGCCCGTTCGCTGCCACCAAATGTAACGTGCACCGGGGGAACAACGGAACGGTCACCCATCCAAGAGCTGACCACGCTCGACTTCTGTACACAGACACGACATTCAACCGCACAGCCACAAAAGCTAGCTATTGGACTATGCAACTGAAATGCCCATATCCATGAACGATCACAATTCTGAATGCAAACAAAGATTAAAGAACAATTCTTAATAAGTACCTATGATATAGACTAACCTTGTCTGAAGGCCTTAGCAATAGGTACATTTTTTATTGTATGTGTAAACGACTGTCATTTATTGTGTAATGGACACGGAAACTATCATTAGAAATAAAAATTGAAATACCAATTTCTAAAAGAGGGGTATTAGTGAGTTTAATACACAATATCTTGATTTATCTGTAGTGTTCAGACCAAGTGATTATTCATACGAGTGAACTCTAAATACATTGTGAAAGACAATGGATATTGTCCTGTATATTTAGCGATGCCTATCTAGTAACTGACAATTCTTCAATGGACACCAGTAAATCATATCAATACTATGTCATGACATGAAGCAATTAACGACTCTGTCATACTTTTCGGCAATAACCATCTTGGCCCCAATAAGGAAATCACGAGAAAAAAATGCTTCAAGACAGCATACATTGCTTTTATGCCCGAGGAGGGCGCCACAGACATTATACTGGGATGATATCCGATAGGATATGCCTGATAGAAAAATCGCCTTTTCTTTACAGTAAGCATTTCTGTTTATGAATGTTTGTTAACCACATGCAAATCATAAGTCCTCAAAATGTTGAGACAGGACAAATGAAATGACATCGGATAGTATCAGTTCACTTCACTTTTAGACATCTAGATTTTTTACCCTTTTTATTTTATGATGTAGTATATGATGGATTAAATGCATCCATTAAGATTTCGGGAAAATATGAATAATGATAAAAAAAAGTGTTATATGCAGCTATATCATAGCAATATAGGCGTCTTGACGCGGCTCACAAATTATTATCCCTGGTTATTAGCCGCTTACGAACCAGCCAATATCTTCCCCGGTTCCCTGTAGAGCATACAGCCGGAGCTGCCATTTCGGCGGTAACAGCTTACTCGTGTGCATTCATGCACTGCCCTACCACGTACTGTTCTACAACTGAGTCAACTGGAAGTCTATGGAGTTAAGTATCTTGGTTAAGGATACAATACAGCGTCCGCGCCAGGACTCGAACTAGTGACCCTTTGGTCACGTAGCCCTGCGTCCTACCACTAATCAACCGTGCGCGTGTCTCCGTATTCCACGTGTTTTTGGTTTCGTGGAGCTCGCTTTGCGGAGGAATTACAAAGACGTTGTATTTTTGGTTGTCATTTTTGTTTTCTTCTTTCTCTTTTCTCGCCTTCTTACTTGAGAGTTCACAACATAATAATGGAATTTATATAACACATGACTCCGTCTGTCTTCTTATAATCTTAATGAATAACCCGCAATTATGTGGAGATATTATCGTTACAGTACCAGCAACTCGCATTCGGCAGAAGTGTGTCTGTATTTATGTAGAAATGTATTTACTTATATTCTTTAGTTAACTAATAATTGTCTAATACACAAAGGAATGCATAGCAAAATTAGACACGCCACGCATTTAAACAACCAGTGACTCTCACGTCTGAGCTGGGGAAGCATAAAGTACATCAGAGACAGAAGAACTGGCTTATAAATCTCTTGAAATAGAATGATGCCTTGCTCAATTACCTTCCGATATATGCCGAGATAATCAGGCCTGGTTTGTCGATGTTCGATGACCAAGCTCCACTTCCAGGGGGAAGCTAAAGCATTGTTATATCACACAGAGTGAGCGATCGCCTTGGATGGAGAAGTGTTTCTGTATCAAGGGATGAATAATTGATGTCATTGTAGATGATATATATCTATAGATCAGCCATATATTATAGGATCCCCCAAGCTGTATAAGCTTACCCTACGTAAAGTTGGTTAGGGGTTTTGATATATACATGCTGTATATATATGTATGGGTCAAAGAAGTAATAAAAACGGCAATAATCCAGATAACATTGGATCCTTACAAACGTATGTCTGTAGGTGAAGAATTACTTGAAAATGTTAAATTGAAAATGTCAAATTTTCTCATTGTTTACAATGTAAAACAAACACACACGTGAGCTCATTCATAAGTATAAGAATACACGACATTCAAAATGAATAATTTACATGTTACCGATGGTTATGTAATTTGAAACTTTCTTATCGTAATCTGTTGCATCGCATTATACATTCGTCATTTAAGAAAGTTTTTTTTTTTTAATAAAAAAATAAAATTTGGTGGAAATCCTGTCGATATAATGAATGAGTGTTTTTTGTATTTCATTTATTTATTTATTTATTTATTTATTTATCTTTTTATTTATGTACGTTGTCATTTTGAAGTTAATTGCTTTAGATTTCAGACTATGCTACGGAGAACGCATTCAGCATGACAAGAAGAAAGAAGCTGAAAAAACAACCAAACAACAACAATGGCATACAATAACACGTTGAATAAAGTAACCCCGCCCCCAGACTCGGACAATGATATATACAGGTACCCCGCCCCTCCCCACCCTCCCAGGTATCAGACTCGGACAATGATATATACCGGATACCCCGCCCCTCCCCAGCCTCCCAGGTATCAGTTATATACAGGATACCCCGCCCGTCCCCATCCTCCCACGTATCAGACTCGGACAATGATATATACAGGATACCCCGCCCGTCCCCACCCTCCCATGTATCAGTTATATACAGGATACCCCGCCCCTCCCCATCCTCCCACGTATCAGACTCGGACAATGATATATACAGGATACACCGCCCGTCCCCACCCTCCCATGTATCAGTTATATACAGGATACCCCGCCCCTCCCCATCCTCCCACGTATCAGACTCGGGCAATGATATATACAGGATACCCCGCCCGTCCCCACCCTCCCATGTATCAGTTATATACAGGATACCCCGCCCCTCCCCATCCTCCCAGGTATCAGACTCGGACAATGATATATACAGGATACCCCGCACGTCCCCACCCTCCCATGTATCAGTTATATACAGGATACCCCGCCCCTCCCCACCCTCCCATGTATCAGACTCGGACAATGATATATACAGGATACCCCGCCCGTCCCCACCCTCCCAGGTATCAGACTCGGACAATGATATATACAGGATACCCCGCCCCTCCCCACCCTCCCAGGTACTAGACTCGGACAATGATATATACAAGATACCCCGCCCCTCCTCACCCTCCCAGGTATCAGTCTCGGACAATGATATATACCGGTACCCTGCCCCTACCCACCCTCCCAGGTATCAGTCTCGGACAATGATATATACAGGATACCCCGCCCCTCCCCACCCTCCCAGGTATTAGACTCGGACAATGATATATACAAGATACCCCGCCCCTCCTCACCCTCCAAGGTATCAGTCTCGGACAATGATATATACAGGATACCCCGCCCCTCCCCACCCTCCCAGGTATCAGTTATATACAGGATACCCCGCCCCTCCCCACCCTCCCATGTATCAGTTATATACAGGATACCCCTCCACTCCCCACCCTCCCATGTATCAGACTCGGACAATGATATATACAGGATACCCCGCCCGTCCCCACCCTCCCAGGTATCAGACTCGGACAATGATATATACAGGTACCCTGCCCATACCCACCCTCCCAGGTATCAGTCTCGGACAATGATATATACAGGATACCCCGCCCCTCCCCACCCTCCCAGGTATCAGTTATATACAGGATACCCCGCCCCTCCCCACCCTCCCAGGTATCAGTTATATACAGGATACCCCGCCCCTCCCCACCCTCCCAGGTATCAGTTATATACAGGATACCCCGCCCCTCTCCACCCTCCCAGGTATCAGTTATATACAGGATACCCCGCCCGTCCCCACCCTCCCATGTATCAGTTATATACAGGATACCCCGCCCGTCCCCACCCTCCCATGTATCAGTTATATACAGGATACCCCGCCCGTCCCCACCCTCCCATGTATCAGTTATATACAGGTACCTCGCCCCTCCCCACCCTCCCCGGTATTAGACTCGGACAATGATATATACAAGATACCCCGCCCTTCTCACCCTCCCAGGTATCAGACTCGGACAATGATATACAAGATACCCCGCCCCTCCCCACCCTCCCATGTATCAGTTATATACAGGTTAAACCGCCCCTCCCCACCCTCCCAGTCATCAGACTCGGACAATGATATATACAGAATACCCCACCCCTCCCCACCCTTCCAGGTATTAGACTCGGACAATGATATATATAGGATACCCAGCCCGTCCCCACTCTCCCTGGTATCACACTCGGACAATGATATTATACAGGATATCCCGCCCCTCCCCACCCTCCCAGGTATCAGTTATATACAGGATACCCCGCCCCTCCCCACCCTCCCAGGTATCAAACTCGGACAATGATATATACAGGATATACCGCCCCTCCCCACCCTCCCAGGTATCAAACTCGGACAATGATATATACAGGATACACCGCCCCTCCCCACCCTCCCAGGTATCAGTTATATACAGGATACCCCGCCCCTCCCCACCCTCCCAGGTATCAGTTATATGAAGGATACCCGCCCCTCCCCACCCTCCCAGGTATCAAACTCGGACAACGATATATACAGGATATCCCGCCCCTCCCCACCCTCCCAGGTATCAGTTATATACAGGATACCCCGCCCCTCCCCACCCTCCAAGGTATCAGTTATATACAGGATACCCCGCCCCTCCCCACCCTCCAAGGTATCAGTTATATACAGGATACTCCGCCCCTCCCCACCCTCCCAGGTATCAGTTATATACAGGATACCCCGCCCCTCCCCACCCTCCCAGATATCAGACTCGGACAATGATCAAAGTAACTAAAAAACATCATGGTATATCATAATTGCATCCATGTATTATGTACATATATTTCGTTCGGTATTCATAAAAAAAGATGTAAATTCAAACAAAAACAACTTTCTACTTTAGATATTTTCTCTTCAAAGAACAATGAAGTTTCAAAGAAATACATAAATATTTTAGTATATTTAGTAATGATATGCATGTTTTTCTACTCTATCGCGCACCTTGATGACTAACAATGATCCTTTACACACATATATAAAAATCAGGGAGTATATTATTTCCATTCTACAGTGTTATAATGTTTATGATATTTCCCTTCATAAAATATTTATATATACATGCACATCTTTTCGTCAAATATATGTTGATTTCCTACGCTGTACAAAGACAGTGCATGCAAATCATGTTCAACGACGAAGCCACCGCATTCCAAATAGAAGTGGTGCTTGGCTGAACGCCAAATTGTGGTCCTTGAGTTGCGATGTGAACGTCACAAATGTACCATGGATAGCATTAAGATGTTCCTCGCTGTTACGTGACAGACCTTTGGATGGAGGAGAAGCACTTAGACCTGAAAGACATAAGCAAAAAATGTGGATGTATACTTAGGTTCATAGGAATGAGAAAAAGCTAGATGTTTCAATACCATCAGAAGACAATAACAATAATTTTGTATCATGATTAAAATTTCAAATACAATAAGTTATTAAATATATAAATGTAATTGAAACGTTATGGTTTGTGCGGTGTGCAACTACAGAATACAAAAACAATGTTGTTTGTGATGGTATATATGACCTTCGACCTATAATTAAAGTAAGATGTCATATCCCAACTTACCTTCACGCCTCGAAACTGGGAGATATGAAAACCTCCCCTTGGATGAAAGAACTTGCCGTTTTTGTAGTAATAATATCGAGGATGAGGTACATGTAGTGACAGTATGTCCCATCTGTGAGGGTATACGCGAGGCTCTTTTCATTAAAGCAGTAAATATTGACGCTAGTTTTAATAAATTTAGTAATGTTCAGAAGCTGCATTATGTTCTTTCAAACAGTCACTGTGCTAAATTCTTTGCCAAAGCCCTTTGTGATATTTTAAATCGCCGAAGAAATTTATTGTACCATTGAATTGTTTTACTTTCTGGAGACCGATTTTCTTTTAAACTGATGTATAGTTTTTTTTTTATTTATGTTACTTAACACAACTTTTTCTTATTTCTTCAATACCTATAGTCTGTCATAACTCTTTTAGAGTGGCTTTCGTGGTGAAATTTGATGTGATTTCCTATATGCATGTATAGCAATGTTTTAATGTTATTACGAAATCACCTTTCGTAATAACATTTAATGAAATATCAGTATCTGTATAAACCCGACAGAAAGGGATACTGATTAAGTTACTTCTGCAGCACACTCAAGCATGAAATAAAGGAATGCAATAGTTTGTCAAGTTATGAAGCAAGGATGATCTTTCTCGACAACGTCCTAAAAATCAGTCAACCATGCATGAATTCAAGGTCTGGCTTCGTAAGCTTCTTAAGTCGAAATCACATGTTGTGATTAAGTTACGCTTGGGATATTTCAACCAATCATTCCAACGGAGACTTGAGGTTTAGCCTCATTTACTTTCATCGTAGACATTTTGATTTGGCCTTTGACTACGGTGTCACGCTTAATACGAATTCAAAATGAATGGAGATGTTGTTATGATAATGGATGGTAATGAGCAAAATGCTGTCGTTATAAATTGATCGTCTTTATAAACGTTTCGGTGGTACTGGGTCAGTTTCAAGTCGCATGAGTTCCGTATACAATCATCACAAGACAAGATATGTATTTCTATTGTTGCAACAGCGCGACCGATTCCAGACAGCTGCAGAGACTGCACAGTATATCTTAGGTACTCAAGATAGACCAACCCGTGCTGAAACATTTAGGAATCGTTTTCGTGGCCAGGAAATCATCGCGCGCCGAACTTATATCGGAACGCATCTGACACAATGCAAACTACAGTATGACTGACGTGTGATGTATTTTAACGAAACCGTGACGAGAAGGTATGATGCATTTCACTTTTTGTATGGCTTACAGATGTATTTCTAGGAAACCATAACTAGCAGGTGTGATGTATTTTAACGACATCATGACAAACAGGTGTGATGTATTTTAACGACATCATGACAAACAGGTGTGATGTATTTTAACGACATCATGACAAACAGGTGAGATGTATTTTAACGAAACTATGACTGACAGGTGTGATGTATTTTAACGACATCATGACAAACAGGTGTGATGTATTTTAACGAAACTATGACTGACAGGTGTGATGTATTTTAACGACACCATGACCGACATGTGTGATGTATTATAACGACACAATAACTGGCGATGTTATATATTTTAACGACACAATGACTATCATGTGTGATGTATTATAACGACACAATAACTGACGATGTTATGCAATTCAACGACACCATGACTGACATATGTGATGTAATTTAAAGAAACAATAACTGACAGTTTTAATGTATTTAACGACACAATGACTGAAAGATGTGATGTAATTCAACGACACCGTGACTGACAGATGTGATGTATTTTAACGACACAATAACTTAACGATGAGGAATATTCTTGTTGACACCAAATACATGAAATTCGTCATTTGACCGTCATGGCTCATTACGAATCCATGATTGTATCGTATCGTATGCACACACGCATATATATACATTGTACATAGTAAAACAAATGACGATGGAAACCAACTTTGTGACTCCTGCCATGACCGGGCCTCGAACTCACGGTCTACGGCACCCACACCATATCCACGTTTTCAAAGGCCGATGGTCGGCCCGATGTTCGGCCCGATACCCTCACATGATCCCAGTGACAAGTCGTATATTAGATGAAATGAATATCTTGATCGTAATGTATTTACATTTATGTATGCGAATAGTACAGAACATGGAATTGAATTTCCTGACGTAGTTGTACTGTGATTAACATTTATAATATGTGTACATCCAGGTATGTAAATACAATGCGACCCGGGTATTTATTTCATCTAAATGACGACTTGTCATTATGATCATGTGAGGGTATCGGGCCGACCATCGGCCTTTGAAAACGTGGATATGGTGTGGGTGCCGTAGATCGTGAGTTCGAGGCCCGGTCATGGCACAGGGGCATAATTTTTTTATACTCAGAAATACCTTTATACATATATATAGGTATTTCTGACTATTTTTTTTTAATATAAAACTAGACATGCCCATGTGGTCATGGCACGAGTCATAAAGTTGGTTTCCTTCGTCATTCGTCATATGTATATTTCTGTGTGCATACAGTCAAAACACGACCCACTTGTTGCTACATGTAAATGTCTAGCAGCTTACAATTGTACTTGACCATACATCACAGAAGTCATTCAAGACCCTAGTTTGATTTGTGTCTCGGCCTGGTTACTACGGCAGAAGGGAAGCAACTCTAAAATAGCAGAAATGTAACGGTCATACATAAAACTGCGACGTGACAGACTATGCTTGTATTGCTACGCCTGTTCATCAACGTTTTATGTCCTGCTGTTTTAGAAAATATGTTTGTACAGTTTACATATAAACAAACTATTACACACAGATCAACAGAATTATGTCATTATGTCGATATGATGACATGGCAAAAGTATGATAGATAATAATAAAGAGAAAGTGGCGTATGTCTAGAGTACATTTTATTTTTTGAAAAAAAGCATGGTACGGTAATAATTAATGCTAAGCTAGTTTGCCAATACAGTTCTTGCAAAACTTGTCATCACCATGGGGCATTATATATACTTACTAAAGGATCAATATTAGCCTAGTATGCATAAAGGGGCCGTGGTAGGTCAGTCAGTTAGAGCGCCGGGCACGTTATTTTAGGTGAAGGTCCGAGGTGTGTGGTTCGATACTCCCTAACCCTGTTGGTTTGTGTTTCTCTGGAAGCTGAGAAACGGGCAAGTCAGTGCTGTCGTGACTGTGACCCCGAGGAAGACGCTTGACACTAATTGCTCTGGATAACACGCGACTGCCCCCCCCCCCCTCCCCCTCCCGTATGTTGTTTAGTGAAGGTAGCCACCAGCTACGACAAGTAGACCCAGCCCCAAACTTATCCTGGCTGTCCATAGGGTGAAAACCCAGCAAGCAAACAAATATAGAGCCATTACAATATTCGTGAAAAAACTTACTTGCACCACATTGAAGGCAATGTGCAATATATAGTATAAAATAAATTATTTTGATATTGAAGGTATGACATAGTTATAGACATTTTCATCACTGTATTCCGTCGGACTCTTTCCATCTGTTTTCTCGCGTGGTATTGTGTTTACAAAACATAGAATCACCTCGGCGGGTAAGCTCATATATACAGACATATGCTTATATTTGTGTGTTGAACGCTTAAGAAATTGACTACTAGTATCACCAATATGTTCACTTACCTGTTAACAATCACGCTATCTCTTTTTCAAAATATGTTCAGCTCGCGTCTACATAGCGTAATTTGTCCCAGCCCTTGGATATCATTCTCAGACGTTCTAGGGCATGTTAAGGTTTTAAGCAAACTAATAAACCCCTTTTTGTAGTCATCTGTAGCAGATGTTATGATTTTAAAAGGGCGCCGTCACCTTGTTTTGATATGAATACGTTTGACCTTCAGAACAAGCTCCCAAATACATTTGGTGTACAAGGTAATTGTCTCAAGACACTTTTAAGTATGCACTTTTTTAACACCAAAACTTTTCTACCTGCAATACCAAGGAGTACCCCTTGAAGGATAATTCTTCAAAATAAATCACCATTTTCAATCATTTATTAGACGCAGGTGAAAGTGAGACAATAGGAGTTATCTCCCTTGGAATGAGATATGCTATCATTATTGGAATAAACGAGAGACACTGCGGCTGTTGCAATTGATTAGTTTTTGTTTTACATTTTCCCAGTAAAGACAAAATACAGTAAAAGATGGTGTCCATAACTGATGGTACCACTGACGGAAGTCTTCATTAACTAGTGTCGTCAAAAGTATGATAGAGATCAGCGATAGATATGAAAATGTACTTGATTTATCCAGACACAAGACATCACACCAGTTAAACCACAAGTAGTCGTCTCGTCTCTGAATACATGTACACCCAATACATATCGGGTGTGTTGACAGACAAGGCGAGGACCTCTGGGTATATATTGAGTGTATTGACAGACGAGGCGAGTACCTGTGGTTATGTATTGGGTGTATTGACAAACGAGGCGAGTACCAGTTGTTATATATTGGGTGTATTGACAGACGAGTCGAGTACCTGTGGTAATATAATGGGTATATTGACAGACGAGGCGAGTACCTGTGGTTATGTATTGGGTGTATTGACAGACGAGGCGAGTACCCGTGGTTATGTATTGGGTGTATTGACAGACGAGGCGAGTACAAGTGGTTATATATTGGGTGTATTGACAGACGAGGCGAGTACCTGTGGTAATATATTGGGTATATTGACAGACGAGGCGAGTACCTGTGGTTATATATTGGGTGTATTGACAGACGAGGCGAGTACCTGTGGTGATATAGTGGTTGTATTGACAGACGAGGCGAGTATCATCTGTATATTGAGTGTATTGACAGACGAGGCGAGTGTCATCTGTATATTGGGTGTATTGACAGACGAGGCAAGTATCATCTGTATATTGAGGTGTATTGACAGACGAGGCGAGTACCTGTGGTTATGTATTGGGTGTATTGACAGACGAGGCGAGTACCTGTGTTATATATTGTTGTGTATTGACAGACGAGGCGAGTACCTGTGGTTATATATTGGGTGTATTGACAGACGAGGCGAGTACCTGTGGTTATATATTGGGTGTATTGACAGACGAGGCGAGTACCTGTGGTTATATATTGAGTGTATTGACAAACGAGGCGAGTACCAGTGGTTATATATTGGGTGTATTGGTGACGAGGCGAGTACCCGTGCTTATATATTGGGTGTATTGACAGACGAGGCGAGTACCCGTGGTTATATATTGGGTGTGTTGACAGACGAGGCGAGTACCTGTGGTTATGTATTGGGTGTATTGACAGACGAGGCGAGTACCCGTGGTTATATATTGGGTGTATTGACAGACGAGGCGAGTACCCGTGGTTATATATTGGGTGTATTGACAGACGAGGCGAGTACCTGTTGTTATATATTGTGTGTATTGACAGACGAGGCGAGTACCTGTGGTTCTATATTGGGTGTATTGACAGACGAGGCGAGTACCTGTGGTTATATATTGGGTGTATTAACAGACGAGGCGAGTACCCGTGGTTATATATTGGGTGTATTGACAGACGAGGCGAGTACCTGTGGTCATATATTGGGTGCATTGACAGACGAGGCGAGTACCCGTGGTTATATATTGGGTGTATTGACAGACGAGGCGAGTACCTGTGGTCATATATTGGGTGCATTGACAGACGAGGCGAGTACCCGTGGTTATATATTGGGTGTATTGACAGACGAGGCGAGTACCTGTGGTCATATATTGGGTGCATTGACAGACGAGGCGAGTACCTGTGGTTATATATTGGATGTATTGACAGACGAGGCGAGTACCTGTGGTTATATATTGGGTGTATTGACAGACGAGGCGAGTACCCGTGGTTATATATTGGGTGTATTGACAGACGCGGCGAGTACAAGGGGTTATATATTGGGTGTATTGACAGACGAGGCGAGTACCTGTTGTTATATATTGGGTGTATTGACAGACGAGGCGAGTACCTGTTGTTATATATTGGGTGTATTGACAGACGAGCCGAGTACCTGTGGTTATGTATTGAGTGTATTGACAGACGAGGCGAGTACCTGTGGTAATATATTGGGTGAAATGACAAACAAGGCGAGTACCTGTGGTTATATATTGGGTGTATTGACAGACGAGGCGAGTACCTATTGTTACCGTATATATTGAGAAGGGAATAAAAATCGGCCGTTGTGAAAAATTGATGATAGAAAATCGTCAGGAAAACTGAAATGTTACACAGTAATAACATCGATGTGTTTATGAATATTTGTGTAGAGAAAAAATAATAAATGTATTATTCGCTTTCCAATCGATATATTAGTTATATCCTGATACACAAGATACTGCAGTGCAATTAAAATGAACGCTGTAGAATCTTTCTTACATTTAATGCTACAATGATTATGTACCTGTTTATAACATATGTGATCAATATACTGATACACTTACTGTACATGTTGTACGTGGTACTCACTCAAACTCGTTTGGCATTGAAATATACCTCATTTGTTGCTTTCTTGTACAGCAGAACCTTGGTATAAGCCTTTTTCTGGGCTATTGACGGATATTTGACATATCTGGTTGAGTGAATGTTTAATTGAAGATGGCATAGTGTTGTATCCAAATCCTCAGGCGAAGGGATCACGCATCAACTCCAGATCTGTAGGCGCAGTGTAATAACAACTCCGGATTTACATGCAAAGTGTAAAACAACAACTCCAGATCTTCAAGTCAAATGAAAAAACAACAACTCCGAATTTATAGGCAAAGTGAAAAAACAACAACTCCGAATTTATAGGCAAAGTGTAAAAACAACAACTCCGAATTTATAGGCAAAGTGTAAAAACAACAACTCCGAATTTATAGGCAAAGTGTAAAAACAACAACTCCGGATTTATAGGCAAAGTGTAAAAACAACAACTCCGAATTTATAGGCAAAGTGTAAAAACAACTCCGGATTGATAGGCAAAGTGTAAAAACAACTCCGGATTGATAGGCAAAGTGAAAAAAATGTAAAAACAACAACTCCGAATTTATAGGCAAAGTGTAAAAACAACTCCGGATTTATAGGCAAAGTGAAAAAACAACAACTCCGGATTTATAGGCAAAGTGTAAAAACAACAACTCCGGATTTATAGGCAAAGTGTAAAAACAACTCCGAATTTATAGGCAAAGTGTAAAAACAACTCCGGATTTATAGGCAAAGTGTAAAAACAGCAACTCCGGATGTGTAGGCGAAATACATAAATGTAGCTCCAGACAAAATGCATAAACAACGACTCCAAATTTGCAAGCATCGTCCAAAACAACATATCTGTCTTCGTCCATTGTATAAACAACAGCTCTATATCTTTAGGCAAAAATGTGTAAGCAACATCTCCGGATCTGTAGGCGTAGTATATAAACAACAACTCCAGAAATGGTGGAGGTGTTTCTATTTACGTTAAATATTATATACCGGCAATACGTAGACCTGATCTTGAGATACCAACTATTGAATGCCTGTGGCTCGAAATTACTCTTTCTTGTGAAAAAAATCTCTATGGCACTTTTTATCGCCCCCCTAACTCACCTGCACAATCATGGGACCATATTGCCCAGTCTATAGACCTGGCACACAGCTGCGGAATTCCAAACATTATAGCAACTGGTGACTTTAATGCAAATTTGCTTTCTAATTCTAGCCAATCTGACAAATTA
The DNA here is from genome assembly GCF_902652985.1 of Pecten maximus. Lineage (NCBI taxonomy): Eukaryota > Metazoa > Mollusca > Bivalvia > Pectinida > Pectinidae > Pecten > Pecten maximus. The sequence goes on along the minus strand of NC_047023.1, from coordinate 12,917,446 downwards.
AGACAACTACTCCTAACTTATAATCTCACGCAAACTGTAAGCACGGCCACATTTTTTACTGAAACATCCTCCTCCCTTCTTGACATTGTCTGCGTTAGTAATAAAAACCTTATCGACAAATGTATTGTAGGTGAGAGTTTCTTAGATCAACCCATCAGGTATCACTGCCCCACTTACTTTACTCTCAGCATTTCTATTACTCAGGGACAATGTTTTCAGCGACATATATGGTTATACAAATACGGCAATTACGATCTTTACAGATAGCGACTTTCCCTTATCGATTTCGACACTTTGACGAGTACTGACGACATAGACAAATGCGTGAACGACTTCACGGATAACCTTCTTTCAACAGCTAAGTCATGTATTCCGAACAAATTTATCACTGTCAGATCGAGTGATCCACCATGGATGACCAACGAAATAAGAAAATTGATACGTAAAAGACGACGGGTACACAATAAGGCAAAAATGACAAATAGAGCAAATTACTTGACACAATTTAGACATATCAGAAACACTTGCATCAACACCATACGTCAATCCAAGCGGAAATACTTTGAGAAGTTATGTGAACAACTTCATGTTTCCCACTTTGCGGACTCCAAACAATGGTGGAGATCTATAAAGGCCTTTTTACCAAATCTGGAAAATGCCCTATCCCTCCTATCTCTCACAAAAATTTGATATTTGACGATGACATGGACAAAGCCAATATCTTTAACGACCATTTTTGTTCCCAGGCTAACGTTGACGACTCTAATATTCAGCTTGCACACATACCTTTCGTAAATGACAAGCGTCTAGATGACATAAACATCCTCCTAGAGACGTCAGTGACATCATGAACACTCTTGACTGTTCCAAAGCTGTTGGACCTGACCTTATTAGTGCAAGGTTATTAAAAGAGGCAGTGAATATTATTAGTTCCCCATTGAGTAAAATATTCAATAAATCCTTAAATTTTTCTATTTTCCCTAAACTCTGGAAACAGGCAAATGTAACACCTGTTTTTAAGAAAGGTGATAAATCATCTCCATCGAATTACAGACCTATATCCCTACTTTCTATAATTGGTAAAATTATGGAAAGATGTGTCTTCAAATACGTATACAACTTTCTTCTTGAAAATTATCTTCTATCACCACATCAGTCTGGCTTTAGAACTGGAGACTCGCCCCAAAACCAACTTCTCTCTATCATTCATGACATTACATCAGCGTTAGATATAGGCAAAGATATCCGTATGGTCTTCTGCGATATCAGCAAGGCCTTCGATAGAGTTTGGCACCGTGGTTTAGTTTTAAAATTATTTTGGTTTTGCATTAGTGGAAATTTATTGAAATGGTTTAAACATTACCTATCACATCGTACCCAGAGAACTGTTATAAATGGTAAAAAGTCAAATTGGCGTAATATATCAGCTGGTGTACCACACGGATCAATGTTAGGCCCTTTGATGTTCTTGATTTATATTAACGATATAGTAAATTATATAGAGGCCATTATTAAACTATTCGCTGATGACACTTCACTGTACACATTTGTTGACACTCCAGCAACAAGTGAAGATCTTATCAATAGAGACCTCGTTAAAATTTATTCTTGGTCAAAAAGATGGCTAGTTGATTTTAATCCTCAAAAAACCGAAAGTGTAACAATCAGTAGAAAAGGCATGCGTGTAGCTCATCCTCCGCTCTACATGAACAGCATTCCTATTAATGAAGTTAGTCTCCACAAATATCTCGGTGTGTACATATCTGACAACGGCTCATGGAAAGACCATGCTCATTATGTAATTGACAAAGCATCCTCCAAGCTTAATCTCCTAAGGAAATTCAAATTTTCTCTTGACCGGCAATCACTTCAAACTCTGTATTTTTCCTTTATTTGTCCAGTTTTAGAATACGCCGACATTGTGTGGGATAATCTTACAGTAGCCCATACAAATATTTTAGAAAGCATAAATCTAGAGGCCGCTAGAATTGCAACGGGAGGGACAAAGCTTACGAGTAGATCTATGTTGTACAACGAAACGGGGTGGGAAACTCTTGAAAAAAGACGTCAGACTCATAAACTTATACAGTTTCATAAAATGGTTCATGGTATGGTTCCCCCTTTCTTACAAGACATCCTCCCAAATAGAAATTCCGATGTGCATACTCACGCTACTAGAGACGGGGGAAATGTTCGTCCTCTTCTTTGTCATACTTCTTTGTTTCAGAATTCTTTCATTCCCTCCGTCTTAAAATGTTGGAACTCTCTTCCGTCTGATGTAAAAACGAATCCGTCATTGCGAAAACTTAAGAAACACTTGCATGGACCTTCCACCAAAGTACCATTATATTTCTCCTCTGGAAGCAGACAAGGTCAGATCCTCCATGCGAGACTAAGAATGGAATGTAGCTCCCTAAATAGCCACCTTTACTCGAAAGGCTTAGTCGATAGTCCTCTCTGTTCATGCGGGCTATCGAATGAAACAAATTTCCACTATCTTTTGCGATGCCCACTATACGTAAATCTCCGAACGCCATACTTCAATCAGATCAATCAGTATCATTTAACTGAAAGGTTGTTACTATTTGGAGATGATAACCTCTCTTTCGAAGAAAATAAGGAATTGTTTACATATATCCAAAAGTTTATAATTGATACTAAACGCTTTTGATTTCTTACATAATATGTTCGTTACTTTCATCACTTTGGAAATTACTACCTCAGAGAAAATCATAATCATGAAAGATTTGATGTAGTTAAATTAAGCTGACAAGCCCACTGCACTTCCACCTAACCCCTCCTCCCTGCACACCCTCCCCTTCTAGTTAAAAATATTAAGGATAATATATGATCATATTTTCTTTCTTTTTTCTTTTCTCTCTCTCTCTTTCTCAGATTTTGTTTATTGCTGTCCATCTCAATAATGTAAATTCCAATTGAAGGAAGTGGACTAGTATAAGCTTTCAAGCTTGTTTCCATATCCTGTTTCTGTTTGTTGTTGTTACTAAAATGCAGTCATATACTCTACCAAAAGAAACGAAATAAAGTTTACATAAACTCCAAATATGTAGGCGTATTGTATAACCGTATCAGATACAACGCTAGATGACATTTTACATTCATTACGCGAATGCTACAGGAAAACATGTTTATGTTATAAAACTGTTGATCGAATAGGTAACCTTCTAAATATCATTGTTAATGTAACATAAAACTGTCGGGGGTTAAATGTCCGACCTGACTGAAGTGTATGCAAAATGGATCATTCATCTCGCCACATAATGGTTTAATTCACGTTGAGCAAACCATATTGAAAGCCTTTCCGTATTCAAGGTTTAATGTAAATAGAAACCATTGTTGTGACAATGCAGGTAACAAAGAACATCATTAAAAAGTGCGTACTTTTATTTCAGCTTGCCGTCAGATTGCGTAACACATTATAGGTATTGAACGATGGTGTTATTTAGAATTCAACATAAAATGTGAATTCCACAGACACGTATGGCAGTACAACGAAAAGGTGAAAATACAACTTTGTATTATACTTCACATGGAAGTTGACATTTGATAAGTTCTTTGCATACAGTTTCATGTTTCAACAAATGTTTGTCATTTAACATTGTATCATATTTTTTAATTGTCAACGTTTTATTAGTGCGAGTTGGAACTGATAGAATAAATGTAACAAGAAATATCTTTAAAAAAGATAAACGGCATAGTTTAAATGCTGGTGTTTATAATATAAAACTGCTGGTGAAATAAATGAACGAACTAATGTGTTTCAGCACAGATAACAAAATGATATCAGTTTGAATCATTTTGGTGATAATACCATGCGCGTAGCCAAGTTATTTTGTATGTGTATGCAGAGAAATGAAATGAGGGGTGAATGAGTACCGTATTATGATATACAGTTAAGTATTTGGACTGTCATTTAACGATGTCTGAATAGTTACGTTGTCCTATTTTCTTGAAACGACGAGCCTTGTACAGCATTTAGAATGATAATTTGTGTTGACTTTACCTTATTTTGCACTCTTGGAACACGTTTACATAATGTCCGAATATGTGTTCAATAACCATACGTACATAACCATAGCCCATTGGGCAAAGCAATACCTTTACTGTGGGAAGGGCTGTAAAAGAAAGAAATCAAGACCAAAAACCTGAGATCAACCTTGTATTTAAGTCGCGTTACCGTAAGACGACGTTTTGGGATGATCATTGCGACAATGGGTGATGTTTTCATGACGGTATGTGTAGGTAAAAATACATTTATATATAAAAATACAGTTGTAGTTATAAAAGTTCCAGTAAAGTCGAATTGAATTTAATATAAATGAATCTTTCAACTGTACCGGTGGTCATAACATAGCTCGACATGTGTTCTAGAGTTAAGTTAAAAGTTGGAATTATAACGATTATCATTATGTCAGATAGGGGTTGATTGACGAGGATTAATGTCCTTGTTCCGGTTATAGCCGAGCCTAGGACACTCTCTTAGATAGGGGTCAGAGTTCAGAACCTTAACTACCAGGGAACTGTGTTCATGTGACAACCCAGGCTTTTTTTAAGTTTCATAAAATTTTATTCAATATTTACAGATGAAAACGTCATTCAATAATTGGAAAGTAATATGGAATCAACATTGTAATTATTATCAATACATAACTCCTTTAAAAAACCATTTTAAATAAATAAATAAAGCACGAAACCATCGATGTAATTATAAAAGAAACAGATCGGATACCAGTTTACCCTCTTGGATGACAACCCAGGCAAGCCAGGAAAACCACACTTGTTCTCGTTTGCAGACGTTAATCCCACTATTTAGCAGCCTTGATATATAAGGCAAAACATTCGTTACAGCGTTCGTGTGCAAACCTAATGATTTAAAAATACATTAATTTACTAATTTCATTGAAGATCAGACAAAGGGTACATATATAATATCAAAATCTGTACATTTGAAAATGAGATTTCTGTGTCTATCTGCGTTCAGAAAGCTGTGTTTCATTATATTCAATAACATTCCTAAGCATACGTATGGTAACGTTCACCTAACGTTTGAAAGCAAACGATTTCCTTAAAAGTATTGATTCATTTCTGCATCTTACGAACTATCATGTAGTGAGGAAAATTCCAATAGTGAATTTTGTACTCTATGCGCATATATAACTCCGGACCTGTTCTTTTGGTTAATGTTTTATAATTCATTTAAAGATTAACAGTAACAAATATGTAAATCAGACTTCACCCCGGTTTCCGGTTGTAAGTAGTCCTTTATAGGAATGGCACCAAAGGGAGGATGGTGGGCTAGATCAGACTCCAGGAAAAAAAATTAAATGTTACTATGCCCAAATTTTAAATCATATTTAAATGAGCAATTTAAATATGTAAATGAGATATTATCTCCAATTTTCACTATTCGCTCATTCACTACATGTACGTTTAACAATAGATGATCCAGGCAGCACGTATCTGAATATAGCTGTTAGATTGTCTGACATGTGTAAAAGAGTTTTCAGATACCCCTTTTCCTCGTGAAATCAATTGAAATCAATTAAAATCTACTTTTACCTGAAATGGTTTTACATGTACGTCTAACTGCAAAAAAGCAAATACGTGTACTTGAGACATATTTAAAAATATAATCTGTTTAGTATAAAAAAGATAATCTGAATTGCATAAAATAAATATGTATTGTAAAAGGGAATGGTAGGAGAGATAAACAGAAGAAAACTAGGAGAATTTAGAAAATAATTTTCTCTATTTTGAAGGTACAATACCAAATAGACTGATTGATCAAGACAAGAGAGGTGGACGCCAAACCCGAATCAAATTAATAATCATTTAATAGAATAAAGTTACAAAAAAGATATTATTGAATTATTCTATTTTTTTCTTTTAATTTAAGTTTCCTATGTTTAGGACTTAACGTTTTTGTATCAATGCTCATTTTAAACTTATCGAAATTCTTTTCAGTCTATATTAAGTTTTTAAGTCTATATTAGTATATATATCTGGCATTTTTTTTATTTGACAACTAATTTTGAAATTATTTGGATTTATTTTCATTTTTTCCCATATTTTGTGTAAACCGTTGGATATCAAAACTAAGTTTTGTGTGCTATTTAGAATTTGCTTCAACCTGTCATATATACATATATCTTGCATTTTTTTGTATATAAAATGCATAAATTTGGCATTGATCTTTTATGTCCTGAATACTCTAAAATATTAGCGTAAGCATTTTGCAATTCTGACAACCACCAGGGAGCTTTGTTACATCAGGTGTACCATTTTGACTTGTTTCTGATGCTGATGGTTCCTGCGGGGCGAGCTGAAATTTCTTCCAAAGAAACAGGTCTTCGGATTTTTCTTTGTCCCACTTTAACCGACCGATTGATTGCGTTCCCTACCACGTAATGACTAGTTATATCAATTAGTTGGTTTGACTAGAACCATCACCTAGGGACAGCATTCATAGTTTGTGTATAGATAAGCTCATATAAATAACAATTTTTTTACTTTATTTGTTGTTGTTTTTTGTTGTTGTTGAAAACTGGTGTGTACGCAACTGCTGTATAGGCAGCTACGCGCCTGAATACGACTGCATTTCAATCAGGAATATACTTTTATCATTGTGTCATTTGAAAAGATGCATCCACTTATATTCCGTTTTAACTGCATATCTGCATTTTGCATTTACCGCTACATTGACCAATCACATACTTCATCTTGACCAGTAACACCACCTGTCGCCTCATATCCGGGACCAAAAGAATATTATACGGCTATGCCGAAAAAAGAATTTTTCTTTCCGGACATCCGGTCATAGATATTTAGGATTGGAGAAGATCCAAGAGTATACTAGTAACAGTTACCAAGTCTTTCACAGACCCAGCTCGTAAAAAGCTAACGTGTCTCATCCTAAATATAAAAAAAAAAAAATCAAAAAAAAAAAAAAACAACCAAAACCCCAAAAACAAGTGCATAGCATTGTTAGCTTTCATCAACACTTAAACTTTGGCATTGATTTGACATATTGAAAATGTTGGTGCAGTAAATATTGATTCAGTCACTTATTCAAATTCAAGAAATATTTAAAGCGGGTGACATTGAAGTAGTTGTGAATACTAGTCTTAGATCTCTCCTGTTAAGCTGTCAAATTGACGTCACCATTAATTTACAATTGCACGACCAACATTTAATTCTTATACAATGTATCTAATCAACCGCCCAGACTGTGTTTACATTCAATACATGTGATTTACTAACGCTTCCCAATTGCTTTTCTGTTGCATAGCATAAAAGTGTAAAATTCATGATAAATAATGTAGTTTTGAACATTTAGATCCAAACAAAACTCAAGCGAAATTGAATTAATTATTTTTGAAGGTAAGAAGACCAGTGCGTAGGGGTACATATACTATACATAGATTGAGGTGTCTACCTTTAATAGAATGAGAGAGGGAAATCTGAACCTAGTTTTAGTCCAACTAAACTTAATAGACACGTGTCTGTGTACATAAAAAACAACTGTACTGTATAACACTAATCAATACTCAATCGCTTCGTGTACATTCAGCTCTGTAATATCACTTTAAAAATCAAATATATAATTTAAATAGAAGGTGGTTTTAAAAGCCCTTTGTTTGAAAAGATCATTGTATGAATTCAAAAACACATTATGCTACATTGTATGATGGCATCATTCATACTTGTTTATTTGTGTATCCATAGATTTTTAATTGCATTCGATTGGCGGATACGGACAAGGAAGTTAGAACATGTATCAGACGTTAGTCACTTACCTGTGACAAAACACGTGTCTCGATACACCTGGACACAACGCGGTGAGGCTAGGATCAGGTACGTAGTTACGTTGGCTATCGACATGGCAATGCAAGCATTTATAATAGGGAGGACAGGGATATTTCTCAAATCTTGGTTTAGTGGCGGAGCGTAGCAACCCTCACAAAGGCTACATGCAGTTGTAGATATGGACATTTGCAGCAAGAAATATATCAAGTTTGATTTTTTAAAACCATTTTTTTTGTCATTGTGTCAAATACATTCTTGATTGTTTATTTTACAGGACGGTATGTGCAAAATATCGATATGTAGCATGGGCAATTTTTCGAGAGACGTTTAGATTAAAGCATCATTGAAAATCGTTAACACAATATCAGGTAAAACCAATCAAGATGCGGTTTATAATCATCGATTTTTCAGAATAATAAGATTATTGTATTAATCCCATACCGATACATTTCAATTAATATTCAAATAGAAAGTTAAATGTTTCGGATTATGTATGATTGATTTCGCCAAAGGCTGCTGTAGTCCAATTTCAATGAAACGTTTTCATAATGAATATTCAAGTTTATTAAATCAATATTCGCTTAGCTTCGTATATCAATAGATGGCTGCACTGGTTTATTTATAATACGTTACAGAAAGAAGGTAGGTTGTATTGGAGTTGTATGTTGTACTCGTAGGATACTAAAACATGTATATGTTTCATTTCTCAGTAGATCATCCAATGATTATTGTCACTTTGATAGGGGGATGATAAACAACAATAAGTATTGTCACTTTGATAGGGGGAGGACAAACGACAATAATTATTGTCACTTTGATAGGGGGAGGGGGGGGCAAACGACAATAATTATTGTCACTTTGATATGGGGGGTAAACGACAATAAGTATTGTCACTTTGATAGGGGGAGGACAAACGACAATAATTATTGTCACTTTGATAGGGGGAGGACAAACGACAATAATTATTGTCACTTTGATAGGGGGAGGACAAACGACAATAATTATTGTCACTTTGATAGGGGGAGGGGGGGGGTGGGGTGGGGGGCAAACGACAATAATTATTGTCACTTTGATATGGGGGGTAAACGACAATAAGTATTGTCACTTTGATAGGGGGAGGACAAACGACAATAATTATTGTCACTTTGATAGGGGGAGGACAAACGACAATAATTATTGTCACTTTGATAGGGGGAGGACAAACGACAATAATAATTGTCACTTTGATAGGGGGAGGGGGGGGGGGGGGGGGGGCAAACGACAATAATTATTGTCACTTTGATATGGGGGGTAAACGACAATAAGTATTGTCACTTTGATAGGGGGAGGACAAACGACAATAATTATTGTCACTTTGATAGGGGGAGGACAAACGACAATAATTATTGTCACTTTGATAGGGGGAGGACAAACGACAATAATTATTGTCACTTTGATAAGTATGAAACATCTTATAGTAGCATTTCCATAATATCCCCCTCTCACTCAGAAAACCGTCCACGTACATGTATTTACAAACTTACATTTTTAGGTGTCCAATGGTGTTGGAGGTTGCCTCCACAAGACCACTCTTTTTTCGAAGATTCGAATTGTGTTGCAACACATGAAATGGACATTGAAATATATTTCGTTCAATACAACCACGTGGAAAATCGTAGCTTAAATATAAAAATACAAACATTCCCTATGAAGACGAGATGTCTATGTGAGGTTAGCTGAATATTCTTCCATCTAAAAATAGAACATAATACATAATGTATATCAGGTTAGTAGTTCTTTAGTGCAAATAACGTTGATCTGATGACAATAGACAATTGTTAAACTCCCCACAACGAATGACTGGGAGATATGTTTCCTTTTTTCAGCGGATACGGAAGATTAGAGAGGAAAACTTTTCTCCCACTTCAAATGAGGCCGGCATTATGGGAATTAATTGTAGCGTGAGTATAGTAAATTGTTATCACTTAGAGAGGATGGTGTTTGTATCTAAGACAGGAATGGGGAATCACTGCGATATACTTTACTTTACTGTACAGAACTTAATATATACTGTAAGTTTGATATTTTTGCGCGTTGAAATTTTCGCTAAGTCAGCTTCCAAACTGTTCGCTACGTCAATTAGTATAGCCATGCATGTCTCTTGACCCACCATGACAACGTTACACATCACGGACGATATGACGCTTGAATGCCAAAATATGGTCTACCACTAGGAACTTGCATCTTGGATTTTATGGTATTTAGTTTATTTGGTGGAAATATTCGCGTGTCAATATTTTCACGTGTTATTATGTTCGCGTGGATTATTTCGCGGATATTTAATGGTCGCGAAACAAGCGAAAATTTCCACGACGCAAACATTTCCACTTTAACAGTATAGCCTAGTGAATATCTAAAGGATCTTAATAAATAAAAAATAAATCTACAGGAATTTTCCTCACAATTCAGGTTGTTAATACTGAATTGTAATTGAGATGATAACTTTTCTTGATATTTAGGACCAAGTAATACGTATTTTTCAACCCATCAAAATTGTCATAGATTTTAAATATTGGTCATCTAATTTTTTGAATACTAAATAATAATGCAACTCTCGTACCAAGATTCCATGATAAATGCACGTTCTATAAGTACTCAATTAATCCGAAAATGATTCTTCTAGCCAACCCAATTTTATACATTTTTAGACTAACGTGGCTGGATATGACCAGAAGAAAATTCGTCAGATTCACTTGCACATGGAGAGGAAGCTTATGGACATATTCAGTCCAAATTCACCAGAAAAATGGTCCCTGCTACAGAAGGCTTTGTCGCATTACCTGGAGAGTGAACAATTATATGGTAAAGATGTTAACACCTTCGCACACATATGTAGGAGTTTGATGACAAAGAAGATAATTTCATATGGTGACTATGATAAGTTGTATGAAGCGGTACATAATATTGACGACAATGCAGCCAAGATCATTTCCTCTACAACAGCATCAGTCCGCGCCGTCCGACTCGAAGGTAAGTGTATTGTTCATGCTCAATTGAAATGAAATGGCTTGGAGTTGAATAGTGCATTTCATAAATTTCATTTTTGTGGCGAAATAATATATAAAAAACACAGATAGAACCTTTGCCACGTTGTTGGTTCAATTAAACAGACAGAAGAAACTCGGATTTTCCTGATTAAATTTGGAATATGATAATATAACCATAAAACGCACCATCTTTTCTTTTTGAACATTAATTTATTATCAGACTTTTGCAGATGATTTCATTAACAGATCGAATGGAATGGTAAAAGTCCATTTAAGTCTCACACGCGAGATGAATGAGATATATTTTGTATCAAAACGGTTGTACAAAAGACAAAGAGGATATTAGCCATTTGAGATAAGAATTTAGCTAGACATACATGTAAAACTACATAATTGAACTGTTCCATCTTTGCATTAATTGTCAGTAATGCTAGAGGTCTAAAGAGGTAGTCGAAAGAATATAAAAATATAGATTTCCGGTGACTTAAACCAAAACCACGTGACACAAAGCACGCGAGAGGAAGGTAGTTCGGGTCAAAGTTAAAAAAAACTACACCGATCAAACGACAAGAATGTCATATACTCTAGTGGTATTGTTATATTTATTCAGCAGCTACATAACAAGTTTACACAATGATCCGACAGCATAATGTTGTAGAAAGTGTATGGTGCAACTTTACTAACAAACAAGGAGGGTGTTATCGTTTGGTGATACTTCTGTTTTAGGTAAAAAAGACACAGTGACAGCATTACCCATTACAGGCGCATACTGCACCAAGTTCTCATCCAAGATTGAGGAGGACACTAAAGAAGGGAATTATGTGGTACAGAGGATGGTTGCGTTACCAGATGACAGAGTGATCGTGTTAGATAGGGACAATATAAAACTGAAGCTGTTTAGTTCTACCTACCACTTCCTCCATTCCGTCGGTCTAGGTGGCGTTCCAGTTGGATTGACAGTCGTGAACGCGTCGTCTGTAGCCGTGTCGGATGAAACTACTAACTGCATAACATTGTATGCAATACAGGACAACACGATACAGACGTCCACGTCATTGCAGTGCGGTATGGACAACGGCTACCTTTTAGACATTGCATATAGCAAACAACACTTCATTTGTCTAAAATGGGACTTTGCTAATAGAATAAGAACGGTGGAGCGTGTTAGCATGACTGGACATAGACAAACAGTTGTACAGATACAAGACTGGTGTGACATAGGCTATCACATTATCGCGATGGATAATTGCTATTATACAACAGAGTGTGCTAGTGATCAAGTGAGATGTATGACGTATGATGGAAAGCAACTGTGGAAGAAGAGGACGCCTTTAGGACCGATGGGGATGACCACTGTCAATAGAACACTATGTGTGGTATCATTAACTAAGGGTGTGGTGAGCCAACTGTCATTGGACGGTACGATTTACGGTCACAATATCTTACAGAATGTCACTAAACCTTACATATATTGTATATGTTACCAAAATCTAAGAAAGAGACTTCTAGTGTCATGCAGCGAACGCGAAGCGCCCATTATGGTTTTTGATATCACATCTACTGAACAAAATTGCGAATGACAAATTTACACAAAGACTTTTTTTTTTATAAGTTATATAAATGTATATCTTCAAATAATTCCATAAGGACGGGTGTTATTGAGATACAGCATGTGTATGTAAGATGATCGTAACAAACTACTTTAGTATATGTTACCGAAATCTAAAAACGAGGCTTCTAGTTTCATGCAGCACACGCATTCTAGTGTTTGATATCACATCTGCAGGCAAATGTTGTGAATGAAAAATTTACATAAAGACTTCGTTCAACTAAAAATGATAGCAATACCTACTTCGAAGATGTCGGTGAAAACTACATATATAACGTATATATATATATGTAAATATGTATGTTTAATTTGATAATCATATTTATTTATATATTCATATAGTGACGGTTGTCATCGATGTACAGCATATGTATGCAGTATTGGGTGGCAGCGGCGGGAATACAATAAATTGTGGTATCGTTTTTCGGCAAGGATTGGATATATGTACATACATATCTATATTCTCTGTTCTGGTTTTCATTAATTTCACGGTTTCGTGTGAAGACAAACACCTCGAAACAGTTTATCAGTGGGCTATTTTAACGCTTTGATACGTTATTTACTTCCTATGCATTTGTACTGGTTGGATATAAGCTCATCAACCAATCTAATCAAAATCTAGATGATCATTCTCACTACGTTACATGAACATCTAACAACATTCCATAAGGGGTCACGTCGGGGTAACCTTTGAGATGTGTGTATTTCACTTTCATGGCGAATTGTCAATTTGTCGATGTCTTCGAAGCAAACCATTTCGTCACAGAATGTATCTGTAAGACCTTTGTAAGATCATTTCATTCTTATATTAGATAATCCGGCATGTATTACGAGCATTTCCCCCATTTTTGAAGAAACAGTTTTCAACACAGTGTTTGTTTTGTAGGAATCATTTTTACTCAATTGTTAACACGGCGGTCTTTTTCTGGATATATCTTTGGCCATTAACTTTGGTAATCACGAAAATACGATCATGCAATTAGCTCATTAAAAAAAATGTATCACAGACTGTGTGTCCTCGCATGCATGACAGTATGTAAAATGTATCTTTATTTACAATCTTTAGCATGTACGTCTGTTTATAGGCAATAGGAGTTACCTTTCTTGGAATAGGAAGATTATGTAGTAGTTAACGATAAACAAACACATTGATACGAAATACGTCAAACTATCAAACGAACCATATGCTACAATTCCCTCAACAAAATCTTAATCCCATGGAAGAAGTTTGACTACTTGGAAACTGTCTCTGATGGATGCCGTTTGTCTTATTGTGGAAATAAAAAAATACTTACAATTCACCCAAGCAACGAGTTGTTCCACCCGAAAGTGATTTTTTTTTTTTTAATGTGCTATTAATTCAGATTTACAGCATAACCTGTCAATCAAGTTATCTGAAGACATTCAATACTTTTAGTAAATTCGAGTTATCTCCCTTTCAGTATAACTGAAGGAATAAATGTAGTTTTGAGTTATCTTCCCTTCACATCGAGTTACTTCCGTTTGAATACAGGGACGGGATTTTGGCGACAATTTCTAAGTGGTAAAATCTGTGACATCCACATATGATCCGGCTGAAATAATTGATGTAAACCATGTAGAAATATTCTATAATTCTTTGTGTGTGTGTAATGACGTTCATTTTTGAGTATTTATGTAATAATTTGCATTTGCACCATGTTTGTAAATTTCAATCGTTCGGCCATGCCACATGATGTGGTTGAAAGGGCATACATCCGTTTCGATCAGGTTATATATCGAATATTTAATACGATTGTATTACTTTTAATGCCATGGATCTTATATGTGGATGTCGTAAGCTTTTGTCCGTCGGGTATTGGTAATCACATCACGTTGACGGGTCATTAGCATTTGAATCTTCATTATCTTGTTTACTTTTGTAAGACCCGGGGCCGACTATTGTTATATAATATGTGCTGATTATTTAATCGCGCGCAGGTGTGACAGTGTCGAGAGCCCGGGTTAAAGTAAATACTGTTTGATATTTCATTATAAATTAGTTTCAACGTCTCTGTGGTGCACAACGTCGTCATCAATATATAGTAATATAATGAGACTACACATGTCATTCTCATATACGTGCATTTTATATAGGCGGTTTTTTATAGCCAATTTGTGTTAGTAAAATGTATAGGTTATTATTATAAGGGATACTTTCAGTCCTGTTCTATGTCGGTGTTAAAAATGTTTATTAAAATGTTGTTTTTAAGCATTACAATAATATTTTCCTAAAGCTGTACTATATCTGTATATAGCTATAGGTAACTCGAGATCATATATCTTTATATGGTAGTATATTGGATGTACATATGACAGTGTGTGAATGTATTGCATTGTTTTACATTTTGAGATCATGCCTAAAGCGAAGAGCAAAGGGGGTACTGCTGCCCAAGCTAAGAGACAGAAGTTGAGTACCAGGTCAAGCAGAGGCACAGACCAGATGCCAGCTTCTAATGACGACACAATCATGCCAACAATTCAGCCGGGGCCTAACATTATTCCAACTTTGGATGCCAGTGCTGGAAACAGGGAAAGAACACCTGTTGGGACAGGTACGCAGTTTAGCATGCATCCCCAACCCATGATAGGTACACAGTTTAACATTCAACCCCAACCTATAACAGGGGTCTGTGATAATTTGGGCCTGCATGTCTCTGACGCAAATAAACAGAAAATTTTAAATGGGGAATATATTGACCTAAGTATTCTTCTTCCCAAAAATGTGAACCAGCCTGAGGCTTCTCATAAAGTTGCGATTGTTGAGGGCGAGTTGGTTATTCAGCCCAAAACAGTAAAAATCAAGATAAATGACATAAACTCTTGGACAGACGCTTTTATCATATACATGAGCATATACATTGATGCACACCCTGAACAGATGCAGGGTATGCTGAAGTATATGCAGTCGGTTCGATTAGGTGCTTCTCGATCGTCTAACATGGGTTGGAAGCAGTACGACGAGCAGTACCGCCTGCGTAAATCTAGGTTACCATTAGCTTCGTGGGGATTGATTGATCCTGAACTTTGGCTTATATACATGCAGTTGTCCTCTCCAGCAGTGTCGTTGATGAATAATGCCACAACTTCTAGTCAAAGTACACTCAAGTGTTATGATTACAATTACAAGGGTCAGTGTTCTCGCCCCCAGTGTCAGTATAAGCATAAATGCCTGCGCTGTAATGGGAATCATTCCTCTTCAAAATGCTTTCAGCAAAATAATAACCAGTATCGTTTTCGTGCCCAACAGTCAAGTCATCAACCAAACACGGCCCCCACCGGTGGTAAGCGTCCAGGAAACACAGCAAAACCTGTGGGCTCTGGGAAAGTCCCCAATTAACATTCACAATCTTTCAGTACTTCTTAAAGACTACCCAAGGAAAGAAGCTGCACACGTATTATTATCAGGTTTTCAAAAGGGCTTTAGGCTTCAATATACTGGCCCTAGAGTTACCTCCGAGGCAAGAAATTTGTCATCAGCATGTTCTTATAGTCATGAATTGGGTAATAAAATAGCAAAAGAAATAGAATTAGGAAGAATTGCTGGCCCTTATCCTTGCAAACCTATATCAACCTTGCACATTTCACCCATAGGATTAGTACCAAAGAAAACGGGTGGCATGCGACTCATAACACATTTATCACATCCAGCTGGGGAAAGTATCAATGACTACATTGACCCTGCTAAAAGTACTGTTAGTTACACTTCATTTGATCAGGTGGTTGATAAAATATCAGCACTAGGTATAGGTTGCTTAATAGCGAAGAAAGATATACAATCAGCTTTCCGTCTGCTGCCTGTTAACCCAGCAGATTTTGATAGGTTAGGTTTTCAGTTTCAAAACCAATATTTTATAGATAAATGTCTCCCCATGGGGTGTTCAATATCTTGTTCTTTATTTGAAAAGTTTGCTTCTTTTTTGGAGTGGGCGATCAAACATAGGTCTGGTCTTGATTCAGTTGATCATTATCTAGACGACTTCATATTTGGGGGCAAGGCGAACACAGGGGATTGTGAGATCTTAATGAAAACCTTTGATTCTATATGTGCTGAGCTAGGAGTGCCTGTAGCAGAGGAGAAAACTGAGGGGCCCATAACTGTGCTAGTATTCTTAGGTTTAGAAATAGATACAATTGAGAGGAAAATTAGAATCCCCATGGAAAAAATTTTGGCTTTAAACACAAATTTAAACACACTCGTAAACAAAACAAAAATAACATTGAAAGATTTACAGTCAATAGTGGGCTTATTGGTTTTTTGTGGAAGGGCTATACCTTCATCTAGAGCTTTTAACAGGCGTTTTTATAATGCAATGTCTGGTGCTAAGCTCCCTCATCATTTTATTCGGGTTACAAAAGGGATGAAGGATGATGCGAGGGTTTGGTTGACTTTCATGGAGGATTTTAATGGAGTCAACACCTTCCCAGATCCTGATTGGCTATCTGATCAATCGTTGGAGTTATTTACGGACAGTGCAGGAAGCTCTGACTTGGGTTGTGGGGCATTTTACCATAAGAGCTGGTCTTTTTTCAAATGGCCCTGCTCCTGGCAGAAAACCGAGATACTGCGCGATATAACTTTCCTAGAGCTAGTTCCAATTCTGCTAGCTATCCATACATGGGGCAATGACCTTCGAGATAAGAAAGTCATTTTCCGAGTTGACAACAGTGCTTTGGCTACTATCCTGAATAAGAAGACTTCAAAATCAGACAGAGTTATGTGTCTTTTAAGAGAACTTATTCTGGTGTCAATGCAATACAATATTCAGTTTAAAGCACAACACATAGCTGGGGTAGACAATTTTATAGCGGACGCCATATCTCGATTTCAGTGGGGGAAATTTCGAGTCTTGGAGCCAGAAGCAAAAGCCCAACCAGAGCCTGTTCCTCCCAGATTTCTACATTTGATATCAGCTGTGAAGTAGATAAGCTCATTCGCTCATCAGTATCGGAAAACACAGCAAAAGCTTATAACATTGCTTTAAAGCGATTTAATGAGTTCCGGGTTACATACAAGTTACCAGATATTTCCCCTTTTCCGCTATCCCATGTAGTTCAATTCATTGCATTATTGTCGGCTAAAGGAGCAGCATATTCTACTGCAAAGAGCTACATATCTGGTTTAAGTTTTTACAGCAAGATTCATGACCTATTAGATGTAACTGACAAGTTTGTTGTTCGTAAAATGCTGGAAGGTATGAGGCGTCTTAAGCCAGTCAGAGATTCACGTCTTCCTATAACTGTTGAGCTACTTCAGAAGTTGATAGGGGTTGTAGGCAAAGTTTGTCGATCTGACTACGAAGCTATTCTTTTTAAAGCAGCATTCTCACTAGCTTTTCATGCCTTTTTGAGGGTTGGGGAATTCACAACCGATGCCCAGTCTTCTAATCGAGGTGTGACATACGAGAATACAATAATCATAAACAAAACTACTGTTGATATTTTTCTCCCTCTTTCCAAGACTGATCAGTATGGTAAGGGTGTTCATATTCAAGTGAGTGCGAATGAAGGAAACGTATGTGCTGTGAGATTGCTTGAACAATATTTTGCAGTTCGTCCCAAGTGTGGGGGGCCACTTTTTTGTCATTTTGGGGGTTCACCACTCACTCGATACCAGTTTACATCAGTCTTGAAGAAGTCAATAAGCATTCTAGGGATCGATAGTACTGGATACAAATCTCATTCCTTTCGTATTGGGGCGGCAACTATGGCCTCTGTCAACGGGGTGTCTGATGAGGACATTAAACGCATGGGTAGATGGGTTAGCGATGCTTATAAGGGCTATATAAGGACATCAGTATTGTATTAGGATAATTACACATTAAGTATGATCTCAATTATGCTTGTTCATGTTGCTAACAGCATATAAGTTTCTTATAGGTAACATCAGAATATGGATCTTGGGCTCGTCCATAGTTAAGCGTGGTTTCATCCACGCCAGAGGTAGACCTGATGGTATCCATTTGGGACTAGATGACCTAGGGGCATTTATTTGGTGGCAGGGTCGGAGTGGCTTATCTGCTACAAGATTATCAGCAACCTTCAACCACATTAGAAAATTTGAGGATGACCCCAATATCTTGGTAATTCATTGTGGTGCTAATGATTTGGGAATCGTCCCTTTGAAAGAATTGCGCAAAAAACTCAAAGATTGTGTGTCCTATTTTCACAGAACCTTCCCTAATGCATTGATAGTGTGGTCACAATTACTTCCCCGTCTTACATGGCGTCACAGCGGCAATCAGAAAGCAATGAAGGAGGGTCTGGTTAGGTTAAATAGTTGCATGGCTACATACATTCTGTCACTTGGTGGGGGTTACATTCGGTATCCTGACATATCATTGAGTTGTCCAGAATTATTTGCTCAAGATGGGGTTCATCTTTCACCAATAGGTACAGATATATTTCTCAACACACTTCAGGGGGGTCTGGAAACTTTTATGAAATCCACAACAGCTATTTTTCCTACACTCAATCCATAAGTTTATTTATTTGGCTGCAGCTTTGTCTTGGTTTGTGTAGCTTCATTCCCTCTACTTTGTGGCGGTGGTCAGGCTATGCCTGTCCATTGGCGGATGTTGCTACATTTACCATAATTACAGCTTCAATGGATCAAGTTTGTAGCTATATCGATGAATGATTTAAATTGGACTGTTAAATTGATATTGATCATCATCGATTGCATTGTTGATCGGTTAAATTAATTTTAAATTGCATTTCGCAATGAACCTATATTTGATTGCATTTAGCAAGCTATCTTCAATTATTTGTGCAGTTCGCACTTTCTTGAATTATTTGTGCAGTTCGCACTCGAGCTTCAGATGTCTGTTCCCAGGGTTTGTATGCTCATTATTATAATCTTCAGATGTCTGTTCCCAGGGTCTGTTGATTTTTCTCAATTTTTGAACATTTCATTGGAGGCTTGCCATATACCCTAGTTCAGGGTCGGTATCCTCAACTCTCTAGATAAAGCTGTGGCCAAATTATACCAAAAACAATGTGTTTGTCATTTGTTCGATTGAATGGTCTTTGATAATTCAGATTTACAGCATAACCTGTCAATCAAGTTATCTGAAGACATTCAATACTTTTAGTAAATTCGAGTTATCTCCCTTTCAGTATAACTGAAGGAATAAATGTAGTTTTGAGTTATCTTCCCTTCACATCGAGTTACTTCCGTTTGAATACAGGGACGGGATTTTGGCGACAATTTCTAAGTGGTAAAATCTGTGACATCCACATATGATCCGGCTGAAATACCCATCCCTCCCACCCCTTTTTACATAATGAATTGTTTTGTTCCTTTTGCTGCTCTGGGATTTTATATTACAGGGCAATACATATCGTCACGGCTTTCCATGGAGATGGAGAAAGTGTGAATTCTTCATTTGGACACTACAGTTTTGTGCGTATGGCGGATGTTGCTACATTTACCATAATTACAGCTTCAATGGATCAAGTTTGTAGCTATATCGATGAATGATTTAAATTGGACTGTTAAATTGATATTGATCATCATCGATTGCATTGTTGATCGGTTAAATTAATTTTAAATTGCATTTCGCAATGAACCTATATTTGATTGCATTTAGCAAGCTATCTTCAATTATTTGTGCAGTTCGCACTTTCTTGAATTATTTGTGCAGTTCGCACTCGAGCTTCAGATGTCTGTTCCCAGGGTTTGTATGCTCATTATTATAATCTTCAGATGTCTGTTCCCAGGGTCTGTTGATTTTTCTCAATTTTTGAACATTTCATTGGAGGCTTGCCATATACCCTAGTTCAGGGTCGGTATCCTCAACTCTCTAGATAAAGCTGTGGCCAAATTATACCAAAAACAATGTGTTTGTCATTTGTTCGATTGAATGGTCTTTGATAACAGCCAGGGTCATTTAATGACGTGCCAGGTTTTGGATATGGAGAAAAGCCGAAGAACTCCGAGACAAATCACCAGCGGAAGATCAGTACCAGGCAACGGCCCCACGTAGATTTCGAACTCGCAACCCAGAGGTGGAGGGTTAGTGATAAAGTGTAAGAAGTGAGACTATTTGGTTTAGGCATGGGAGGAATTGGTTACCATTCGACAGGAAGAAAATAAGTGTCTTAACAAAAATACACGAAAATATAAACGGGTATGTTATATATATATACGTTAGTCAAAACTGAATTCCTCTTATATTATATACATGTCGATTAACATATTTTGTTTTAGGAATTAACCTTAGTTGATTCTTTCTACATTGTGTAGTTTTTTTTCAATTCCGATGGGATGAGTAATAGTTTCCCTCATAAGCTCAAATAAGCAAAGATTCAATCATTTTATTAAGCAATAATGCTTGTTTTTTTCGTTTAATGGTTATAAACTGCATTATTTTAGAAACACTACCAATGTCGTACGTGCGTCATGTAGAAATATCTGTTAAAAAATAGTTTACACACCGGTTAACGATACAAAACAAGAATTATTCCTTATACATATATTTACATTTAAACCTGTGTTTTTATTAAATGTAATTGCAAAAATAATTCGGCATTCCTTTTTGTCGTTATAATAACAGAGACAACAGATGGACAATCAATTTAATCGCTAATCAGCTTATTCCGTTTTCTCAAGAATGGTTGCTAACAACAGGAATAAACAACATATAGTTCCACAGTAACATTTTTTTTAATCGATTCCTCTTAAATATTGGAAACACTTTATTTTTTCATTGTTATATTCTAGTTATTTTTTCCATATTCTATTCATATTTTATTGAAAAAAAAGAAGTCAAAATAGAAACGAAAATAAAATAATCATTGTTCATTAATTGATCAGACTTGTATTCATATGCGTCAAATTTGTATTTTTACAGTTTTAATTGATGTTTCGGTTCTAACGTCATACAACGATTAAAAGCGAAAATGTAAATATTTCCAATAAAACCGCCTGTTAGAGCCAAGTCGTCATTTTTGTTTCCATCGGTGAATTATTGCTCACTAAAATATTTACAAATTATCTAGGAAATTTCTCACTGTCTGAGGTACTCTCTGTTGATCTTGACACAGATTCATCATGAATAATCAAATTGGTTTCTTCATGAAGTCGTCTTAGAACAATTTAATAGAAATGTTATGATCTTTTTTTCATACTGCGATGATATGTATGAAAAGAATGGATGTGAGATACGCATGCGCGGTAGAGTTACGTACTTTGTATATACAGTACCTCTAAACATCACAACCCTTAATAACAATTCATATTATCATATTTAAACATGTACGGCGTTTCCGAGAGTCATTGCGTGCAGTCACGGTTACATAAAATGCAAAGATGGCAGACAAAGATGTATTGTCCTCTGCTTGGTAGCTATATTTGGATTGCACCCTTATTGAAAGGTCAATATCGACATTGCCAAATAATACATTTCCTTCTAGAAGCCCTACAATTATAAGCTCAGCAGCTCACAGGATTAAGGTTTTACCCTTTAGGGCGAGAAGAATTTGTTTAGTCCGTGGTTTTGTTGACCGTCGTCGTGTCCATGGAAGGTTTCGTCCTGTTGCT
Source organism: Pecten maximus (assembly GCF_902652985.1). Taxonomy (NCBI): domain Eukaryota; kingdom Metazoa; phylum Mollusca; class Bivalvia; order Pectinida; family Pectinidae; genus Pecten; species Pecten maximus. Next base: position 12,895,422 of record NC_047023.1, on the reverse strand, counting down.
CAGCATTTATTGACACCTTCATACTAAGGTTTCAGGAGCATACATGTCGTATGTACTCATGTTAATATGTCAGCTATTTGTATACAACGTAATGAAAATGACAGCTAGATAGTTGTAGGGTTTCATCTAAGCTTAATTCAATATGGTCTCTGGGGCTTATAATTGTAACTATCCATTAAATGGAGCCCTGTATATACATAATAACAGAAACAGGATGGAAATTGTTAATGCGATCAATGACCGGAATGATATCAATGCTATGAAGACAAAATGTATTCAAGTTCCATCCTGGCTTCATGCGCTAGAAACAGCATAGTTCACACGAGGACGAGTGACCAGGTGGTAATTAACAGAGAGGATAGGTAGACAGGAAAGAAAGGGAAGATAATATTATGAATGAACTAAGGATACAAATTCATGCATAACAATGGGGGCTCAAACTGAACGTGATGGATAGAGAAGTGCGGAAGGTGTTTTGCGAGGAACGGATTGAAGATGGCACAATAAGCCGTAATTTACAACACATGGTGAGAAAGAACAACCAGCAACTCGTCCAAACAAGAGTTATCAGTAGACATGACTGATAACGTTGTAGCATACTTATACAAACAACAAAGAATACCTAAATAGTAATAAACTAAAAATCGATATTACGAAGACAAAAGATGAATGAACTATAGATTGCATGGACATCCTCTCACAAGTATAAGGATAATAATACCAGCTGCTCCGACAGGGTAAACGTCATTGACGGCACCTGCCATATCTGGGTTAAAGCCGGGCTATGTCGCATTATCAAAATTAGAACTAGATTGGTAATAACGTAATCACTACACGTATCGAACACGTCTGATGTCATATCGCAGATGCAAAGATCGAACCACCAAATCAGATCATGATTCCGGCCATAAATATATCATATTCATTAGAAAATACAAGCATATGCAATATATTGGGCTGTCCTTTATTGCATCCTATGACCTAAGCGCAGCGACAAAAATTAAGACCATTTCCATGTTGACCTAGTGTTACAAGTATACACTGTTTTACAGTTGAGTTTATTTCGAAAATGTAAATTTTCAACACCGCACAAAACAAACTATTATACGATTGTATTAGTGCGAATGTTTCCTAATTTACAATGATGCATAGTGTATTAAACATTTCAAACATAAGTATTGAAGTGTACATCAGACAGGGATTACTGGATTTAATAGCAGATACTGGACTATCAGATACATGATGATGATCAGTTAGATTATTTTGGTTCATTATTATTTAACGTCCTATATTGTTTAATATCAACAAATAAGTTCATTTAAGGACGGCTATGAAATAGTGAAATACAAGATAGCCTTAAAACATTTAATTCAATATCGTTCAACTGCTTCATGTTTCTGCTCCTTAAACTTGAGAAACACAATACATACTTCAATGATTTCTTAGCCAATAGTATTTCCATTACGTCGCATTTGAATCCTGAAAGATTCATATTTGATTAAGTTTTTATACTTATGCATTTTTTGCTGGTATTTTGCAATGCATTTGTTCTTGTCATGCAAATAAAGACTGCAAAGGACGGGATTCATTGCAAAAATGTTTCTATAAGGTTTGTACATAGCGGCTTATTATCAATGTCAACACATGCAATTTGGCAGCTTTCTCAAGTATTGCCTTGCGTGTATACCTTCCCTTAAGTTTTCGCTAAACATTGTTAATGCTACCGATCAGCATTGCATGCACCGATATAAACCGAACACAAACGCCAGATTAGTTTTTTTTTAATTTCCTTGACCTTAACATCAATTTGAATATCAAGATATGTGTTGTTTTTAAGGGTTGAACATCCTGAACAGCCAGGGTCATATGAGGGTGGGCGTCAAAGATACACCAATAGCAGAAAACAAAGCACAGAAAGTCAGAGCAGATAGGAAAGAAAGGAAAGTTTTGAAATTCAAGATATATTTAGCTTCAAAGGGTTAAACGTCCTTACAACAGCCAGGGTCATATGAGGGCGGTTGTCGATAAAAAAAACCTATTGAAAGTCAGGTAGTGAGGAAAGAAAAATCAGAGTTGAAATTCCTGATACAACATTTTGAAAATGTTCAAGGAAATCCGATCTGTGCATTTATATCATCAAGGAAAACGACGTTGAAATAAATTAGTATTTTGGCAGGAGTCTACTGATATACATAGTTAAAGAGAATGTGAGATTACGCTGATCAGTGAAATATTCACTCTCTTTAGTAAACATACATTGGCTCTACAGATGAGTTGCTTTAGGCCTAACTATAATAGGGGTCAACAAGAACGTGCATTATGGCCATTATGTGAGAGAGTGCCCGACGAATAAAAAAAAAATTAAAAATGAAATAATTTAGATTTTTACTTGTTCTGCATATGCTAGGATTGGTTTTGTTTTGTTAAACGTCCTATCAACACCCAAGGTCATCTAAGGACGACATTCCCTGTTTTCCGTGTACCGATACATGCATGTGGTGAATATGTGTTGTGAGGCAGCGCTATATTCCTGATTGTCTCCTTGTGATAGCGTCGAACTGTTGTCGACTCTACAGTGCTACGTAACTGGAATATACAGCCGAAGACACCGGCAGGACACATAATACTGACATTGTTATAGACTCTAGTATGTCTCGGCCAGAGGGAAGAATCCGAAGCCTTCCTTATAGGAACAAACACTTAACTAAACATTAAATGTGAGGCAGTGTAAATGAATACACTAGGGAGAAGGTAGAAAAATGAGGATAGCTCAGATCCTAAATTAACAACATATTATGATTATGCAGGGAGGATAGGGGGGGGGGGGGGGGGCAGCAGGTATACTTCGTACACCCTACCCGCGAGTAATGCCTATGCTAGGACTAGCCCACCGATCCATTCATGGACCTAGTAAAATAACAGTTGAACAAAAACATGACCATTGCAGTTGCATTTTAGCGTTTCCCGGGACGTATTCGCGGTTGCCATCTATTCAATTTTTTCACATCAGCTTTGCTGACTGCACTGAAAACATCAAATGCGACGTAATGTCAGGATGCATTTCTTGACAGAACTGGACGAGATGTATCTATGGTTGTTTTAAGTCACTCCTTGATCTAACTGATTGTATATTTATATGTAAACGTAGGTACAGTTCGAACTGATTTGACGTAAGGGGCACTGGGAATCTTGGTCTTTTCTGTGTTTTGTTTTCTCGAGATGTCTTCCTTGGCAGTCGTTCTCATATGACCCTTACTGTTGATATCTGACTGGATACTCGTCCTCATATGACTCTGACGGTAAGTGTTCCCTTGAGAATCGTCATCATATGAATCTTACTGTTGTTGTCTTACTTGACACTCGTCCTCATATAATTCTCTGACTGTTGTTGTCCCCTTTGACAACTGTCTTTCATAAAGCCCCGATTATTGGTGTCCTTGACTCTTGTCCTCATATGATACTGACAGTTGGAGTCTACTTGACACTCGTCCTCGTAACACACTGTCTTTTGGTGTCTCTCTGGACACTCGTCCTCATATGATACAGGCTGTTGATGACTCTTTGAACACTAATCCTCATATGACTACCACTGTTGTGGTACTGTTAGATCTCGAAACAGACCAATATCACTTGTTATAAATAGTTTGCTTTAAAGTTTAGATTTTGTTACATTTTCAAGTATGAAATTAGGGCTCTGCAATATCAGCCATTTACCCTTATCTTATAAACATACGAACCCACAGCGACACCTTACAACTAAGTTGTGTGATTAATGTGATGCTTTCAACTTTCCTGTGGTTTAACGTACATTTCTAGATAGTAACATTCCTTCCTCCCTAAACTACGTTTACGTGTCACAGTTGGTAGGATATGCATAGGAATTGTTCCTAATATCACGATTTCCCTACCTGAGATCGACTGTTTATGTAAAAAGAAACTATAACCTAATGTTCCGATATATACGGTTGCTGTAGACAATGGGAAAGTGTTCTGACCTTGTCTTGATTTCATTTGGAATCAATATGTTTCTCTGAGCGATATGGATTTCATCGTGTTTGGTTCTCGTTGAAAGGGCTGTTTTCACCGAAATGGATCCCATTTTGAGGAACAGACATTGCCACTGACAATTTAGATATTGAATAACATTATGGATATCGTTTCTATGTAAATCTGTACTTGGTAACTCGTTGCATTCGTTTTATCGTATGCTGATAGTATTGTCCACATATAGTCATTAGTGATCTCGTTATATGATTACTATGTTATATACACTGCAAGCTGTAGCATTTCCTTCCTCTTTCGCAATGTCTATTGAGATAGTATGACTAGTGCGCAAGGCAGATTTCCTTCAAAACCTTCATCTTAATGATGATGATGTATGATATCATTGTCATTATATACCAATTAGTGATCTTGTTATATGATAAATCATTTAAATACACTGCATGTTATCGCATTTTCTTATTCGTTAGTGTTAATGACATCCTGATACCTTCCGCATGTAAATACAATTGTGTGAAAAAACGTGACAATTACAACCTGCAGGATATTCTATTTTGATACTTTTGTGAGAAAGGTTGATACCATGTCGATCCATATTTGAAATCTAAATCAAATGATATAGGTAGCATCGGACATCATTAGTAGTTTCAATATCCAAAAAAAGAGACTGCTACAAATTGACTTAGCGCACATCTTTAAGGTGTGTGCTATTCTAATATTGTTCAATCAATTTGGTATTAGTTATCCAAAAACAGTGATTTTAGAGAATATCAAGTGATATTTATTGAGAACATTCAGACACTAGCTGTAATATTTTTGGCGTGTTTCGCACTGGATCATTTGTGCTTAATTATGATTACGGTAATTGTGCTTTGTAATTATACTTACTGGTTCTATAATAAAGATGGTGGGTGAGAAAAATCACTTGTGCAAATCTGTTTAAATCTTTCAACAAGTTAAACTTGTACTCCTTCAAAATTAGAACATTAACAGCATATTCAAGCATTTAGACGTGGCACGCGGCGTGACGGCACACCTCATGAGCTGAGAATTAAATCCATCAGCAGACTTACACGCTGCTCAACCTTCTCAAAAGATTGTAGAGAAGGAACACACGTGAAGGAGCTTAGACAACAAGTTTTACCAGCCGCCCTTTTATCCGGTCAATAAGCTAATCAGTCGTATCAGAATAGTCCTCCTCTTGCATTTTGATTCTAAGAGATGATATATTCTAATTTATATGAAATGTCTTATGTCAGCGCGAACCTACCAATAAAATGGTGTTATATATCTTTGATCAAAAACTTGAACGTGATCTCTCATATGCAGACGTTCTTAAATCAAAATCACATCAGAGAGACCTTTTCATGATTCCAGCATACATAATATGTATATTTTTTTTTGAAATCGCTAAGAGATTAGTGTTGCTATGTATAAATTTCTAGTTATCTGTCTGCCAGTTTATTGGGAATTTCGGGCTGTGTGAAATTCCATCGTGATGTGTTTTCTGTTGAAAGTTTCTAGACAGCTATAATGGTACATGTCAAGATAGCAAGAACACATAGTCACATCAAGGTGAAAGACTCATCGTTCAGCAGCCCAAACCTTTCACCGAGGCACGTCTCAACAAAAATACAGGAACAAACGCCGATTCCTGTCGAAGTAATAGTCCCCAGTACTCGTAAATATATTACCTCCCCATCTCCTACGGTACAAGCCGTTTCCAGATATTCGACATGTATAGCTGCAGGCCAATATGCCATCATTGTATACTTTGTCATTTTTGTTTGATTCGTGTGAAATGCTTATTAAAAACAACTGCAATGCCTATGTATTTTTATTCATTCATATTATGCAATGGTATATGCATGTACAAGTCATTTAAAATGGCGACTAACCCTGTCAAATCTGGATTCATTAGAACTTGAAGTTCTATCAATGTATTATATTATCTATTGAGTAACCTATGAAATATAGGTTCCTTGTGATTATGAATCAAATTAACACCACATACGAGTCCTGATATCATGCATCGGGGACACCGCTGTCTTCTGATAGCATGGAGCACGGCACATGTGTAGGTTATTTACCATTGAAAAGCTTGACTAGCACTCTGTCATGTTACATAAAATTGTGTATTTAAAATCAACAGAGCAAATTTTAATTCCATTGATTGAGTCAACATTTTGGTACGAAATGAAGATTTAAAGTATATCATACGGCATTCACTTACACAAAAATGATACCAATTGCTGTCTGATCTATTTTACGCCAATTCACACATCATTTTCAAGTGAAGTCTGTTTGACGTTACCTTGATTTGGAGTATTGTACTTAAAGTCCTTATAAAAGTGGGACCGCGGTGGCCGAGTGGTTAAGGTGTCCCGACACTTTATCACTAGCCCCCCTTCTCTGGGTTGCGAGTTCGAAACCTACGCGGGGCAGTTGCCAGGTACTGACTGTAGGCCGGTGGTTTTTCGCCGGGTACTCCGGCTTTCCTCCACCTCCAAAACCTGGCACGTCCTTAAATGACCCTGGCTGTTAATAGGACGCTAAACAAAAACAAACCAAACCTTATAAAAGCTAACACCATCGGAAGTTGACTGACAAGGACATGCATAGTGTCATCCCGCTGAACTGCCATACTTGGATATCAGACGGGGAGTCATAAAGGCGAACAAAATATGTAAGTAGAGAGAAAATATCAGAACTCAAATTTTGAAATAGGGACAGTAGCCTAATTGTCGTCACATTTCTAACCGATGACAAGAAGGCCTATCAACAATAACAGCAGATGTTCGATCCACTGTCATTCATTTGTTTGCAGAAAGTGGCCAACAATCCATACTTATTTGCTATACACCATGTTGCCATCGTCTTAGGATTGTTTTGTTATAGATATAAACAAAAAGGAACCTATATATTGCCAGATATATATGTACTGAATTATTGTATTGCAGACAAACAAGATATTATCCAATTTGCCTTACGACCTGAGGTCCATCAGGGCCAAACCTGATTTGAATGCAGTGATGCATCGAGCCTTAAGCGATTAGACGACGGATGGTGGTAAAAACAACTATACAGAAACTAACATGGTAGGGCAAATGCATTATTAATCTTTTTAAACTTCTGCATTTTATTGTTGCAATGTCAAAACTGGGGGCCATTAAAATGTCACCAGGATGCTAGGAATAACAGATACGATATGTAGACAGACGTTCGCTGTTTTTATTGTTATACTTGATATATAGATGTAATTTTAGCAACAACTGGAATACATTACACTACATATTATTTGTGATGAATATATAAATCGTTAAATGTAATCTGTAAACATTTTATAATACGAATTTCAAATTTGATTAATTGTAAGACAATTAAGTGATATTTAAATGTTATATAGGTTTTGTGATAAGTATTCCTGTAATATCTATCAGACAATGTAAGGCCTGCACGGGATGTGAATATAGCCAGTCGTCCGCACCAACATAGCCCACTAGGTATAATACAGTGTACTTCGGCTCTCTCTCATCGCAACAGACTGTATACACGTATGTCTGTGAGGGATCTCAATTGGAAACTACTGACTGAGTTTAGATTGTTCACAATTTCCCTTTCCTTGTCTTCCGGCTTTTGCTAGAAATAATCTTTATTTACATCTACTTGATAATAGTTTCGTTGATATTTGCTTACAAACTGGATATACAATGTAAGTATGCAATGTAATGGGCGCATCGCTTGTTATCATTGCGTGAGGAGATGCTGTTCGTTGTAAATCTGTCAAATAGAAAAGACGTTGACTTCAATACAGAATACATACTGATATGTTCTATTTGCATTTCAAACAACATTGAACTTATTTCTAATTTATTATTGCTGAGTTAAACATTTATGATATTTCGAAATGTATTGATCAACAATTGATAGCAATTCCCTTGCTGTCTCATGCGTGATTCTAACGACTGTTTACGGCCTGTCCAGGTATCATGTTATCGGCGTGATAATGATCGAGGTTGCTTTCAGATGTATGAAGTATGTGTAAAAATTAAAGATATGAAATGTTTAGCAGGGATAAGTAAGTGGATACAAATATCGATATGGGAAAAGTACACAGACAAATATATGGTTTTATTGTTACAAGGCAAGCGAACCCCACGCGACCATACACCCATTACTATAGTTGTGTGGTCGCACAACTTTAAATGGTGCTTGCGGGAGGTTTCCAAGATCTTTACGTGAGATGCGCACGATACATGCGCAATGAAAAATGTGCGAGTGGATCGTATACTGGTAGGTAAAGTGCACACGGTGGGTGATCGGAACGCAGTGTGGGGTAGCCATCGTGGTGTATATAAGGCATTGCTGATTTTTTGTCTTTAGAATTTGCGACACTCTTTATAATACAATGTATATATATCCTTTATATGTGTGTTTGTGTGCTACATGTAAATATGTAATCTAATAAAATAAATGTGAAATAAAAATTAATGCGATTGAAAACCTTTAGTTATAGTTTGTGTTGAAGCATTATCTATTGTATTTATTCATAGTTATATCTATTTGTTTATCTATTTATTTTGTTTTTGTATCAAAGTTCATCTCGACATCAACTTCATTTGTTATCGCTTACCATCGGAGGCGTGTAATGGTAGATGTCACAGAGGAAAGATATGTCAGGTTTATCATACGTACATGTATACAAAATGTACATCCTTAGATCGAACGTTATAGGCGACATCATATATTTGTTTGTCATCAACAGCAATCGCCTAGATCCCAATTCATTCCCTGACTAGCAGCTAAAACAATAGGTGTTTTAGACTCATATCGGTGTTTAAAGAGACTGAAGATTAAAAATAGATTCACGGAAAAATATATGATAGCTACCTGTATATTCATGAACATAATTGAAACAATGTTGCTTTACCAATGGTACTAAACAGCACAGTTGTGCTATATTATCGCACAATTCTGCGATACAATTACAAATTGTGGGGATATGTGAGGACGATGTGCGGACTTTGTTTCCACGATGTATGCACCATGTAAACACGATGATTTTGGTGTGTCTTGCGATCCACAACTGCATGTAAATCCACCTTACGATAACGCCCTCTGTCGTTTATTTAGCAATGTTTTTAATACCGTATAATTCATTCTTATTCCACATTTTACATTTCTTATTAAGCTGGTAATTCACATGTGTTCTCAATATCACAGGTGTGTACGTCAAACAAAGTCTACCTTAATGCCACCTCTCTCTATATTGAAGTTAGGGCTCCTCAAATTGTACAAAATCATAAAAATAGGAAAATGACTGTTAAATCATTGTGTTGATTTTAAATATTTGTGCGACCCTGCTAATATCAGAGGCGTGGGACGGCTATACTGCTTCCTGGATATTTTATTTCTTTATTCTGCATGTGATACTTCATGAGATTCCTGAGGAGTATAACCCGACAAATTGGAACTTTATTTTCGACTGGGTCAGAATTATCTCGCATAGCCAACGCAGACCACTAGACCGCATACATATTCAGAACAAGACAAAACATCTAACCTATTACCCTACGTCCTGTAACATAAACACTACTGTATCACATGCATTCTTATGAATTGGTTTTATCTTGCTGATGATAATATATATCGAGCACAGAAAGAAAGATACTGTTTAAGCTCATCACTTGCCTCTCAATGTGTTGCATTGTTCCGAAACTCGCTGTAACTTCGTATCGCTTACGATTCTGTCTTTCTGGTTGGTCGACAGTGCTTGCCTGCCATAATACATTTTTGGTAAGTAAAATGAAAATTCAATTTTCTATTTTATTTTTTAACTTGATGTAATGAGAGGGTTATTAACGGAAAGTAATTAACTTTTGTTATCTGTATAACCAAAAAACAAATATGTTGTAGTAGTTGTAGGATAAAGAATGAAGATTAGCTGCAAGGTAGATTAACTTTAAAGTAAATTACGTCAATACATTTTAAGATATGGAATTCAATTTATTTTCTAAAATGTCCGCAGCTGTGTAATATATCTTAACTCCTAATAGCAAAAAGTGTTAACAGAGACCTTGCAAAGTTCTTCAGTTTCACCTATAGGTATATTGACGATGTGTTACTTTTGAAATAACAAAATCTGTATGGACGATTTCGATCAGATGTACCCTAGAACTTGAGATCAAAGGAACTGCAGACGCTTCAACATCAGACGACGGTTACTTCGATGTTTTCTTATTATGTAACAAGCAACAGACATTTTCCTATTTCCTCATCAATTGTGATTTGTCCATTTTTATCTGGTAACTTCCCTGCTCCCTCTACCCGCGGTGTTCACATGCCCCAGTTAATTCGACCTTCAAGGTATTGCTTCCATTTTCACAATTTCAGTGACAGATGTCTACTATTGTTGAAAATATTAACAACATGTTTTTTTTCAAAAAATTCAGGTTGGCAAAGACCATGTGAAAGTTGTACGTCGGCATCATGTTCTGATCTAGAAATATTCTTTTCCAATGTGTGTTTTTAGATCAAAGGTGCTCGATGTCTGTCAACATACCTTGTGGCCTACCTGTCACCACCGTTACTCTCGTTTTGAGAGTAAATGTTGCGTAACTCGGTTTCGATCTTTTGTATGGCGGGTGTTGCCGATGGAGCAAAAGACGCTTAGTCTTCCAAAACAACTGGTCTTATTATCTTGTGGATGTTCAATGAACTCCATGCAAACATATAATTTGTCCATGTGGAGTCATTGTGTTAACTTTTTAAAGTTAGAATTACAATTTCGTTATCGTGTCATTATTCTTTGTTGCTTTCTAGATAAAACAATATAAAACAAGGGTTTGGTTTATTTTTTTAACGTTTTGGAGGTGATGGAAAGCCGGAGAACCTGGAGAAAAAAAACATCCCGGCCTACGGTCAGTACCAGGCAACTGCCCCGCGTGGGTAGCGAACTCGCTACCAAGAGGTCGATGGCTAGTGATAAAGCGTCAGGACAACGTATCCATTCGCCCCTCCCAACCCCCACCCCCACCCCCACCCCCCAACCCCATCCCCCCTACACAAAACAAGAAAAAAATAACAATAGGTATTATATTGGTATGTGTGAAATTTTTATGCTTTTCAATTCACAGTTAGAATTCAGAACATGCCAGATTTCCGAATGCGAATATCAATGCATGTTACCAACTGGGTGAAGTTATAATTGGAAAACATGCAGCGTTGCAAGCAAAATGCATTTGTAGCAGGAAGAAATTTTAATGGGACATGTTTCAGCATTCATTTTATCAGAAAGCAATATGCTATACTGATACAAAAGATGTAAACATCTCATTACCCAGATTGATATATTGAAAATAAACGAGAGTTTAATATCGTTAAATGTAAGATTATTAACAGAAAAGTGCATATCAACCAGCTTTTGTAATTCGATATAACAATGCACTTTGTTATCACCAAAGGCAAGGCCGAGTCATCAGGTGGTGTGTGTTGCTAAATGTATTTTGTTATCATAGTAGACATCACAGAACATCCTAATTTTCTTCCATCATTATCATTATCGTAACATCAGGAGAGTAAATAGCTCTGGTGCTAACATCGTCCATCACCTCGAAATTACCCATCATTTAGACACCGGAGAATAGAGCATGATAGGACGTTTCTTACATGTAATAGTATGATTTCTTGTAAGAGTGCAGACCTTATCAAATAGTTAAATTTTATTATTACAGTAACCTATATAGATATTAATTAAAGGAATACGCCTGCATAGATATGTGCGATGAAGGTAATTAGATTTACGATATGTATTTGAAAAAAAAATATATATCCAGCTCTGAGGGAAACGCTTTTAAGATGATTAAATGTTTTTTTCAAACACCCAGCTTTTTTTTTTCGTCGTAACCGTTTTTCAGGTGGTAGTTATTTTCCTGCAACTCATAAGTACCGTACCGATATTAATTACGTACCTATTTTTAACATAAAAAAATCGCATATCTTTCGTAATTTCAAGGTGGAAGAAAGTTTCACACTTTTTTCATTACATAGTATATGGTGATATCAATTAAAAACATGTTTTATGCAAGGCCAAATTTTAGAAATGTATTTAATAGTTATGTTTTAGTTATAATTCATACATTTTCGAATAACATTTCTAGAATTCAGAAAAAAACATAAAAAGGCGACTGATGTCAAGCTTACGCAGTATGCTTATATTCTTTTTAGTTAATTATTTGATGATGATAAAAAGTTATCGCCAAAATAGACAAACTACCACATAAAATTAATTACGATGGATTGATGCAAAACGTTTCATCTTCGTCATGTACATGTTATTTAGATTAATATAGTATGTCAGTATTAGAGTGACATTAAACTCATCATGATTTGTGTGGAGGGGCGTTTCATGAAGCAATTACCCATGCAAAGACCTATATACGACTCTCGGATCCATGAATGGAGTAAATTGTCTACAGCTAAAACCTGCAGTAATGCATGAAACATATAGGAAGCAAAGTGCTAACACGTGTGTGGTAATGCTGAAACTATTTAACTACATATACACCAAAGGACCAGAAACGTATGGAATTTTTCATGCGATTGCAGAAACAGTAAATTTGAAACGAAATCTCAAGATTTATATATCATATATATATCCAAGGTAAGTGTTATTGCTATTAGAAGGCTAGAGACTTCAGAATGGAAAAAAAATGATAATAAACTTTATAGGATCAAGTAAGTATTTAATTTGAATACAACAACAAAAACTAAAAAAAAAAAAAAAAAACAAAAAAACCAAAAAAAAAAAAACCAAACAAACAAAAATATGTTTTGACGGATCACTGTACTTGGTTCCTTACGTTATAATGATTGTGTTATATCTTATCTGTTTCTAATAGAAATGTAGTAATCTCTACCCGAGTGTTGTTAGTTTTACATTTTAGCATGATGTACATTAACGACAGTATGGTCATCATACGTCAAGGATGGCCAACACGACCAACAACCGTTATGACCCCTGGCTTGCCAGAGGATATGACGAACTACAGCAGGCGCGGATCCATGATTTTCGAAGGGGGGTGGGGGTCAGTAATTTAGTGATAATGCGTTATTTTGGCCCCCAATCGGGTCGAGGGCAGCGCCCTGGTAGGGGGTTCCAGGGGAGCGAAACCCACCGGCGGAAAAAAGAATATAACCAATCATTCGGGATGGTTTTCTAGAGAGTAAGTTGCACAAATTCATCGATGCATTCAAAGTTATATCTTTCAGGCGTGGATCAAGGATTTTGGAATGGGGGTCCAGTAATTTAGTGATAATGCGAGCGCCGTAGGCACGAGCCGATTTTTTTTTTGTTTCGCGAGGGGTCTAGGGCGGGTCCAGGAAAGCGCCCTGAATGGGGGTTCCAGGGGGTAGAAGCCCCCCGGCGGAAAATGAGTAACGCATTTGCAATCATTCGGGATTGTTTTCTAGAGAGTAAGTTGCACGAATTCATCGAAGCATTCAAAGTTAACACGACTTCCATGTGCGAAACTAATATCGAAAGTTTGTAACTTGCTCGTGTAGAGAAAGTTACTGAATTTTCGTTAATACATCATATTTATAAAGTCATCATGGACTACAACAAAAATAAAAGACTTTTAAAACATTTTTTTTCGCTAACGGATCAGAAATCGGAGATCGCAGTGTGTTATGCGAGCGTGACCGTTTATATATACATTGTATTAAGCTTTAACTTTCGGCCATATTTCTTTTTACTTTTTACATTAGAGAAAATTAATTTAATTACTTTCTGTGAAATAAAGATATGAACAGCATCCATTTACAATCTATTTCTTGTTTAGGCAGCCGCAGAGATAGTAGTGTACAGAATAGATTATTCGACGGTAAGGCCTTAAATACTGAATCCTTTGACATTATGACGTCAATGGACAGCATTCTTGAACCTCTCTGTACCTGGAATACATAGCTATAATTACATCAAACTATGTTAAGCAAATGTTGATTCATCCTATTATTTCTGAAATTTATGTAATTTCATACCCCGTCGATATTTACGGCTGTTTGTTGCTGTTTGTTACTGTTTATTAGGGTAAATACCCACGCTTTGAAGAATTTTGATTGAAAAAGATGGAAGCTATCTCTTATGTAAATAATACTCCCTGGAATACCGCTATTCATGAGTGGAACGGGATTGCCCATGCATCTTGCAGTGTTTGCTATGGACGTTTTAGCACTGTGTACTCGGGAATAGTGTGTTAACATGCAATACGTGTAGTCTAAAAAATCCTTGATGATTACTGGGACCTTTTAAATACTGAAAATCCGTTGAAGGAAAGAAATCTTTGGCACCAGGGTATCATGTATGAAATAAATTATAGTATTTTCCGAGTAAATACGATATCTTTATTTCGACTAAGATGCAGACTTTGCATGATAAAGCTCGTGTACATCCTCTATCTGTATTAAACCACTCCGAGTCCATCAAACATGTTATTAAAAACTGGTTAATACGTTGTATGTAGCAATTTATGCTCACCGATGATGCTGTACTAATTCGACGGATGGTTGGTTCTATATGATATTGATATGATAAGTTTTCACTTTAAGATTATAATATTGAGCTCTGAAATTATGTAAAACATATCAGTTGGGCGTTAACTACGATTCACATTTCGTGATTAAAAGAAACTTATCTCTATCATAGTAGCATATCAACACGTGATTTTTTTATACGCCCACATACTACAGAAGATCATTTGAAGACGGTGTAACGATTTATTAAAAGGGGAAAAGGGAGGGGGGGGGGGGGGGGGGGGGGGGGGGGGGGGGGGGGCGCTTGTGAAGTATATTATAAAGTAGTGAAGCAGACCAACGAAATACCAGGGAGAGATTAACTTGTCTCAAAAAAGTCGGCGATGTTCTAAAAAACTGGAAAATACTTATTATTTTAGTTTACACATTTACATTTTGTAGTATCAAAATGTTTGCAAATAAACTTTCTACAAGAAAAACACAACTGTTAATATAATAGACATATACACACTTTACTCTCGCCGTGAACGTGAAATATATTCGGCGAATTTACCGATATAGCTTTGTTTACCCGCTGGAATCCACATCAAACATGCATGTATCCAGTGAAAATACTTTCGATATGTATTTAATTTGCCTCCAGGTGACATAATTCAATTGCACATGTACAGTACAGTTCGTTACATAATGTATATTTGCGGTGGATTTAATTTCGCTATGTTCGCGATCATCGAAATAGTGCGAAAATTAATACCCCGCGGATATTTATAGATACACATATGCATGGAAACAGTTACTGCTGAATGTTTACAAGCCGGTGTTGCGCAAATTTTAATACTCGTAAACTAGTGCCGACTGGGAAAACCGCGAAATAATTGCCCTGCGAAATTTAACAATTGTACAGTACTTCATAATTGTAATAAAAACTCCGAATTTCGCAGTACTGTAATTAAAAACAAATACATCGCTTTGCAATATATTACATGTCCCTGTGGTGTATACGAAGGGGATAGCAGCTTACGAAGGATTTCATACGGCTATAACACTGACATTCCATGCATTATAAAATATGTTCTTACTTCAAACTTCAGACGAACTTTCTAACTTCAAGTCATATGTTAGAATGACAATTTTTCATGGAAAATTATTTCTTTGCCACATATACCGGGAAATATATATTACACGACAAATCACTTTAGTATCATCCGAGAAAAAAAATGTCAGTTTATTTCAAAGCGGTGATATCTTTATCAAAACTTAAGTGAAGAGGTTTTTGTCCCTTTCAAAACCAATTTTCTGATAGCTAATTTAGTGTATGCATTGTCACATAACGGCATGCTTACTGTATAGATTTGTATTTGTCTCTAATATGTCGAAGTTAAAAAGCAATATAATCTAATTGTTTTAAGTTTCCAGAAAAAAAACTAATGACCTATGTCAAAATATCTGCACTTAGCATGATATTAATCATGTTAGTGAGTAAGATAAAGAGGAATTTGGATTACAGGCATCATTTGTTTCAATTCCTATCACTTGACATACTTAAAACCAGATCAAATATTCCTCCGGGCGGAAAGTTCTGATTATACAGTAGCTATTATATTTGACATATATCTAGATAGTTCCCCTAATTGTTTCCAAAAAGAAGAGTCGATTGTCATTCAATTGTTTATTGTTGCCTCTGGGACTCATGCTCAAGGGGATTTGTTCTGTGATCAAGGAGTTTCTTTTAAATATAAAAAAAATACGAATTATTTCTAAAGCGATATAGAGACTTCTGATGTTGTGGTATCTGTCCGCTAATTTAATTCACCACCAACAAAATTGGATGCATAAAACAACACTTAAAACATCTAGTTCATAATAACAATGTTAGTGACATGCACTGAGACTACCGCGGGCGCCTAGGATGGGAATGCTTACTCCGTTTATAGGTCAGCTTAGTAGAAACATCAGTGTCTTTGGAATTTTTTCATTGTTGTTTTTTTCGTTCGGAATGCCTCAAACATTTTCTTGTTTAATGGAATTGATATCCGGTTGCTGTATAAGGTATCGACAATTGTTTATATAAAAAGTTTAGCATAAAGAAGTCATAATAAACTAATTCCTATATCAATTTTCTATGATATCAAAATCAAATTCACATGCCTGAGTAAAACATTAGCAATCACGAATTGGCGAATCCATTTTCAACAAATCACTACATATTTCGCTTTGGTATCAATAACACATAAATGGGTCCAATTTCTAATCCCAAGCATAACCAAACCACATGACGCCATTTCATATAAAACAAGGCCACCTGGTGCATTCAGCAAATACGTGCGTCACTCCGTCTGTTATTTTGTATTAATCCGTACAGCGACAAAGCGTTCGGTAACCTGAAAATATGCCTTAGTAATGTTCTGAACAGGTTATTTAAGAGTCGGCTTTAATCGTCTTTCTATAACAGATAGTTTTTTTTGTCTAATTCAGCATCATCTCGAAAACGATGAGTACTTTGTGTATCGAAATTAACTTAATGAAACCTGTTGATGTTAAAATTGCTACTTTCGAGATCCGTCCTTTGGATTAAAGAGAATATGTTACTTCAAATGGTCAGACGCTATTTAATTTACTATACGTTGATAAAGGAAAACCTTTTAAACATTCTGGAAAGTTGCCTTCAAGTAAACTGCAGTCAAAGAATATATGTATCAGATCTATTTTAGAGTAGAAACCATTTTGTTATTGATCTAAAAATTTGACATGATGTATTGATAACATATTTCCATTATCGAAATCCTAACACAATGTTTTAAGGATTCACTTTCGCGATCAAAACGTGTCTTAAAGAAACCTTTCTGACGAATTTGTGTAAATACTGAAAGAGGTGTGTGCCATGCCAGACATTTACTTTTATATCCGAAATCAATCATATGGGAAATCAGAAACACAGTGGTCTAATGTGTGTTGCACTTAGGGGCTTTTGATAAAAACATTTTGGTCTGGTAAAAAGGACTAGAATAATAAAGAAAGGTTTAGTTTGAAAAGGATTTTGATTTTGAAGTGATTACTAGAAGAAAACAAAACATTTCTTTTAAATATTTCACCAAGAAATAACGACGTAGCTTTTTATGGTGGAATCGATGACTAGAATGATGGTTCATTAAATCAACATTTCTAGACGTTGTGTAACCCAGCATGGTTCACTGTATCAAAATGTATTTCTTAAATTCATGTTTTAATTCGATTTTCTGTCTGTTCAGTTTCTGTTACCACTCTCGGTCAGTTAAAGAGAAAAGCATAAATCCGCGGTTAACCAACACGTTTTCAATATCGCTCCTTCGCTACTTCGACCTAAACGCGAATGAACGAAGGAGGAAAACACTGGCGAAGGAGCGAATGAGTTAAGTTCCATCGCTCCTTAACCATAGCATTTTCGCTCCTTTGTTCCTTCGTGTAACGTTTTTCTAATTATGGATTGGATTTCGTCACGTCTGTAGGGTGAAGGAGTTGCGATCCAGAGAAGGATGCCTCCCCTATGGCACAGGTACTTGGGGTAAGGAACTATATTTGTATATATACAAATGTATACTATATAGCCTCGTATTACTATATAAAATACGAGGCTATATAGTATATATATACAAATATAATTCCTTACCCCAAGTACCTGTGCCCTATGGTAGCATTTAAGATCCATTGTTTTCCCTCCATTTTAAAACTTGAAGTGCCTTCTGTTGAGGCAGGTTAATTGTTCAGTTGTAGGACAGAGATGGGGCGAATTAAAGTCTGTAAAACATGTATGTTTGTTTGCTTGGTTTTTGAGGTGGAGGAAAGCCGGAGTACCCGGAGACAAACTGCCGGCCTACTGTCAGTACCTGGCAACCGCCCCACGTAGGTTTCTCTACCGAGAGGTGGAGGGCTAGTGATAAAGTGTCGGGACACATTAACCACTCGGCTACCGCGGTCCCCTCTCTCTGTATATATTTGTAGGTATGTACATGTACGGTATGGAACATAGATACACGAGTAAAGTACCCAAGATAATACTGATATGGTAACGAAACTGAACTTTCGGATTAAACTTGATAAACAATTGGGAAAAATATAAGAAAATAAACACAGATTTACACGAAGATCGATGGACGAGTACAATGGAGTTTCGGACCAGGTGTTACACTACTGAAATCGGGCTAAATTTCATCAACCCTCGACGTATGAATCAAAATCAAATCTAAATAGTGTCACGACATCTAAATGGCGGGAAGGGGGAATGAATCACTTAACATATTTAATAAACAGACCCGGCTATATCTTGTAGATGGATAAGCAGTCAATGCTTAAGAGTTCACAAAGACTTGGATTCTAGGTTGTTTAAGGTATACGAGTGTCAGGGCAAAAAATTGGTTTGCCATTTAATGAAAACACATTATTAGTCTAGATAAACGTATAAAAGGTAAAATGAAGTATTTGCTAGGAATTCGGATCAATGAAAATGATATGTGTGCCAAGAGCATTGTAATGATTTGTTTCTATCGGTAGGCCAATAGTCTATGGGAAGCTAATGATAATGATATTTGCATTACGTTCCCCAACATTTAGTAAAACGTTTGTAAAATGAAGGTCATCAGAGACATACTTTAAACAAGATTCTTCATCATCTAAATATACGGAGGTAATTAAGTTATTTCCTAATGCATGATAAGTAGTACTTAGTACAACGCATACTGTGTACTAATCATACTATTTTTACATATGTTTTTCATAAGATAGCTTAACATGAATTTACACGACAGTGTCTGTACAAATGAAAGAAATGCACAGTATATCATGTTTAATTGTATATACGATTTTTTAAAACGCTGTGCAGACGTTTTTCAATCTGAAAATGCTATTTTGACGTGACATTCACTGTAGTTTATATAATAATGTTATGCTATGCTATAACCCACGTTATGCCATTACAATAAATACTATGGGTAAATCATATGTCAAATGTATTCATATATATCTATATATATATATCATACATCTATTGATTTCAGGTGAGGCGTCTCCCTGATTTGAGTACTTGGTCTGAACAATATTCACCAATTTCCCGGATGAATAATATTCACCGAAGTCTTAGAATTACAACGGGGAGTGAATTTCAAATAACGTACGCAATTTTAGATCAGTGTTTGGTGGTATCAATACTTTTGATTAATATCTTAAATTGTATCAGGTTGATAAAACACGATATTGACCGATTTAAAAATCCTTGATATCCATGTTAGATGTGAAACGTGTTTGCATAAGGATTGACTTGCATTATATTTGTCTTGATTAGAGGAAACATGCATTGGTGCATTGTGACTTAACAAAGATTCTCTGTTCTTTTCTATTAATAGAACAAGTTCCTTAACAGATTAACTGACTCGTCATGTGACGTCGCTCCTCAAATCTGGACTTGAAGTTAACACCAGTCATATAATAAAATAAAATATACTTAATCAGCATAGCCACACTTATGTGAATATTGGTGAATGCATTGCGAATAGTTTTCTTCATTCTTATCTACATTTTTTCAGTTTCTTTGCTATCATCGACACGTTTATTTCAGAAATAAAATGTATTTCCTCAATGGATATACTCTTCAAAAACAGAAACAGAACCGTCATTTTTGCTAGATGCCTTCGTTGAATACACTGACATCAAAAATGTACGTAGTTATTGCATAGCTGTTGAATTTCAAGGGCTAATATTTCATCGCTACTCTCAGTCGGGTATTACATTTTGTGCAACTATGTCAGCAATATCATGCAGTAAAAAGTAAAAAAATCTGTATATTGCAGTGGTTTCATTAATATTCGCGAGATATCTATTTTGTAATATACCTAATATTAGCGACTATAGCGAATTAAATACCTGCCCACCATTACCAAATATGCTTTAGATCAAGCTAACAGAGGGAAAGTGAACGGATGCAGGATATACTTTTAAATGATTATTATGTAAAGAATGTCTTAAGGAAAAATCCCTTGTGCATATCAATATTTTTCCAGGCCTTCCTCCCCTACATTAACCAGTTAGGAGATAAAACAACAAATGCATTTGTGTGTTAAAGACGGACTTAAAGTGCATCCCATAATCTCATATTTTAAATTCCTCGTTGAACTTAGCTAGCATCACTTACGTTTCGAAATGGAAGCATGAATGTATCCCATTCATCTTCCCTAAAATTGAAATCGAAGCCCATCAGTACATAGCCCATTAAGAATACCGAGTATGAGTTAGGTGTTGTATGCCGTGCCTGGAAGACGAGATTTTATAACAACGTAATTCAATGTCTCTCCTGTGTGGAGATTGTTCGTTCTCTAAAACTAGAAACGGTTGACCAATTTTGCACATAAGTCGATGAAGAGGCTTTTATCTCACACGCAATATCTCTGGAAGGCATGATGCGTACTTATAAACGGCATTTCACAATTAATTAAAACTAGCGACACGTTCTAGCTTTTTATTTCAAGAGATAAAACGAATAAGAATTTGTTGTTTAGCAAACACATATATCCTCGTCTGGTTCTACATACAGTTAGTTTTCTTCGTCTGCGTTTTAAGATACATACCTGCGTTATCAGCATGCATTTGAAATATTTAGTAAAAACGTTAACAGCTTGGTAAGTGGAAACCAATAGAAAAAACAAAAATAATAAACAACAAACAAAAACAAACGGAACAAAAAATAAACATTTTGTTATTTTAACTGCATTTTTAGACCCGAACCGCTAATATTGTGGCCACCAAACGTTCCACACCTTGAAGCCCATTGCGTATAACCCATCACATTGTTATATATTTGGTTCTGGCTTTGATGCTTACTTTAAGGTCGTTAGAAGAGGCCAGGTTAGAGGTATCTGTGCACTATTTCCACACAACTCCGATGATCCAGCCTTAATATATATCTAACATGGGTACCGTCTGCGCCACGAAGTACACTAATGTCAAATCATGTCTTGATTTCTATTCACGCACTTGACATGAAACATCTATAAATGTACATCTACTATTGATGTTGACTCATACAATGGATGTTCTTGCACTGGATCATCACTGACATCCAACTAGTGCACATGTTAACAATGGTGAAAGCAGGTGTCTGTAAAGTTGATCTAGATAATAACTTTTGTATTACGCAGTACAGTTATGTTGTAGGAAGAGTGTTTTGTATATATACATGTATATTTAGAGTACATTCGGATCAGAAACGGTACGTAAATGTTATCAATGACGTCATTTATTTCCATGTGTATTCATGCGGACAATCCATATGCCCTAAGGAGTGAAACAATACCAGGTGCAAACACCATTGCGAATAATACTGGAAGCTGCGTGCGAAATATATATATTTGTTTCCATTTGCTCTGCACTGTCATTATAATAACTTTACCAGACAAAGTAGAACATTTCACAGAATGCCCATTGTTGTAGTATGCTGAAGAACGATGATCACGACATTGTTTTTAACATTAATGAGATCGTCTGGTCTGACGTCATTATATTAAGTGTAGTTTTGACGTCAGGTCACGTGCTGCGATATTAAAAACCCGAATTATCATTATAACTGGCAATAGTTATTGTAGTTCTTGTGCATAAAATGTAAATATCCTTACAATGGAATATAGTGACTAAAATGTTGAAATAAAATTGATTATTTTTTTTATTTACACGAGCTGTATTTTCTGGAACTGCCGTATGTAGTCGTGAGAGGATCCATTGACAGCGCGAGATTTGACTTTGGAATGCGACAAAAAATATTATTACATGTTGAATATAGGAAACAATTAAATTTAAAAGGGAAACATAAGCATTAAATTGCCTTTTTCGAAATATTTTCCTATTATTCCCACAGAATTGCAGACAAATTAAACAAGTCAATAACAATGCATCAATATTGATATACATCAAACTCTCAAAAAAAACTCCTCGTTGTTGGCTTTGAAAGGTAGCGCGAAATTTCTGTATGTGTAATAATTAATATTAGAGCATATTTGATTGCTGGTGTTTCCAACTTACAATCTGACCTTTTATTTTAATAAATCTGTCATCCTAATTGTGACATAAAAAGTTGTAAATACTCGTATTTGGGGGTATTACATGTTTTTTTTCCATTAGAGTATTTGTAAGTATCGCACCCTCAGGATAGGTATGCCCATAATTAGGGCTTTTCAAACGAAAATATCTATTGTTTCTTCTATGTTTATTATAACCACTCTCCTTCTGCACTTCATTTTGTGACAACTGCTCCAGAATGATAAGAGGTATGTGAATGATATTTTTACATTGTACAAATGTAAAAGTCATCTATTAATAAGTAGGTCAAAATGTTTCGAATGGCCATAACTCATGGAATTAACAGGGTTCATGCAATTTTGTATTTTCTTCTTGTCAGGATGATATTACCGTACATTCATGAAAATTTCTAAAAACGTTGATTTTCTTTTTAAGGACACCAATATCGCATATTTTGTTGTTTTGTTGAGATCAATGAGTTCATATTACATTCCATTGCAAGGCTGAATTTCTTAGACAAAACGGTCATGAAGCGTAAAATCCTGCAGTTATAGTTAGGAAATGTTTCACAAATCTTATGCGTCTTCATCATATTTTAAACACAAATGAAGCACATTCAATGAGGTACAAATGTAGAATGTAAAACTTAATGAATTCATTGAAATTCCGCAACGCCTTTCGTAGAATTAATAAAAACGTAATTAGAAAAAAATATAATACTCCGGTAATGAACACTTTAAACATTTCCCAGTTTGACGGAACATTAGTTTCAGCTAAATTGCAGAATAAGATTTATTTTCAAATGAAAATCAGTTCAAGTTATTATGAAGTCATGTATCGATTTTGCGGGAATATGAAATTCAATCAGGAAGTTCCTATTGACAGTTTAGTTCAGAATCCCCTGTAATATACAAAAATAAATCATCCTCGCTATTTCTATGAAGCCACCCCAATATCCCTAAATGTCAATTTCTCAGGGCTGTCAACTTTAGAGGAAAATCCGACGATATCAATACATTCGAATATCTAAACTATCCAACGGTGGTTCTATTGTCCAAAGGTGGTTCTATTGTCCAGCGGTTGTTCTTTTGTCCAATGGTGGTTCTATTGATACCCCTCTGTGTAACAGTAACGGGTTCGGAACTTTTGGTTAAGCAAAATTGTATCCTTAAGACGTAATCCACTTTTTTAAATTGATAAAAAAAATCAATGATAGGCAGCTATTTAAAAATGTACCCACCTGCTGATGCCGGTTTTTAGTGGATATGTTTACTGTAATAACTGATTATTTGATATATTCCGTACAACACGAAAGTGCATGTGTGAATCCTTAATCAATTACAAACAGTTAAAATGCATGTTATTTATGGATTTGGATGCCATTGATAAATTCCAAGTGCATGTCACACTCGATGATATAACTTCACACGTGAGAAAATATCAATACCTGTATTTTATTCCGTCCGAGCCAAATATATCTGCTTATCAACTCTTAAGCACGACACTGGCAAATTACGTCCTTCAGTTTAGTGTGTAATTGATTTCGAATGTAATCTTTTAAACCTTCATTTTGAAAGTCATCTTTTTACACAGAACTTATCTGATATCTCCACTATATCACCATATCTTACGGCAACATTTCCGAACGAGCAAAAGCTTTTTACTGGAAACATAAGAATCAGAATTGTTTCCTAACCATTAAGGTTTCCATTTCTTACCGTTCAATAGAGGAATCTGAACGAGGAAATCATAACTGTGCTTGCAAGTTCGTTTGTACACGCAATGTAGAAAGGTTTCCTAATTCAGAGCAGTCGCCCTTAAACTGTTGATAGTTATGTTGACAAGCGATTAAAGACAATCCTTAAAAAGATTAATGTTAATAAGATTCACATAATACAATTTTTCAATAACTCTAATTTCCAAGCTATTCTGATAGTGTAAACACCATATCGGATATCTTACAATAAAACTGAACAGAAGATGATTCCTACTCCATACCTACAGTGTAGATTGCTGTTCGTTCAATGAAAGTTAACTATGTCTTCTCTTTGAAAACTTGGCCTATATGAACACTTGACGTAAAAGTGACATGTGCAATGATTTGTTATGAATTCCCAGTTTCGGGGTCCGCTATACTAGAAACTTCCCAAAATGTCGTATAACCGATACGTGCGGTTTTATGACAAGCCTAAAACGTGCATTATGTGGGCCATGCTTCACATGAAGTTTAAGTGTGACGTCATGAAATATTAATGTTACATTAGAAGTACAATCCAATGATTCATCAAACACTGATTACGTGCACATATGTTTCCGTTTTTTATATCTGTTCATGGTAATTACACAGAACATCACCAAGCAGAGTAAAATATATCTTCACTCCCAATCGCAGCATTAGCGAACGTTTTCGTTGTACTTTGATACCCCTACAGCTTAACCCCGATATTCAGACCTGTACCTTACGAATGGTGATGATCGACCGGCTGATAGGTCATTTTCTTATTTCTGTCTTTTTCGTATACATGTATTTAACGATCATCTAGTCCGTATTACACTTCTCTGTACATTGGTTGTATTAGTTGGAATAAAAATAACAAAGCATACCGACATTATAACGAAACTATAATTCAACATTTGTACTTGAACATTTGAGGAAAATGGCAATGATAATAGAACCAGGAGATCTGGCGGAGTAAGCGTCTTCTGCTTCATTGACTACAACCGCTATACAAATATATAATTCAAGTCTGTGTAATGGCCCATTTCCAAATAATGACAATGGGAAATTATCACATGTAAATACAAACAAGTTACTACAAGCAAAACTGCGGATCAGCATTATGCGATATAACTGTTGAATTAGGGGGTCCATTTATGGAAGTTTTTGTTCATTGAAAAAAAGTCACTGTGACCAGAATTTGCAGCTGTTTGGTCCCTAATTTTGGAGAAATTGTCATTATAGCAGCTTTATATCTATTTACGCGAGAAATGAAGTAAAAATCCCAGGAACATCTGCTTGTCTATGATGACCGCTCACATTTCTTTGTTTTAATCATCGGTGAAAATCGATGTCCACATGTAACAAGTCAATCTCCATAACGTGTAAGAAATCGATTTAAATACAATTTGTGGGGATGTTTCATCTAAACACTCATAAACTAATGAAATCGAATGGGAGAACAACCATAGTTTAACGTTACATATAACGGCTCTCTGGGGAGCACTTGTCTGGAAAACCTGTCATACGGGCCAATAAACAGGCATTTTACGAGACAATTCGGTCACAATTTTGTAACTAAATGTTCCTGATGAAAGAAGGTATCGACAATTAAAACTGAGCGTGGGGTACCAAACATTAGTCCAGCTCAGTGGTTGTTACAGTACATGCATATATCTTCTATTGGACAGGTGACTGTTGATCGTAATAGAGAGCGCCAATGTTCTCCTTCTAGAACAATACTTATGTGGCTTGGCATGCGACCGTGTCCGCCATGGTCAGGTTGTAGATAGTGTTTTCATGACCCATACTGTTTCACTATACTAAAAGAAAAACACACAATTACATACGATATCCTATAGTCTAACTGTTACATGTACATACAATATAGCTTTATTAATTTCACAAGATTAGTATTTGCTTTGATCGTTTGGTGAAATATTGAATGGGCCCGCGATAACTCAGTTGGTTAAAGCGCCAGCCATGTAATTTTGGGTAAAGATCCGAGGTGCGTGGTTCGACACTCCCTACCCATATCGGTTTGTGTGCCTCGGGAAGCCGAGAAACGGTCCGGTCTTTGTTGTTGCGGTTGTGTCAATTGGCAAGACACTTTACACTGCTTGTTCTAGTTGGTATGCAATGGGCCTCCCGTAGTTTGTTGGCGAAATATTCAGAGGAGACTGTACACCAAAGTAATTCGACAAGATCTACATCTTTTTGTTGATCTATACTTATGTCAATTACTGATGATTTTTCATTGACAAATCCAAGAAAGATAGCTGTATGTTAATTCAGTTTTCTTTACTGTATCTTTACTCTCAGTTTGCATTTAGTCGTCTTGTGCTAATATCCTGTGCCTATTTTGTACTGTTCTTTCAGGAATAGACGAGAACCGATTCCCCAGTTTTAGATTGAACCATAAATAGCTCTTCGTACATTACTGGTTAAGTACATTCATAGATGCACTGTAAGGAAAAGCGGTCTATTGCATTATTTTTTACAGCATCAGTATATCTTGAAATGTATCTGGGTCGAAATCAGTACAACACAAGCTATATAATGTCACCGTCGATGTCTATCCCTGATTGCTATCTTTACTCCGTGGAGGACATATGACCTCTATCTGCATATTCATTAAATCTATGAAAAGTGTTTTCCTAATGACGTTACACGTGACACTTGCGTGGTTGGGGAGCTATTCAATGTTGATTTGCGATCTCGTATGTGCACTATACAATATCTAAGGTTTAACTGAGAGCCAAGAATGCGATTGCAATTTGTTTTAGGTATTTCATTTTAGTACGACTAATGGCGAAATTTTCTACAAATGATTTTGTTAATACTTTGGTGACCGTAATGTACTCCATTCTTGTATGAAGCTATTATAGTAAACTGGTATTTTATTCGTACTAGAAATGTTTAAACAAGTTTACGAGTTAGCTTTTGTTGTCAGTGTTCCCAGAAGGCTGTGATGACAAATAAATGTTAAACGGCAATATCCCAACCAAAACGGTTTTTGCAAATCATTTTAAAAGTAGAACAACAGTCCTATTACTTTGTGTATTTGTTATTAAACGCTCTTATTTTAACAAGATAGCTCACTGTGTCATTACAAACATTTCACAAAGTCAAAAATAATCTTTAATACTGAAAATTGACTTGTCAATATTTCCTGTCCATTAAATGTTCCTGAATATATATTGTTACGTCATCATTACCATAGTACCATATATAAATTGCAGGACTTTTTTTGTTAAATTTCGTTTTAGAAGTAGATGGAATTATTTTAAGATAGGTACCGCCAAATTCATATACCAAGAGGACAACTAGGGCCTCTCATCCATTTCGTCCCGAGATTTGAGGATGTAATAAATCAGCCGAATTGTTCATGAGGCTCTTCATGTGCATTCGGGAACATGTATGAATGCTTGATTTTTCATGTTGTTTATACAGATAAATACAGCCTTTTTTAGAATTTTCTCCGAATAACCACGAAAACCAACAACATGCTATATTATAATTCCATGTATAGTTTTCTACACATTACCCCATTGTTAGCACTATATTAGCATTCATTGTATCAATTTTGTTTTGACACGTTCGTGTAATATTCTTTTAGCAGAATTGTGAATGGCTGAGGGCTTCCGTTGCTTCAACGGTGATGGCATAACCTTACATCGTCAAAGGAAGGGGGAACTTGAATAAGAATATCAACATACTAGATTTCAAGACAGCGTAAAAAAGTATTTCAACGAATATTTGCAAAACTGGTTAAAAGCACTGTGATAAATAATGGAAAAAATGGAAAATCTGGAAAGTGCCACTTTCTCAGCTTAACATCGTCGTATGTCAACCGAAAGAATAACTCTTAAGTTTGTTTGATAAATCCCACACGAATATCATGTCCAGTAAACCCACTACATGTTAACCACTTTGTCACTGATCCCGTCCAAACGTGATAGTCTTTATTTCCAAGTACATCTGAACGTGTTTGTACAGATCATCAATCATCCACTTTCAAGACAGGCTGATTGCAAGGTTCGCTCGAATCTTATCGTTCGTCTATCCTTCCGGTCATCCCGGATATGTTTGTCCGGTCGTTTGTGGCGATTGTGAAAGCGTATGAACTGTATCTATGTTTGTGTCAGCTATCGTACTCAATGTTAAGATAGTGGTTACTTGGTTGCTTACTTTCAGTGCTGTCAGTTATATATCCTCGTCTTTGGACAGCATATAATTGTTTATAATAGTTTAATGCATTGTCTAGATGCATAATTGACAGATCATAAATGACGCACCTTGTAGTTCTGTTAGTCTAGATTATGGCATATACTTATTACAACATATATATTTGTGTGCTTATCTTCCTTCTTAAGGCATTACCTTTAAAAACAAATGACATTTTACTTATCGTAACTAGATTACAGGTAAAAGTCAATGTCATTCCAATAACTTCAGGATAAATGACAGCGATGTAAACAAAGGATAGACTAAATGTACCCTGTGATATCCAAACTTTATTCCGAAAAGGCAGGAAAAGAAAAACAAACTTGTGTATTTCATGTCATTCAGTAAATCAAATTGTCAGAAATAAATGACACACAGCAAGCAGTTTGACAATTTCAGATAATTAAGTTGGACAGAAAACTGTATACACTTAAACGTTTTAGGGGAGGTTCTATTTTTTTTTTAAATAATGTGCGGATAATGTATTTAAAATAGTTAAATAAGATTGATTTTTATTTCGCTTATTTAATTTTAAGTACTTTCGAAGGTATACTTGAGAACTAAGTGTAATTAAGGGTCATAAATGGATCTGCCGCCATCATTGGCGCTACTTAAGGTATCCATATTTTCTTCACTTGACCATATCCCTCATTACGTCTCTTATTTAGTTTGGTGATACATCGCTAGTCACCCGTATTCAAAATTTGATACGAGCACGTTATATAAAATTAAAGCAACATTTGACGAGTCCGGTGGCAAATATTGAGTGACGTTATCTATAGATCCTTTGTCATAAACTGTACTTCATTGTGATTCTGATTTTGAAAGTGCTAATCACCTGTTATTGGAGATGTTGATGTTCTCGTAGAGATGGATGTTCTGTAAGCATTTATGATACGTTTCATTTATACGGACCAGGAGACGGCTTTAATGTTAATTCATCTTGGTGTTTGTTCTCGTATAATATGTAATATCTAGGATGATTAAATGGATCTAATACGGAACTAATGCAACACTCCTTAAATATTTGTGTAACCCGATATAAAATTCCAAATGTCATCTTGGTTCCAGCTCATTCCCATATCTGTTCTGATCTACTAATATATATTTATCTTTGGCGGTAGCTTTTCAGCTTACATTGTGAGCCGAAATCACTCATACCACACCTAAGTCAATTAATCAACTTAAGCATATTTACGTATAATTGATGCGGTCACAGAATTAATCAATGTACACAATTCATCAGAAAATTATTGCGTATTTCTACGTTGTTAATGCCGATGCGGGAATTTCGTAAAGTGCAATATTTTAAGAAAGCCAGAAAGACTGTATGTGTGTGTTTAATAGTTTTGTGACATACAATGTATATAGGTTATGCTAGGTTGATACATATTGGTCATTTCTTACATCATTAATGTGTTTGTCATTACAGTGATGACACATAAATAACCATCCCAGTCCAATTTTATCTAACATATATCATTCCCTAATTAAATGTTTCACTCTTCAATTACGCATTAGGCATTAGAAATTCATCTCAGTATTATCATTCATTGTATTTCCTGTTACAGTTCAACAGAATGAAAAATTTTAAAACAGAAAAGAAAAAAATAGAAAAAAAAGAATTGAAAGAAAAACGATTCATGATTAAAACATTCAGATGCCATATCAAATGAAAATGATTGTTTATTGTTTCACAATGTATCATGTCAAACTGGTTCAATTATGTAACGACACTTGTCTTGGTGATATCAAAATAGCTATCACATCGACATCCAGTTACTCAAGTACACTGTTACAGTCACTAACGTTTTCTTACACCAAAATCGGACAGTAATTTGGTTCATTTAAAATATAAGATAACATCTTGGAGAGGGTCGGGTTTCAGGGTTTTTAGGTTAAGGCCAAGGTCACTGCTCATATTCTTAAAGGGGCCGGAAGGGATCACGTATTGCTTGCTTTAACAATATCCAATATGATTGTTATCACTGGTGATTTGTATCAATGTGACACTACAGGACGTTGTAACCGACATAATAACCATAACTAAATCGATAACAGGAGTGAAAGGTTATCAATATGTCACATTTAAGTAAATGAGTATACATGGAGATGATGAAAGACGTAGGTTTGTTGATATTTAAAAACCTGACATTCACATACAATGTGTATGTTTTACAGGTGGCGATGGAAATACTAAATGGGGATCAGACCAGCTGTTCAAGAATGATAAACGTCCTCTGCTCCTGGGTCAGATAATATTTTCAAAGTGAGAACATGAGAACAGACAGCAATATGGCATTTTAGTTACGGAATGTATTTTTGTAGTTCCCATCCAGGTAAATAAATCTTAATTCAAGGAGAAAGCTTAACAAAAAGTCATAAACTGTGTGTTAAATGTAAGATCGAATCAATTTGATTAAAATTTGACTTGTGACGTCCACTCCTCTACGTGACTCTACGATACACTTCAATGTATTGCAGATTATCGATCGTAGAGTATCGTAGAAGAGTGGAAATCACAAGTCTAATTTTAATTAGATTGGAGATCGAATCAGCTGTCTTCTATGATAATTACTAATGTACAAAGGAAAATTCTAGATAGAATAATATAATACTTATTTAAAAGCTATCATGTGACTCAAGATGGTTTTCAAATGTGATTTGCAATTTTCCAATGATCATTTAATAGTACCACAGAGACTTCGTTTATCGTTGTGTATGACTATTTATTGTTAGGCATTACAGAAATGTGACAGAAGAATTTCTCTCCTGTGACTGCCATACATATACCGTTAAATTTATTGCTTGCAATGTTAAGTGTTTCTATTCGTAATTTCTTTCTGCAGTGTGAAAAAAGTGAATACTACTTAAGTGTTATCCTACATCTTTGCTCACAATGAATGCAACATTCGAAACAACATTGCCAAAGATTACCATGGAAATAATTATCTGAAACATTAATCCCAACGACCGCTGTTATAACAAGTCTTGGGTATTCTTTTTATCTAGACTGTAGTTTTGCTTACAGAGTATTAAGCCCCATGAACTCGATCTGTGCCGGTTTAAAGTCACGGTGAACTTCGGTGATGCAAACCTTAGGAAACGTAGCGAGTCCGTATTCAAACCAGGTCGTTTCGTGTTGATCCGTGCTGGGCAGTAGCTCGCTCAGGTGGTTTATAGTTTTTTTACGGTCCACCGTAAGACAACCGTAAGACAACCGTAAGACAACCGTAGGACCACCGTAGGACCATAATAGGACCACCCTAGGACCACCGTAGGACTACCGTACACGGATCCGTGGCCGATCGGGAATGACCTAGTGTTCTGTGGCCACGGTGACTCACGAAAGATCTACGGTGAAGCACAGCGGTACCGCCGTACCCAACCATTGAATTGCCTTACTAGAGCCGTACTGTACTACTATCAGGATGAACCGTGGCATTCCATACTGATCTTGCGTGATTCGTAGTGGTTACCGAAGTGTTACCGGCAATAGCCGTAGAAAAAAGTAAATTGAAACCGTGGGTCACCGTGACATACCGTATACCATAGACTGGTCCCCTGTCTCTAGAGTATTAAAAGTCGAGCTTTATGATTTCGGTCCCTTGGATATGCTTAAGTTTCAAACTAGGGGGAGATAGCCTAGTATCAGTATTTAGCGTGGGAATTGTTAGTTAAACGAGCTTAGGGTCTGGTGGCCAGTCTACGTATACCAGGTAGCGTAATAACACCGTGAACTATTGTTTTCGTGCCAAAATTGAGTATGGTATGGTACAGTTTTCACCGGTATATAGAACCATGGACCTGCACAGTGTGACTCTGGCCTTACCGGTTTGCAAAGGACCTCTTACAGGACCAATATTAGTTTACCCACGAACCAATTAGGCGAAAAACAAATACTATATATAGCATCCTTTATCCCCACACAACGGTCATTCCCGATTGGCCACGGATCCGTGTACGGTAGTCCTACGGTAGTCCTACGGTGGTCCTACGGCGGTCCTATGGTAGTCATACGTTGGTCCTACGGTGCCAATACGGTGCAGTACGGTGCTTAAATACTACGATTGCCACGGAAGTTTAATACCAAATTATACCATGTTTGCTATGTAACGCCAGTTTTGATTTGTTTAAAACCATGTATTATTTTCCAATAACCCACGCTCGTGCCAATAATACACGGTAGTGAGTCACGGCTGTTACAATTTTATATATCTAATATTCACACATTCTATAAAAGGTTACTATAGCCGAGTGGGCTAATGGGTTAGTCTTTCAATAATTTTTTATCACGATGCGAGTTCGAATCCTACGGAGCCCGCCCCCCCCCCTTTTTTTTTTTTTTGTTATCCTTTTTTTTCAAAATCAATGCCATATGATAGATACTCTTGATCGTAGTACTGTATTGCCTGTATATTTCATCAACAAATAATGCAATACTCCAGAAATACATTACAAGGTTTTCTCGGGGTTTCTTTGCTTTTTTTTCTATTAGAAAGAGGTCGATCTCAGAACTAAACAGTACATGGTAGAACAGAAATAATCAACTTTGACTCGTGTATTGTTGCAGGATATACAACTCGGACTCGGATATTTTGCAATTTTAATTAATAACTCAGGCCTGCGGCCTTCGTTATTAATCTAATTGCAAAATATCATCGTCCTCGTTGTATATCCTGCAACAATACACGAATCATCGTTAATTATTTCTTAAATAAACTATCGTAGCAAGCTACGGTCCAGTACGGACTCGCTACGGATAAACACGAGTTTCCCTGGTTTACATCACCGTGGTTTTAAATCGGCACAGCGTGACGGGGGCTTCAGAGTCAACCAGTGATATATGTTAAATGAAAGGTCACAGGGGCATATGCAATGGCCTAATTAGTGTTGTCCATTTAAGGTGTACGATAGTTAACGTTTTTATCAAATAAATATCAAAACAATGCCGTACGTTGCCAGATTTAATGCAAATTTTGAGCTCAAATATGTAGGTAAATATTGCACAATGTTTATGTAATACTGTCTTAAAAACAAATCATGTTCACAGTTTGAGGCACAGGGTGAGCTATGTTAATATTCTACGGAAGTGATACATTCACTTCCGGTTCTTGTATAATAAACTATATTTTGTAACTCTTTTAAAAACAATGCTGAGTGATGTTGATGAACAATTCAGAAAAAAATGTATTAAAAAACTATACACACAAACCAAAGTGTTTTATTTTCAAAAATGTTCAAACAGTCATCAGTTAAGTCTGATGTAAATTTTGAGCTTATTTCATATTACATAATATAACGAATGAGGAAAACCGGCTATTAAACATATGGCAATTTTCTAAGTTATTTGCCATATTGTATCACTGTTAAACAGAACAAACAACGATATAACACATATATAAACAACAATGTACAAAATTTACAAAATAGGACCAGTATTCATGAAACTCTACCCACACTCAAATACACATTTTATACTCAGGCTCTTGTTTTCAATGTTTCGTCTTTTATGTGTTTTGTGTTTTCTTTTAAACTGATATTTTATCATTTAAGAGAGCTTAAAGAAGTTGGGTTGAGCACAGATTTCATGCTTGATCATGAAAATTGTTTCATCGGACCCCGGTTTACTTTGGGAACACGTATATAAATGCTATTGTATGGGTAAGAAGCATTAGATATATATTTGAGCATTCATTGCTTTAAAGTGTCTCTTCTATCAAATTCATTGATTTTTACTTCTCTCTACAGTACAATTCCTGGTTTTATTATAAGTAAGGCATTCTCAGAGTTTACGTTTATGTTACATTTTCTTTGTTCACTATAGAATAATGATTCATGAAAAAAAACAAAAATCTAACAAATGTAAGACAATCCCTATTATATGTGTACTTTAACCGTACTTTGTCAGTGTACTGATTGAGAGTTGTGTCTGTAGGAAACTTTCGGAGCATCTGAAGGAAACGCGTGGGTGAACCAATTTATGATTGCACTTTGAATGTTCAACTAAGAGCCAATACAAGGCTATTCTAGTGTTAAAATGTTTAGAATGATTAAAATTTAATTGCGTTCACTCAAACCACAGTTTTAACTTATACTAGTAAGTCAGAAGGAAATGGGAATGTCTGGGGGCTTGCACGCAAGCGGATACTAGCATACAAGAATTGAATGTTGAAATGCTACATTTTTTGTTTAATTAGGATTGCGTGTTCATTACAGAGCTATTGGGTTGATGTAGTTAACATTCCCTACATTCTGAGTGAGGTGTAGCACCGATATATCAGACCACCACAGGTGTTCCTCTGTAGCGCAGGTCGTAACATCCGCTGATGGTGTACGGCATCCAATTATTAGGGTGTGCAGTCCGTGTACAGTCGGTGTTTAGGAAGTTAAATCCTACCTAACCTGCTGTCTGGTTTAGTTTGAAACTTTTCAGACATGGACATGGTTTGCATTCACCATTGATTTAAGTGGAAGCTTTAATATAATGACACGTATTAATTTTGAAAACTGTAGAAATGTGACACATGTGTACACACT
Source organism: Pecten maximus (assembly GCF_902652985.1). NCBI lineage: Eukaryota > Metazoa > Mollusca > Bivalvia > Pectinida > Pectinidae > Pecten > Pecten maximus. The sequence continues at coordinate 12,860,366 of NC_047023.1, read as the reverse complement.
CAAAGCCGACAACGAAGTGCACGTGCATTTATTTATATAAACCACGCGAAAGTCTTTCGTGCTCAAGCCATCATGATATATGTATAATTGTGTTCTGCTTTTTAAAAATACTTTTTAATTATTCTGATTCGATAGCGTGTGACCATTAAATAATTGGAGGGAAGTTATTAAACCTTCGTATCAACATCACTGTGATGCCGATTGGAATAAGAAGAGTTCCTCCATAACAAGGTAAGTTATAACATTGTATACAGAGTTGTCTTCCTTTATGACAGATATGCGTTATTCAATATTCCAAACAACATCAGTATCCATCATCATATTTTTTTCTTAATTTGGCATATTGCTTTGCTAAACTCGATCGTGACATTTTTCTCGAAGTTCTATAATCGGGTTTTTAGAGACATAAATGTTTCAAATTATCACATACTCGGGAATCTACAACGAATACGGACTATGGAATATATTTACAGAAACAATATTAGTGGCATAAATACCTTATTTATGATCCGGCAACCTGTTATGCACAGCATAATTGAAAATAACTTGATCAGGGATTCTATGCATATTCACTTACATTTACAATTGTCATTGTTTATGGATCAATAGCCTATGTTTGTATTTCTTAATAGCTTTAGTGTAGGACGTGACTCAATGCCCTGCGTATAAATAGGTGTATATTTCCGCCAACCACGTGCTCGCGTTTACAAACAGACGATATAGCTCTATCTAATATCCATACCAAATTAATCATTCTATAAATTACTAATACCACTGCGTAAGCGTTGTAAATAAATAGATAAGATGTTGCGATGTTCAATAAATGATATTAACTAAATATAGGATTATTTTTCTTTCTTGACACGGAGTATACGCAATTTGCCTCGCGATCAATTGGATTTATGATCTCATAAACAAAACGAAATCAAAGGTTAATTTTAATGTTTAACAGAAGTGTTTGAATTGACAATAAACCAGTATCATAAGCCAGGAGTGTGTGGCATAACTCCACGTTAATAGTTTAAAGAAAATTAAAAATGGACCAAAGAGTTTGAATTAAACAAATAAAATATGATATCGTAGCCTTGGATAAAGCTATATACTTTTTCTTATACTAATAGTTATTAAATTTAACCATACCAACACATTTGAATTTATTATGCCTTCTTTTGAATTTTACGCCATTGCTGTACTTCAAAGGAAATGTTTGGTGAGTTCGTCTGATGTTGTTGATGAGTATATTATCATGGACGCTCATTTTTGCATTAAGTACGTTAAGTAAACGTATTAATGATAGCTCAGAGACCATTATATTAACAAATCTTGTTACGTTATTGCCAAGCTTAGGTAGTTATTTAAATAATTATCTGAATGGATGGTACTAATATCGCACTAATGAGTTGACTATTGATTAAAGCTTCATTAAGCATTGATAAAGGCAAACCAAGCAATATAATTAATTTAATCTAATAATTAACTCATGGTCTCAGGATGAACTTGATTTACACTCCATTACCCTATGGTAAATATGATAGGGGAAACGAACCTCAAAACGACCACATTGTGGTAAGGAATATATATACCAACTTCCATATACTTTTTGATAATCCGCTGTATTTACACATACACTATTGAAGAATTAAATTTTAATTTATGTTGAAAAGTCTTTGTAATAATATGAGTCAGTGATAAATAACTGGAAACTGGCATAGTGATATCATGTTCACATATGAACTTCACAGACAATCTAAAATTCACAAAATCCACATACATACATACATACATACATACATACATACATACATACATACATACATACATACATACATAACATAACATAACATAGGTTCTGACGTGGGTAGTTTAAAGTTTGGAATAACAACACCCTTTTTAAAACATAAATACAACAGAAACTCCATTAAAACTATGTGTGTTCGGAAGAGTTGCCAATGACTATATTACATTTTTATCTATCACAGGCTATTACGTAAGAAATTGGTGGCGCAACTCAAACCATACACGCAAAGCTTTGAACATTGTAATTTGACCTTATATTGGATGTTGGTTGGAATGACAAGTCAATTGGGATTAGAGCAATTGGGCTATGTAAATGGTGCATTGCCGTTTTACTGTTTGCCATTGCGGTAACATTATGGTTTTAGATACGAAATATCTGGAGTGAAGGGAAATGGCTATTGAACCATTTCGTGGATTTCAGTATATTGGAGCGATCAAACAGCCATAATCTCCACAAACATTACAGGTTTGGGCCACAGTGTCTGTTAAAGCAGCGATAACTCTTTAATTAATTACTTTAGATTCTCTGATCTAATCGTCCTGTTTTATGAGTATTTGCTGCCAGCATCACAGATTGTACATAAATACATAGTAAGCGATAGAGATCGCTATCCGGACAGATTTATTGAAGCCATTTTTATTTCCATACGGTGGTCATCAAGTGAATGGTGTTGTAGACGCGGGCACTCTGTATTTTCTGGTGTATTTGTGTTACTCTGCATTTCTTTCATATTGAAACCTTCGTATGCATAACTGCCATTTTAGCACGACAGATATTATGATTAAATGCGGGTGTCGGTTTAGTTTTGAGTTGACATTCGTCAATAAGATAAACACTTTACTTATCCTTGCATTCTCTCCCTTATACCCCTAAACACGCAAACGGTTTTAAATCTATAAATATGTAAATTACGTCATTTTAAAATTTGAACATGTTATTTTCAAAATGAAATGGCAGTTCTGATTTAGATTATTTCAAACAGAATTCCCCCGTTGAACGCCAGTCTAATGAAAAACATTTTTATCGATATCAGCATATTTTTTTTCCAACATCGCAAGATGGAGAATCCTTTCAAATTATCCAATAATTACTGCATTTCGAAATAAACGATATGTTAACAAGAATGATGTAATGCACCGAGAACGTCCAGGAAACTAGTAAAGATTAAACGTACCATATTGAATCACGGAGTCGATATTAATAGGAAACAATAGCTTTATGTCCTTTACAGATGCATCGTGCATAACGCTGATAGATGAAGGTTTCCTGTATCAATTTATTTCAAGTTCCTGAGCTGTCACTCACATATTGATATAGATTGACCTACTATACACTTCCATTAACATTTGACTGGCATCAATTAAACTATATAAATTGCGGTCATGTGATAATGAAAATGTCGTTTTCACCATTGCTGCTTGTTTTGATATCAAATATTGACTGCAACGCAGTAAATGTGTATAAACAAAAATTAATAATAATAATAAAAAAAAAAAATGGAACGGCAAAATTTTATAATCCTATTCATCTATCTTATTATGTATTTATGTTCTTAATACTTATTAATGGATAAATAATTGAAAGACTGTGCAAAAAACGATAAAGACGTCATGGATATTGTTTGCCACCATCATTGCCCCGAAAAATGGTATTATACTTGTATCATTGTAGAAAAAGCGAAGAGAGAATTCCATAAATTTTGTCGTTGTAATTTCATCTGTAGTTGTACATAAGTACGCATGTTCTCTGTTTTGATTGGTTCTAGCGAGAGACTTAGCTTAATGGAAGCGCAAATCGACATTCGATTCAATTTATAATCGTTTTCCGACATATATAGTAGGGGAACGAAAGTGTCGAAGTGGGATAGCAGAACGGGCGGGCACACACATTCCTCCATTTTATCCAACACTCCAATGCGATACATTAGGGAAATTTAATTAAAGGATTCAACATATAGAGTTTATCTGTGTCTGTATATATATGCTTAACATTAGAAATAAAATCACGTTATAAGAGGTAAACAAATGCGATGTTTCGGTTGATGATCCCTCTATTTGTATATAAAGCGAGGGAGCACTATTTTATTTCTCCCAGGACACAATATCCTGTAGCAATGTGGTATTCCGCAGACAGTTGCCATGAGTGGCGATGGTTATGAGGAAATATCAATTACATCGACAGAGCATTATGCCTCTCCTCTACCGATTAAATCACACGAACCTAAAACCGTACAGACGTTTTAACAATGATACGTTTATGATAAGATACGTATTTTAGATATTGAAACAATAGAACGGACATTCCCCTTCTTCACACATCAGATTCCATCATGCTATAACGTTCGGATAGCAGAATTGAAATTTATTGTTGGTGTCATGTTACTATTATTCAAAATCAAGCAAACTACATGTATTTTCTCAATCATTGTCTTCTTGTCTTAAAGCGACTGTGGTATCTTTATAGCTTACTTGTAGGTATTCGAATAAACTAGAAATGAAAAATGCACATTATTTTGAATATAAATGATAATCTGGGTTTGACCAATATTGGTATGGCGCATGTCTTCGGTGAAACAGAGGACGCTTACTCTTCGAAACAACTGGTCTTAGCCTCCTTGTAGTTTCTCAGGGGTCTCTGTGCAAATCAAATTTTTTCGTTCATATCTTTGTCTCGGTTGATCGAATGTGATGTGAAATTGTGGTTTCGATATTTTTCCAGTATTCTTTTAACATACTGTATAGGTTTTCATACGTCGTGGTTTGACATTGTCCAGTTGTCTTTTAGAAGCTCGTTAATTTGTTTTAATATATTTTTTTGATAATGGATTCAATTTTAGTTTGCACATCTTATTGTATTAAGGTACAATGTAATTGTATTTCTTACACACTTTGACATGTACTAATTTATTTTTTATTTATTTTTTTGTTTGTTACAGTTAATTGTGGATTATTCGAACATATCCTTGGTTTTATGGTTATATATGTTTTCGAGTACTGAGATGATTTCCGTCCTAACAACAAACTGTTGAAGCTTTTAAATACGAAACAGTAATAGGCTTTTGGGTATTTTACTCATTACCAAAAGTTACATATTTTACACTAATACCACTCTCTAAAAGTACAAGCTTCCTTTTTTATCTTTTAAATTTAAGCGAATAAATGATACCGAAAAAGAAATTCCATTTTTCTCTGCCTCTATATTTATTTTAAAATCGGATTTCAGTTGTGTAAGCAAACATCATTAGAAAGCTCTTTTTTTTGCAACAAAAAGTGTACATGCTGTCAGCGACGTAGCATATTTCTTTAAAACTGCTTGTAACTAAATATCTCGTCATTATTTCATATACCGTTAATAAATGTCCACTTTGTCATTTTATTCTCGCGGTGATACTTAGTTGCATACATTCATATTGCATGAAGATGCCGATAGCAATCCAAGTATACAACTTCAGGTATACCGACAGCATATTATGTTTCATTTCCTTCATTGTTTCGTGTGAATCAAATAGACGCAGTATAGTTTGCAACCCTTTGTTAATAGACACCAAGAGTGCTACCCGCAGTAAATCAATGACATTGCATAGTTTATTGTAAACATAAAATACAATGCAAAAATTGATATTATCTTGAAAAAGAAAAATTCAGACATTATTTCGGCACTAACCATCTATCAGTTATATTGCAAAGCGTTTCACCTTTCAATGCAGACCATCCACTTTTTAACCTCAAGCGGCTTCTTTGCAATCAATCAAACCCTTAGGAAGAACGCAACAAAAGTATACTGTGATAAGTTTCTCTTATACCGTGTTGGATGCCAGGGAAAATAACACTCCACATTCCATGTCTGATATCTCATCTCTCATTACTATATCAATTGACCTACAGGGTTTTAGATTAATGTGCTATCCACCTGTCTTGGAAATTTCATGGTGAGGTCAATGGTATCTGCATTACTATAACACTCGGAGTGTTCCTTACATTGCATTCTCTGATTCGCTGTAAACACAGAGTTTTGTCAAATATTGTTTCGTTGAGAATCAATATGCCATAATCATAATACTCTAATAAGAGAACATCTGTCTTCTATCTGTACCTCTGAAAAAATATTGATTGACAGCACAAGAGAAGCATAAGTGCCAAAGACAAATCAGTGGTAGATAACAATAATCTGGCTCTTTACACGTACCGCCTATAAATATACATTGTACATGCAGTATACAAGTTTATCTTGAAATCGTGATTTTAGCGTTTCATTGGCTGATGGTATAATACTCAATGATATTTCCGCTGATTTTAGATTCAGTGATTTGTATTGGTTTAAGACATGGAATATGAATGAAAATGTATACGATTACAATAAGTATTATTTGTATATATCTACCAACATCTAAATGTGGTATCTTATCTCGGAGTGTAAACAATACATCATTCCTTCACACATAATTCGCCTTGCTGGGTTGGAGGTGGTTTCCCTTTTGTTTTCTGCTCGGGGAACATTGGAAAGCCCACGAACAAGGCCCACTGAATGTTTATCGTAGAAGGTGACTAAAATTAGGCCCTCTGAGATTTTTTTTATAAAAGGTTTTCGTCCGTGTCTTTTAATTCGGACACATTGAGGAGACCTAAATAGATCTTTTGCTCCATTTAAAAACTTATTTCCATCCCTTCCTTTCCTCTCCACTCTGTCTTTTTGTGCTTTGTGCTAACTCTAAGTCTCCCCTTGACAACTGTCCTAATATGACCCTGACTGTTCCGTGGATGTTAAGGCCCCTGAAAAAAAAGAGAAAAAAAAATAAAGAATAAATAACACATAGCGACAAACACATCAACCGTCAAATGTGTCTACCAATATTGTTTGAAATTTCACCAAGGCAAGTCAATGCCGCAATATCAGCACGAACTCTTATTATAATGTTTTCCATATTGGTTTGAATATCAAATGACCATCAATAGCTAAGTGTCATTCATCGATTCCACTCTTTGGTATACAAATTAACTTAAGGAATTTCTATTCTAGTCGTAGTTGTGGCTTGGCAATGGCATGTAGCACTCTTCCAAGAAAGAAATATGTGGGTTGGTACATCTATTTCAGTAGCCCATATGTCTGTACGATCTGACTTGGTATTTCGAAACAATTACCGATATCGCCATTAAAACCGTGTGCCAAAGTCGTCCGAAATTACCTTCTTGTTAAAATATTTCATTATGAAGGCAGATACGTTCGTCCTAATATTTTAAGTGTGAATGAGTAGCAAGTTGCTTATAAAAATGTGCCTACAAGATCAATTGAACATCATTCAATACGCTGTTTGGTTTATAGTACACTTTAAAGTAAATATGCTGTATCAATAACGTTAAATATTATAAGGACGAGGATATGTTTGAATTGAACAGTTTTGATATTGAATTCGTACTTTTTGATAGGCGATAAAAGTATATGCCGGAAAAACAATTTACAAAAAAAAAAAAAAAAAAAAAATCATCTTCAGTCTTTTCGTCTTCGTCTAATTTCTAAGAACCGTTTTGGAGATAAAACTGCTTTAAGTATCATTTCTTAAATTTGTTCTGGTAAGATATATGCATATTCAATAAAACAATAAGTGTTTGTAGGTCAAACACTTACCACGAATACAACTTGATATAAAGATAATGACTTCAAAGCATGGACAACAATATATTTACCTGATATATTACGTATGCAAAAAATAAAACTTAATGTTTTCTATTATGTTGTATTGCCCCCGATAAACATGTTATCGGGCAACTTCATGAAATTATTTCGTTTGATCTACATGTAAACCATTAACACTTAAATATGGCGACCCGGCAAGTTTTTATTAACAACAGCATATCAGAAATGCTAAAAGCATAATAATAAAAAAAAACGTAATACAACAATTGAAATTAAATCGAAGCCTGGAGTGTTTATCATAACATTACAAGTATGCATGTAGGCGTTCTGCCCTTATTACCTTGCCGAAGAGGAGTAAAGCAGCCATAAGTTTTTAGACCTTTACAATCTTTTCATTTCATTTTAATTCCTCTGTACATGTCTTTCAATATTCTCGACGATAGCTTTCGTTTCAGTCAACTCGTTTGGTGTTTGAGGTAATCCAGGCCCCATGTTTGATAATAATCTGTTTAGGTTGGAATATGCATAGAATCCGAAGGAAATGTGTTTTTACAACATTTTACTGCAATGAAACTCGAATTGCTTTGTCTGTATCGCACTAGTTTGTTATATTCTGTTAGCTGTGATCAGACTTTGCCAAAGGCTCAAATCCATACTTAATTCATACATAAATCAGAAACAATCTATTTTATTGCTGATTGGTTCCACTGGGAGGGTGTCAAGGCCACACACAATGAAATCATCACACGTTGATATCAATATGCATGTTTGGGTATGACAGTGTTTTTATAATTGTTATCTGTTCCACGGGATCTTTATGGGCTTTAAAGCTGTAAGTGGTTTATTGTCCTTTGATTTTATATTTTCAAAATGCAGACACAAAGTTATCAAGAAGTGTTTTTTAAAAATTCTAAAACGCGTTTGACCTTCACAAAAATCGTTATACGTAGGGCTATATGTTGCATTTCTACAGATCGTTTAAGTATTTTGACTGTTATTTATATTGATAAAGAAAGAAGTGATGCTTCAAAGTTATTATGCCGCACGCTACGTGTTGTCCTAGGCATAAAGCGATCTTAAGAAGATGCTTTAGTCGTAATATATTACTTATAGATATGTAGTAGGCGCTATCAACGAGACAGTATTTATGGCATCAAATATATTACTTATCAGTTTAATAGTAGGAAAGTATCAAACTGAAAAATTTGGATATTTTTTGTTTTGTAGAAATAACAGAAATGTCATATTTTATTCTTTAATTCTGGTAAATGTGTGAATCAGGTAACATTGTTTGCGTTTACACACAAAATACAAACCATATACAATACAATATAGGTCAGTTAGTCGAAACAAACCGATCACATATGGAACAACATCAACATGTTCACAGATTATTCCACCAGCGATGGTTTAGATGTATCTGAAGCATGAAATCCACATGTTTACAACTACTTATATTGATATATGTATGTATACATATCTGCGAGAGCAATTTCAAAAAGCTTATTACAATCAGAAACCAGTACTTCGAATCAAAACCAATTCTGCAGAACATGTACGTTCATGAAGTTAAGTGGAACCATCTACTAGAAGATGTTGTTTACGTCTTTAAGAAGCCTTTCCGCTGAATCAGAATTAAGGAACAGAACACCAGTCGTATAACGAAGGCTGTAACATTTCAATGAAAGTTTCTATTAAGCAAGTATTCAATTGAAAATTTAATCAGAAATAAATCGGGATTCCGTATAACTCAATCGATATCATAATCATTTTTGAAAACGAAGAAGTATTAATAGGCATCGGCTAAGAAATGCTTTACTTCGCCCGTCTATAGAGGGAGTTTTATTCACCACAACAACATATTCATTTGCCAATTGTATTCACGACAACATCACCACCTGATCATTTGACATATATAAAGTTGAACTTTGTATGTGAGACTGTACGAAAGAAAAACTGGTGAGCAATTATGATCTATGGTACAATAAGAGAGCGTTTTAATGCATTGAAAAGCATATTGATAGCAATTGATGTAGTTTAAAACTGTCGTTTATGCATATATATGTAACTTGCTTGTCGCCAACGTTCTATTGTGCTCAGACAACAGTCGAGTAATCCTCAACGTGAATCTCTTCTGTCAAATCAGGGAGGTCTCCTCTCCTGCATCGGAGCTAGGATAATGTGCTGAGTAAGCTACTGGCATGTACGTTTTGATTGTCTGTAAACTTTAACAATATTTCGGGTAGACAGATATCCTCATTTCGTGTAATATGAATACTTACTATTTTTATTTCGTAATGCTACCAACTCCTGTGCAATGAATAAATGTCAAATGTCAAATAATTCGGACGATATTGAATAAAGATATCATGTGTCATTCTAATTTCTTCGGAATGTAATAAGAATAAGTGATTGTGTTGTTAATGATGGTGCAATTGAATAACATTAATACAAACAATTTTTTGCAATTTATTTTAACCCATTTTTTTATCATAATGATATAAATTTACTAAACGAATGCTTTTAAAATGAAAATTTTATCTTATCTTAAACTCAATAAAATAAAACAAAAGCGTAATAATAGGTTTGACCCTTAAAGGCTTTAGTTGTCGACGGGCCGTAAACATTTGAAAAGTGAAAAAAATTACAATATATACATATGAAAAACCTAGTCTCCGTGCCTATTGACTTCGATACTATCGCAAACTTGCACACACGATTTAATGGATTTCTGCATCGTATACAAATATATTGTATCTGGAATCGTAAAGACTGACAGAAAACACTAATCATTTATACTAGATATCAATCTGATCAATCGTAATGTTAAATGAATTTCTGCCCTCAATTTTTAATATTTTCCCCAATCTGAATACATATTTCTGGAAACCGATGCCATATTTGATGAAAAAAGCAGCCGTGCAGTAAAAACCCACTTGGGCTCATATGTACTTATATTGATTTTGTAGATATCCTGAAAATAAATCCTACATACTATGTATGTATGTTGCAACAAATAGAACGACTCCATATTCATTCATCACAGGCATAACGTGTCATACGAATACCGAATGAAAAAAATTATTTAAATTGTTTTCATTTATATGGATTTACACTAACTTATACACAATGCACCGATTTTTCATTTGTTACATAAGATAAGATAAAACAAATTCATACTCTTCCGTCAATGACGAAACACGACATTGTGGATATGTTCTATTTCCAGGAGGACTATCAGAACTTGGGATCATATCTTCACTATTATTATATGTATCTAATGTTTGAACGAATGTCAGTGATTTCTTAAAATGTTGACAGGAGGTACAAGGACAAATCTTCTTGGAGCGTGTATTACCGAAATGAGCGAACGTTATATTTTTGGGTGGAATGTTTTCTTTCCGCTTCTTACAAAGGCAGACGAACTGAAACACAAATATTTCGTTCATCGGAAGATCAACAGACATATTGGTCTCATGTTTCCAAGCTTGTAAGAATTATAACTTTAAATCTAATCAACTAATGTTATTTCGGGATACGAAAATAGATAGTTTCTATTTCTGATCGTCTTGTTCTTATTGTTTTTAAAAACAAAAATAGTATTTATTTACACGGAACAGAGTATTTTGTTTTTTTGTGTACTAAATATTGTAAGGTCTGTTTTCAGGGTGATATGAAGGTTAATTTACCGGAAGGTATTAAATTCCCCCTTTGGTGAGCCCCCTGGAAACATGACACCTTGGGGTAAATATTCATATCTTGATCCATAAACGCATACTATGGTACATGTTTTAAGTGATTGTTTTTTTAATACACTCTTGAGTGAAATAGTATTATTATCAATATAATAAAATGTCATAGGCCAAATCATGCACGCATCTTAATTAGAATGATGATAATGGTGGAGATTATATCCGAAGGCATTAACAGAGAGTCTTAATTGACTTGCTAATTCATTATTTATCAACAAAAACGGAAAGTCCTAACAGGTAATTAATTGCAAACAACTCAAGTTTATATTAGTGCAGGAACGAGAAATTAGCCTTAAATTAACATACTATGTATGTTAACTTGAATTTCTCAGTTTTTGTGTGTTGCGATATAAGGAAATTATTCTGATCAGTTCTTTCTTCGTATTTGCCTTAAAACTCGCCTGATAATGTAAACCTGAAATAAGTAACCTTCCTGGATAATTGTAGATCTTTATGTTATACAATTATACCTCACATATCATATTATCTGACCTCACGATTAATATGTTATTATTTCGCTGGCGTACTCATTTTGTTTACCAACGTTATGGGTAAAGCGTACTGGAGAACTCTATCGTCCAGACTTCAGCCTTACCCTGTGATTAAATATAACATCAGAAATAGGCATTTGTGTTACTTTCTAAGGTATCCGTCTGAAAGCAAGCACTATTTTTGTCAACTAGACATTCATTGGAACGTTCAGGCGTCACATTATAGATTTTTAAATTATTAAATTATTCCATTTTCTGGTACCCCTTCTAAGTTTCGTACATCATTCACTATACTGTTGACTGTACTTGTTTCGGCAGACCATTTTCTATAGGTCATTTGCACTGTATGTATTTTACTTACTAGTAATATCAATGTGTCATCTATATGTTCTGTGACTCCAGATTCAAATAATATGTGGTGAGGCTTATTTTATAAGAGTATCAAATTATTGCATGTCAATACATCTTATAACAAAAACTTTTCGACAGTCATTATTTCGTTTTGTCATTTGCATGGACATCTTTTGACGTTATCTGTGTAAGTTTTACTTTAATTTTCTATGACTTTCCTCAATTTTCCCTAATCACCCATTTAGTCAAAACCTACCTTGCATGTATGGAACCATAAAAGGTGGAATATATATCATTGTATGAGGTACCGTTTGATCAGACGCTATATGGAAAATAAAATTTATGTCATCCACTGTATTTACCCAATATTGCAATATCTCTCTTTCTCTTCCATTTTATATCTGAAGCATAGCTAAAAAAACGTCTCCCTCACCAGGACTTCTACGTAATAATTAAATACTTTTTAATGTCAGACAGCTCTACAACGCTCTATAATATATCCCAAACCTCTTAATGCTTTTTATAACGCAATTACTCGGTGTAGCTGACACCTCGGCAGGAATCAGTTTCTTGTAGGCCTATAGGCTCGCGCTCGCCAATGAATTAACACAAAGAAGCATCGAAAACTCGACACCATCCAATTTCCCTACACGAAGACAAGCCAACTGTTTACTCCAAAACCATTCAACTAAACATGAATGGTTTCTGAAAAATTCGCTTACTGTTAATAGCGTAAAAGTTTCTCATTAATAACACTTAGATATCGCCTGTCCACTCAGGGTTAAGTGTACCTTCCAGCCACTGTAACAATTGCATTAGCTATGCATGATCTATCATTATGTTATATGGGTTTGATGATCGGAATAACCTCTAACTATAAGCGATTGTATACGTGAAGGGCAATATAATATTTACGCCAGGTGAATGCATGATTATGTGAGTATGCGAGACAATCTTATAAATGTACAAATTGTGTGTATAAAGTGGGGAATGTATTCATTCAATATGCTTGCAATACTTATATCACATTTTGGACTATTTTCAAATTTCAAAATTAAAATACATGCAATGGCAACAGACGGTACACTCATAAGGTTTCCATCGGGTTAAATACAAAGAAAATAGAAAACAGGGCATATGGTGTTATAGCACGAAGTCTCACGCTATGGATAGTACGTATCAGGGTAAGGTGTCCTTTTAGCAGCCTTAGGGAGAATACTTCAGTGAGATAGCACTATAAAGTCAGCATCAGTTCCTTGCTACCACAACTCTCAAAACACATATGTTAACCGCACGCTAGCTCACAAATAGAAGAGTCGGTACTTTAATGACCATAGTTATTGATACAGCGTTGATCAATACAAAAACCATCGTAAGCTTTCTCATGCGACACAATTATAGCATGTATCTATAAAAAATGATATCAGTAGTCACTAGGACAGGACATATACATTTAGTAATTATAAAACCGTAGCTTAAATCAACATTTAAATCTATGGATATAACGGAGAGATCGAGCTTTTTCCTTATTGGTTAACAATGCCATGTTGTCATGCCACCACAATTAAACACGTGATGTATTGGGAAACAAATACAACATTCATATTTGATTACAAGTTGCACACAGATGCCTTGTGTTTAAACGGTACGTAAATACAACGGCAAGGGTAAGGCGAACGATGGCTGAAATTATCGTTCTATTTCTTGTTCATCATGCTTTAGTAAAATAATGTATATATTTTTAGAAATATATGTATAACTACTTACAGGAAAGCAAAGATGTTTCAAAACATCAGTCAGGTTTTATCTCAGGAAATATTGCTATAGCTTCATCAGACAAAGGAAAATACGTTCAGTCTGTTTTCTGTGAAATCAGTAAATCCTCTGATCGAGTGTTGCATGATGGGTTGTTAGATAAATTAGTATCTTATAACATCAAATGAAAACTTTTAACTTTGATTTAAAAAATATTAACTGATACAACATAACATGTTTTAACGGAGGGCATACTCCCCAATTTCAAAACTGTAAATGCTGGAGTCTATCAGGGATCTGTTTTAGGCCTTATCTATGTTTATTGTCCATAAACAATATAGCTGATATTGCTTGAAATTGATTACAGATAATACCACTTGAAGTAATATAATTGATATTCTACCATGTTTGCTATGTAACGCCAGTTTTGATTGGTTAAAAACCATGTATTATTTTCCAATAACCCACGCTCGTGCCAATAATACACGCTCTAATAATCACCCGTTTTATAAAAGGTTACTATAGCCGAGTGGGCTAATGGGTTAGTCTTTCAATATATTTTTATCACGACGCGAGTTCGAATCCTACGAAGGCCCCCACTTTTTTTTCTTTTTTTTTTTCTTTTTTTTTTAATTTTCAAAATCAATGCCATATGATAGATGCTCTTGATCGAAGTACTGTATTGCCTGTATATTTCATCAACAAATAATGCAATACTCAAGAAATAAATTACAAGGTTTTCCCGGGGTTTCTTTGCTGTTTTTCTATTAGAAAGAGGTCGATCTCAGAACTAAACAGTACATGGTAGAATAGAAATAATCAACTTTGACTCGTGTATTGTTGCAGGATTTACAACTCGGACTCGGATATTTTGCAGTTTTAATTAATAACTTAGGCCTACGGCCTTCGTTATTAATTTAATTGCAAAATATCCTCGTCCTCGTTGTATATCCTGCAATAATACACGAATCATCGTTAATTATATCTTAAATAACCCTATTGTTATTTAAGAATTAACTTAGATATATGTTTCATGTTATGGAGGTACAACACACACAAAACAAAGTGTACTCTAAATAACCGCGAATCGGTTGATGATGAGAGTACACCCTCTCTCTCTTTTTATTACAAGCCATGGCACTGCTCCATCCGCCAATCAAAAGCGACGTTATAAACAACGACGTTATTTTTAACGTATGGACTGATAGCATGAGTTTCTAAGCCAACGAAAATGCTTGTTACAAACGAGATTTAATTATAGTCAATTAGTTGTTAGCTGTCAAATACTATTGATTGGAGTAAAAAGTGGGATAAAAAAATCAACCAATCAATAGCTGAATCATTGATATTCACTAGAAAACAAAACGGCATACACCTCGATATATACTGTGATAGTAGTCTGGTTCAATCTCCAACTACTCATAAGTAAATTATATCAGATGAATTAAATGGAATCATTATATTGAAAAGAAAAGGGCATTTAAAAGGGCTAAAAGATAATAATAAAAAAAGAGTTTTAAGAAAAGGTCTTTTAGATATATTTATTTATGACAGCTATGTAATCTGTTCAGAGACTGAAGCTTGTTTTGTTGCACATCATGAAAAAAAACCAAGGACTTGGACATTTTAAAAACAAAATTGTGACAAGTGCACACTTTTTTAATGACTTAAAATATGATGTATATCATACTAATATAAAGTACAATGACTTCTATTTATATGTAGCAACAAAAATGGGATTTAAATAGCAGACACCGATAAATCTATATCTTACCTATTTTTTTGAATATGCAACTATTTTTATTAGACAATTGCTCTGAGCTATCTTAACATTAGCTAGCACATATTAATATGGAAGCTATGCGGATTCTTACAAATATTGCATAGAGGTACTTCACAGCATTTATATTTATTACAATTTGTATCAGAATACATAACTGAAACTGACATATTTGCTTAAAATCTTAGAGGTGGGGAGATACACTATTATTATAATATACTAATTACTGTTGATATGCTTTGTTGAAATAATTACCACACTAGAATGGTTTTGAGATATACCGTGTGTTCCTTTATATTTGGTTCGTACCATTTGTGCCAATTAGATACCGTATCACGTAGTAGAACCCATCTGAATCTCAAGTGAGATGGCGGTCGTCTCTACAAACTAAACGCTTCAAACATAAAAAAACGATTATTTTTCTTTTTACAATGCAATGGATGTATAATAGATATCGATATCTAAGTTAATTTAGCATTCACAAACAGAATGGTTTGTGTAGATTGTTTCACACTGATGCTTTCAGCTTTGGTATTACCAGTCGTTTAGCTTGTGGTTTGGCCAGAATACTACTTTTGTATTTTCTGCTGGTTTTAATTTTATGCTTATTTTTAAGCATTCAACTGCTTGAAACTCCATAATTATTATAAAGTCCTCAATGGAGAACAATTTACTTAAGAAAGATTGAATGTAACGTCAATCCCATATATTTTTTTAAGTTATCAATAAACTGCAAGGTCAAACGCTACAAGGCTATAGCAATTTCGAGTGATTTCATCTCAGTAATGAATCCGAAATAATTGAAAATGCATTGGGGTAACACAATAATAGTTGACCCAATGATTAAATCATTGCATCAGATATAAAACGCCGTTTTCTTAGAGAAACCAAGTTGTGTTCTATTAATGAGTATTGTGTTTTGTTTTTCGATATGTAATTGACGGATATCTGTAATGAAGAGAGTATTTGCTTTCCTTTATTCCGTTTTGATGTCAAATTAATCATTGTAATCAATTGCTTGAGTGGTTTTTGCTATGACAGTTAAAATGTTATTTCTTTTAAAATAACCGATATTAATGAGAATTGATTCTTCAAAACGCTTTACACTTGCATTGTCTCTTAATATGAAGTTAATCATATCAGTGATATTCAGCAAATAATGCGTCAGTGTTATCTTTTTAGTTGGATAGGCTTTCTGCTAAACATCATAACAAAACAGTCATGTGATATTTAAGACCTACTCAACAATGAACTAAGAACAGCAATGCGTCAATTATATGTAAACAGCAAAAAACTAAATAAATTGATAAAAAAAAAACTTGAAAACATATCAAAATGTATGTAACACATGACTACGTCGCTATGAAAACGGACACACGTTTTGGTATTTGGCGATGATGAGCTTCCTGGAAGGCGCCTGAGATCACACGAAGGTGTCTGGTCACAATAACTTATCACGACCCGATGCCCTTGGTGATCCTATCGCCCTTATTATCACATCATCGAATCCTTCATCATGTCGTGTGGTTATACAGGAGATTAGGAATTGCCAGACGGTTTGTCAGTTGACACATCTAGCTTGACCGATTTACAGAACTTCTGACCACGCAATACATACATACGCGAAACGAAACCTGTACTTGTCCACAAACATGTAATCCCTTTTCAAATGTGCCCTATTTCACCAGATTCTGATCATTCCAATTATCTTAAGTACAATTTGATTGATTAACGTTAAGTTGTAAGCTGTTTGCCCAAGAATCTCATTTTTTGTCAAACTAGAAAACAGATTAAAAGAAAAGCTCGATTCTTGGAATTAGATAGAAATGATTCGTGTTCAATCCATCAGCCTCTGAGTTTAGGAAGTTTTATTGGGGTTAATGAAGCCCGAACCCCGAAATCTGTTGATAAAGATATTTCTAATACAATACGCTTATTTAAGTCATTAATAATCGAATTACGTCAAATCACCGGCTCCCGGCCGTTACATGTACACCTTATTCGCATTCCCCTTTGACTCAAGCCATTATCATTGTGGTAAAGCTCATGTCTTGTAACTGTTAACACAAATAATTGCTCAAGTAAAATAAATTCCATATCCAACAACCACTCGTGTTACCTCTATATCCTCAACCCTCTAGGTTATTGCCATCGTTTTTGATAACCCAAGCCCAAAATACTAGCTATTAAAACACTTCCAATCAGATATATGATCACTTGAGCACCATGTCTTGTACAACATATTTGATTACTTGCTGAAAAATTATACAGATTTCGACATGGTGTGGAAAAGTCATTCCACGATTACTATTTTCTAATTTAGCAATTATGTGTTTTATATTAGGCTTCTTCTGCATTGAAACTTATTAGAATGGTGTTCTTCATAATTCATGTTTCCGAGGTAATCGTCAAACATTGATATTTCATTCGCTTTATTAAGTTTTCTTTAATTTACATAATCACCGCTATCTGTCAGATCAACGGTGTCTCGCTAAACCCATTGCAATATACAAGCTATTGAAATGTAAAATAACATTTGATATGCTGGCATGTTGGCGAGTTTGCTGTCTCCAAGCAATCGCCTTAAATAGAAAAAAAGTACATAAAAAGTGCGTGCAAGTTGTGGCATGATGCACTGAACTGAGACGTAGAAAAATGGTTATCGTCTTTCCATCATCAAATTTGAAGGCCAATGTTTACCTATGGAACTTAGTCCTCACCAGACCGCCAATTTTGATTACAAATGCGTTTTTAATGAATGAGCAGAAATAAACAGAATGAGTTACAGAGTGCTTAAATGATTTACCAGGTATTGCGAGAACGTAATTCTATATCACAGTATTGATATCTATTCCCGCCTATGCTTAGAGGTCATCGGCGTACATTCTCGTTGAGGTGGCAGTAGTTGGCAGACGTATGGCCTCACCGTCTTCGACAAAACCCGGCATACGGACAATGGCACATGAAGCCACTTTTTTTTATGTCAGTTGAAATGCATATGCTTGCTGTATTGATGTATCCTAGCGAGGGGAGTGTATGGGTTCTTCAATGAATTACATAATGACATAATAAGTATAACTCAACGTCTGAAACATATATATATATATATACATATAATGTATATTCACGATTGCGATATTCATACAATGCCTTCAGATAGTTTCTCTCTTTTAAAGAATTTTTTTTTAATTACAGGTATTTTTTAGATATGCCGAATTATGCGTTGATGTTTTGAAATCGGTATAAGATACAATTTGTTGCATTCTTGTCTCTGTTTCGTTTGCTCTTTTACACTTCGAGATAATAAGTAATGTTGAGTTTAAAGTAGTATATTTGTTCGTGCTCAAAGTGAATGTGTCATTGAAACTGAAAAAGTGCTGTACGTGTCAGTAATCAGTTATTTTAATATGGTTATTGAAAGATTCTAGGATTTTTATACCCATGGGGAAAAGGCTGTCATAGGCCGATAAAACAACCTTCATATTGCATCGATCTTTAAAAGACATGCCCGGGAAAAACCTATTCTGACCCATCCTTCTGGATATGCCATGCTCTTGATCTATATCTTGGCGTTTGACGAGAGCCTTCATTTAGTGCGGCGATCTTGTCATTATATGGTATGTGCGGTATTGGTTGTCTTACTTTGCTTGTACCGTATATATTCTGGATTCTGCTATTTTAGTAGCAAGCTGTTTTTATTGTTAATTTGTCATTTCCCTTACACCAATTTTGTAGAGCTATTTTTGTGTTTTATCGATTGTGCAATGCAGATTCTAACAGTCCGTTACACAATCTGATATTACAATTGTTACATCTGTAGATTGTGCAACTAATGGTCTGACTTGTACTGAACGTTACATTTTGATAAATGATATTAAATCACGAAAGGGCAAACCGCATTCGACCTAAAAATACACAGTGACATTTTTAAGGATTGCTGTCCATCGCATGCATCGTCAAAACGTTCAATTCAGCTGGGGTTGTGTGGAGTTTATATTATAGCTGAGTTTTGGAAATTCTTCCCTAATGATCCGTTTTTTCCATAAACAATCCTTGTAGTTCTTGTGAGGTACCAATATGATACTTTTCAAATGTTTTTTCCTTCCCCCGTGATCTGAAGTTGTGCATAATCAATTTTAAGAATGTATCGCAAAATGGCCGACAGCCGACCATTTTAAATTTTGACAGAAACTGCTTGTATCACTATTTCCCAAAATGTTATCCGTGAATCTTTCTCATATTTCACACTCTGATTGGGCTATTGAATTTTGAGTTGAGACAGTTGCGGTTTTCCGTGGACTTTCTACAATTTGAATTTATTAAGTTGTGCATGATAAATGTTTGGTCTTATCTGAAAATGAAATTTGCAACAGGCGGCCATTTTCGTTATTATCATAAAACACAACTCAATCGCTCCTATAAGCTGTCAATTTTGATATACTTTTTTTCTGTACGTCAGAATGTGTTCGTCAATGCTGACAGATATAATTAAAGCCATTTTGTAACGTTGAAGCATTGTAGCTACGAACACCTCTTAGCCTGCCTCATTCCATCACTGTTGCCGCTCTACCTAATCTCATACTTCACTGGTATCGTTAGTTCGCTACAATGCCGCTCATTAACTGTACGAAATAGGTCAACATTCCCTCATTTGCCAATCATGTCACTTTTGGCCTACGGATTTTGGACTCATATTCGACTAGTTATGATCTTGGACAAGAGACTGTAGGAATGGGTTATTGCATACATTTAATAATGTCGGGATAACAGAAATATAGTATGTGTAGTGCTGCAAGTGGATGCTTTATAAATATTGCGGTATAACTTTATTTTCAAACTATACCCATCAAACGATATTTGTTTCATGTGCTGATGTCACTTAATTATCTTAAATTAAAAACAATTGTCATGAAAAGATTTAGGGTTAAAATGCGTTTTTACCGAGTTAAAATATGGCTTTAACTGTTTTCAATAACATTATATTCCGTTTTCGTAACTAGAAATCTATGGCCTATAGATGCATATAAACATGTATATATTCATAATTATTATATAAACATTTGAATATAAAATAGTGTCGAATCGTTTGTACATGCATAGTGTTTGTAGTTGTGTAGTTGTTTCAGATTCAATATACATTAATAAATCATGCTTTGATAAACTGGTATATATAAATTGCTATCCTACACTGTTATTAATGCAAGACATTATATATTTTGAAATTTTCCATCTTGCGTGAGAGAGAAAATACTTGGTCAATTTGATTATATTAATAAAAAATATCACAACAGCATAACTGTATTTTTCATGAAAAGGACAATTCTATAAATTCAATAATAATCGAGTAGACAATAATGAATATGGACCGGCATCCTAAAACAATAAACATACTCCATAATTAGAGGGTGTCTCGTAAGAAGGAATTGTAAAAACAAAAACAAAAAACCGAGCTATCAAGAACAAATTAGGAGCTACATGTAATAGAACAAGTATAAATATAACTACTTATGCAGCTGGTTCGTCCTTCTAGGACTAATCACTGATGCTAAAAACATAATGAAGCTGTTTCGTCATTCTAGGACTCGTCAGCGATGCTAGGGATATCATACAGCTGTTACGTCCTTATAAGACTCTTCTGTGATGTCAGGGCCCTCTATGACACATCAGTGATGATAGATACAACATGCAAACTCGTCGATGACGCTAGAGAAACCATACAGCTGTTCCATTCTTCTAGGACTCCACTGTAATGCTTGATACCGCATACACATGTTTCGTCCTTTTATGACCTATGAGTGATGCTAGGAACATCAAACAACTGTTCGTTATTCTAGGACTGATCAGTGATGATAGAGACATGCATCTGCGTCGTCATTCTAGGACTAGTCAGTAACGCTAGGGATATTATACAGCTGCTCCGGCCTTTCAGGGCTCGTCAGTGATGTTAGGGGCATAATACCGCTATTCCTGCCTTCTAGGACTCATCAGTGATACTAGAGACATCAAACAGCTGTGTCGTCTTTTTAGGTTCGTCAGTGATACTAGAGGCATCAGACAGCTGTGTCGTCCTTTAAGGTTCGTCAGTGATACTAGAGGCATCAGACAGCTGTGTCGGCTTTTTAGGTTCGTCAGTGATACTAGAGGCATCAGACAACTGTGTCGTCTTTTTAGGTTCATCAGTGATACTAGAGGCATCAGACAGCTGTGTCGTCCTTTAAGGTTCTTCAGTGATGTGTAGGGCTTAAATTACTGATGCCTAGGATAGCATCGAAATGAGTTAAAGGTACTATACAATTAATAGCATAACAGTGAAAAAACAGTATTATAGAGAAACAAATTAGTGATAGTAAATGTCTTCATGTATAGAAAGGGTGCTTAAATGTCCAAATGTGGCAGTGCTCGTCCATTTTATTGCATGCTCTATAATGTATACGTATGTGTTATCTTGCATCACACTGTCTACTGCTGGCTGTTTCGAATAGATGGAGGCGCTAACCTAGCGATGACCTTTCTGTAATATTTCATGCTCTTGTTCTTCTGCTGAGAACAAAATCAAAACACCTCCCAGACACAACGGCACGACATATGTATTGATGGTGATACAGAGCATGCCTAGATGAATGGAATACCGTCAATCATAATACACTTTGGAAGCCTATATTTTTTGTCTTGGGGTGTCGTCTGTCTGTGGAACATTGAAAGCAAAAAGGGAAATAAATTGATAAAATATTTGATTTTCATTCTTTGTTTGATTATTCTAAATAGAAGAATGTCATTATACACATGTGAGTTTCATTAACCATGAATTTAATGATATAGAGTTCATGAGAGTGACAGTTAGTTAAACTAGGACAGAAGAAGAAAATTGCACTTAAAATATCTATATCGATTTCGTTTTAAGTCAGTGTTTGATCCTTCTTGATTTGACACGTGCAAATACTGTAAACGTGGTTATTTTTGCGGGGGTTAATTTCGAGATTTCGATATGAAAACTATACGCATTGGGGTAATTTTCGCGATCGATACACCTTCGTTTGTAGTTCGAGATTATGCAAATTGATATCAAAATAATACGCGTAGGGGGATTTTCGCGATCAAAAGGACTGTAATTAGCGTAAATTCCCCCCTCGCGTAAATGTCCACGTTTACAGTATACAGCGACCTACATTTTGTGCTTTGTCCATCTTGTAACCCCGATTTATTGGTACACTTCAGTCCATTTTCCCACAACCGTGGCTATTATGGAATACATCTAAATAGTGCCGCGAATCCAGGCTATCTATTATGCAAAAAATATAATCATCTCCAGACGCGGTTCAGTCTGATAAAAATAACATCAAATATCAATCATAGATAATTGATAATGAAAGATCCGCGTATGCATGATATATAAATACACATTTGTAAAGATGGCATTCTTGTGTTCCAAGGCTTAACAAATAGTCGAATTATCATAAAAAATTTTGTCCTTTCCATCATGAAATCCTTCCAAATTAGATCGCTTTAAGACTAGCCACCAAAATAGAGTCTTTGGTTCCTAATACAAATGTCTCCAGACACATTACTTGCCGTATTGTCAATAGTGTTTACCAGGTTCTATACATATGCAATTTGATCACGAATGTACATTCATGAACTGCCAGCAAGCATGCTTTGAGAACATTAATTTCACTCCTTCCTAAAAAAAATAAAATAAAAATACAAGTGCGAGACACAAGTCAGTCATGTACACATTTCAAGTTACACGGAATATACACCACCACAGGAGTTTTTTGCTTTTTTTTGTGTCGATGAATTGCAAATTTAATAACAATTACAGTAGGGTATTATTAGTTCGCATTACAGCAATGATGTATTGTTTTGTAATTTTAAACCTATATACTACATTTTGATGACTGCTGCTTATATTCAGATTTCGGCTGGATGATATATGTATATGCATTATGTACATATATAAACTTTGCTGATAAATGTTTGTTTTAAACTTTCGTCATTTATTGATATTTTGTTACGACATACACGTTCCCTCAGTACCACTGTGTCTTAAAAAACAAACCTATAACCATTCTTAAGCTTCAGTGAATTTAAATCTGTCTTCTTAATGAGAATGAATGTGACAATATCATATAAATCTCATCCTTCTGAACCTTGAATTACCCTTACAGCTGCCACGGAATGATACTGTCTAATTTCACGATTCAGAAGATCTGTCATTCAATCATTATATATATATGTATAATCACATGGTACGGACGACCTTGGAATACCTCGGCTTTATTGTATTAATCCAACAATCGAATTCACTGTGTATGTCAATATTGAAGACATGCAGATTGATTACTGTGTTTTGGTTGCCTTGGTTACACCGACTATTTATAAGGGTAATGCTTTCTTAATATAAAACATTAAATTCCATCATTCAGAGGGCCTCGGATGGTAGCGGATAGTAGTAATTGCCGGTAATATATGGATTGGTTTTCATGGTCTCTGTTTTGTGCATGGGTTTTAAAATTACAAAAGTAATATGTCGCCCAGTCAATGATAGACATAGTTTAACATTAGCATCACCTTCCTAATTCATCACTAGATTTATAGGGTTTGTCACCAAACTTGCTACACTCCCCGAATTATAAGCAGCAAAGCTGAGGAACGCATGCCTGAAACAAACGATCTTGTTGTATACACACAGGGGGGTTGCAGCTGTATACACACAAGGATGTTCCAGCTGTATACACACAAGGAGACTCCAGCTGTATACACACAAGGAGACTCCAGCTGTATATACACAAGGAGGCTCCAGCTGTATACACACAGAGAGGTTCCAGCTGTATACACACAAGGAGACTCCAGCTGTATACACACGATGAGACTCCATCTGTATACACACAAGGAGACTCCATCTGTATACACACAAGGATGTTCCAGCTGTATACACACAAGGAGACTCCAGCTGTATACACACAAGGAGACTCCAGCTGTATACACACAAGGAGACTCCAGCTGTATACACACAAGGAGACTCCATCTGTATACACACAAGGAGACTCCAGCTGTATATACACAAGGAGACTCCAGCTGTATACACACGAGGAGACTCCAGCTGTATACACACAAGGAGGTTCCAGCTGTATACACACAAGGAGACTCCAGCTGTATACACACGAGGAGACTCCATCTGTATACACACAAGGAGGCTTCAGCTGTATACACACAAGGAGACTCCAGCTGTATACACACAAGGAGGTTCCAGCTGTATACACACAAGGAGACTCCAGCTGTATACACACTAGGAGACTCCATCTGTATACACACAAGGAGACTCCAGCTGTATACACACGAGGAGACTCCAGCTGTATACACACAAGGTGATTCCATCTGTATACACACAAGGAGGCTTCAACTGTATACACACAAGGAGGCTCCAACTGTATACACACAAGGAGGCTCCAGCTGTATACACACAAGGAGACTCCAACTGTATACACACAAGGAGGCTCCAACTATATACACACAAGGAGGCTCCAGCTGTATACACACAAGGAAGCTCCAGCTGTATACACAAGGAGGCTCCAGCTGTATACACACATGGAGGCTCCAGCTGTATACACACAAGGAGGCTCCAACTGTATACACACAAGGAGGCTCCAACTGTATACACACAAGGAGGCTCCAGCTGTATACACACAAGGAGGCTCCAGCTGTATACACACAGAGAGGTTCCAGCTGTATACACACAAGGAGGCTCCAGCTGTATACACACAAGGATACTCCAACTGTATACACACAAGGAGGCTCCAACTGTATACCCACAAGGCGGCTCCAACTGTATACCCACAAGGCGGCTCCAGCTGTATACACACAAGGAGCCTCCAGCTGTATACACACGGAGAGGTTCCAGCTGTATACACACAAGTAGGCTCCAGCTGTATACACACAGAGAGGCTCCAGCTGTATATACAAGGGTCTTGTAGCTTTCAATAGATATATCGTTACTTGCATTGACTGACCTGGGTTATCACGTTTTTTCCCGAATATTTCTATGAATATTTACCCTATACAATCACACAAAGCATTCAGATGGGTGTTCAGAAATTCATGAATATTAAAAATGCCACGTACTTAACGAAAATCTTAAATTTAAAAATATGGTTGAAAAAAATTGTATAAGTTAAAAAAAAAAGAAATGGATTTAATATATAAACATAGACTTGAAGTTTACATACGTGAAGAAATTCCTATCGGTTTAATTCATTTTATGATGGCAATCTGCCGACACACCTACAAATGCGCAAAATGTGTTTGATAGTGAAATATCGGTAGATTGCGATCGATTGTCAAGAACCCTGTCACGAATGTCACATAAAATTCCCTCGATACAGAATTCGAGCGTGTTAGATTTTATACAGGAACTATAGACATATAAAATATTTGAGGATAAGCTGATTTTGATGTGCGCGCCCAAAAATAACCACGATGAAATGACTGGTGAAGATTTATATGTCCAGTGCGTTTTAATCCGAAATCCATAACTGATTACGATATGGAAAACACCAGTTTGACGCATATTACCAGTGTATGTATTTAAACTTGGTGATGATTTCAGAAATACTTTCTATCCAGCTTAACACAATAACACACATAAACACGCCATGTATCGCTATTATATAGCATCATGCGATAACGGTACATTTGTAGTTATATATATATATGAGATGTGACACGTGCTATTACAAAGATTATGTCTCATTATGCTGAATATGGACTGTGATAACTTTCAAATCCAATGTTTAAAGTTTAAATACACTTACATTCACTCTCTTCACAGTAAATTAAACCCGCAAGAGCGGCATTTTTAATTCATTATTGCGAAATCATGATATGGTTTCTTAAACAGAATCAATGATTATCAATTACAGCAAAACAGCAATACAATTTAGTTGCAACCATACAACATTGGCAACTGCAATTTAAATTAAATAATAATATACGAATCTGAATTGTGATGACAATGCAATGCGATGCAAGGTAGATGCAATCATAAAACAGTAGCAACTGCAATGAAATATAAATAAAAACTATGCGAACATAAATGATGAAAAAATCGCCACAAAGATCTGCCAGGTAAACAGAGGATGAATGTCCGTCCGTTTCAGATTGTTGTTTGTGTTATTCTTCTTGCATGTGAAGTGGAATAAAAATATAGAAATAAACTTTATTTCAAACATCGCTTAGATCATTTTCGTTCGGCAAATATCAAAATTGTCTGACCATCATCTACATGATCCCTGCAATTACGATAACTATATGGATATAACATTTTATAGATTTATTCATATTCGCACAATATGGTGTACTTTAATTATTCACAACTTATATTGCTGGATTTAGGGTACTTAGTGCCTAGGCATACTCTCAACACTGCCCCTCTTATGACTTACAGTGCCTTACATTTAATTTCCGCCACTACCGAGAGGCTCTCTGTTGTAATGTGTGGGGTTCATTCTGGTTTAAGGCATCCTTACGTTGTTAGCAACAGGAGATCTTTTGGTGATAATTGCATTGGCAGCTGACGTGGAGTCGTTGTCAGTAAGCATTATATTCTGTCAGCTGCCGTCAAGCGGACAATATAGCAGTTTAATTCGGAGGTAGGTCGATAAGGAATATGGTATCAAACGACTGGGATGGTGACAGGGAGGATAACCTCGGCCGTGGGTACAGACAATACATATGGGTTCCACGATGGACTTTAAGGCTTGTAAGGGGATTAATCAGAGAGCCAAGTAAAGATTATAGAAAGAACTGTTGGTGTGACATATATATGGGTACATGTTAATTTGACTAGAAATGAAATGTTCTAAATAAAGAGATAAAAGTTCGCGATATTAAAATCATTAAAAAGATACAATATTGCAAAAGATAACTCATATTTATCGTTGACCAACAGAAAAAAAACATACAAATTGAAATTTCGCCTGAAAAATTCCAATGGACTTAATAAAGACAATTTATATTGATCAAATGGGAATGGAAAAAGAAAAGGGGAATATATGTCTCTCGTAATGTGTTTTGGGGGGAAGCGATAAAGGAGTCCCGAACAAAAAGGAAAAACAGAACACAGATATGTAGGGAGTACCAGTGTTAAATAAATATAATGAATATAACATATATAGTAACATATATGTTCAACCAGAAACACAAAAGTATACCTTTATAAGAAGTATTGTACAACTAGCTTTAAGTATTATGATGCTAGCCGTCCTTGTGTTATACTAAGGTTCAGGATTTAAGGGAAAATGGCAAGCAAATACTACAATATTTGCAGGGATGTGTTATCAAAACTACAAAAGACAAAAGATTTATATATCTGACTAGTTGATTATAAAAGATAGTTTTGTTGGATGTTTCATATCAACTGCCAAGATATAAATACAGGTATATCAATAGCAATAAAAATCAAATTCACTGCACATGTAGGTCTTCTTTGTTCATTTCTATTTAAATGGAATACAAAATGAGAAAATCCCTACCACCCTATCCTGGATTATGACATGATTTGTATTTCTATACCATGCATACTCAATGAGTGACAAAGCATGTAGCCTCTGAGTGACAAACATAGTCATATAGATCATTTGGCACCATGCGGCTATCCTGCAATGTGGCACTGTGCAATAAACTACATACTCCTCGCGAATGTAATCCCCTTTAATGAACTCTGAGCGACCGTATTTGCCATAAGCCCTGAGGATTAGGCTTTTGGTATACGTAACGCCATGCTATATGAATTATATTAATATTTACAGCCCAGGTTCCCTCGCAGTGATGCGATACTTGTATCTTGTTGCTGCCATTTTCAGATCAGACGAACAGCCTACAAATCACAGAGGTGACATTGAAGTTTCTAGAAGAACACCATAGACTGCCTCCGCGGGTAACATACATGTTATAAACCCGTTGTGTTTTAATGCTTCGCAGGTAATCCCACGTGCATCTGTTCACTAGGATTAAATGTTTATGGTATATCTTTTGTAAGTGTTTTAATTTAAGTTATCTAACATTTCGTTGGTTTTGATAAGCTATTAAAAAAGTTACAGCATGATTTCATGAATTTACACAAATCTGCCCTTAAATCAATAAATCGTCTTTCACGAGATGATCACTTAGGTTTATTTTCCTCGAAATGGTACCAAACATCGATTCCGATAATTATGTGTGAATTCTTTACGGCCAAAATGAAAAGAATACTTTGCATAAGGCCTATGTGATATCAAAACATTTTCTTACGTAAATATTCGGCAGGAAATTCAAAGTAGTTGTGACGCGATCTCGAGAAAAAATCGTACTATCCTAGACGGAAAGGAAGTGGATGATCCAAATGATTTACCATACGATTTACTTTGGCAGGCTAAACTTAAATGCCAAGTTCGGAAATTGCAGAATTAGTTTGCATTTCAGAAGGGAAAATTAACTCATGGAAAAAAAATTATATACGAACATGGCAAAGCGACGGATTGCGGTGAACACGTGGATTGACAGCATTTGCTTTGTTATTGACAACTTTATTTTCATTGGAATCCGTTATGAAAAGATAGGAGTGATACATTGACACAAATACTGATGCTTCTTGAACATGGCCGGACATATATTTCCCCTTGCATTCTATCAACCATAGGTAATTACGGTGATCTACTTTGAACAGTTCATGCAGAAAAAACTTCGTTCTATCTGTAATTATATCTCATGGACAATATTCAAGATTTGTTGAATAGTAGTTTATTCACACTGGTGTTCTAAATGTATGATTTCAAAGAGTGAAGAATCAATCATTCATGACAAGACCAAAATGGTTAATATGGATTATATACTCTAATGATGCACTTGAGTTTTGGAGCCATTCATGGGTGATGCATTCTTATATTCTAAGTAATGCTAATCAGGAAAAGAGAAGCATGGTTGTTGCTTAATATTTTAAATGCATTATTTCGAATTCTCAGTCCTGTCCTCCTCTCCCTATCAATTGTCCCTTCTATACCCCTCATCCTTCATCTTTATCCCTACGCTTTCTTCCCTTCAATCACACTCGTCTAACCATCCCATCCATACGACTCTTCACGTGTATCTCACCACAAGCTATTACAAGTACTAATGACCATGCCTGATCTGCACATCCCCTCATTTTCCCACATCGCCACCATTTCTATCTACTGCCAACTATTACTATAGCCTGACCCACCCCCACACCTCCTCCATTGTGACCTACAGCATATTCCATTCCTTCACATCTTTCACGTCCACTCTCTTCCATAGCCATAGTTATTTATCCTTTACTTAATCCCCGCCATCCCCATGATATCCAGTTCCATTTCCACGTCCCATTGTTTGTCATCTCTGTGTCCGTTTTGCATTTTGATATATTGACAAAGCCATAAATATGGTTTCTGTCGTCCCTGAAATGACACAGGCGTCATTTATGTATGAAGGAAGTAAATATCCAATACCTTATTTGTTTGCGCGAGGTAGCTGCATTTCAATGGTATTAGTGACGTACATAACTATACCGGCAGAGGCGGAAGTCTACGATGGCTAGGGATTGCCAGTGAAACATAATACTAATTAATCAGAGATGTTTACGTGCATGGATTCGAAGAAGTCGTTATAATTAATGTTGCTAGAATCACTGTGGTCACAGCATACGTCAATGCATGAAGACTTATTGCATTACCAAGTGAAATGACTCGAAAATTGCTCCTGTCAGAAACTGGGTCAACGGCATTTCTGTTTGTGTGCATATCGTTTCAGAAAACATATTTGTAACTGTAATGAAATCAGGTCATATTTACTTGGTTGAGCGTGCCTTTTCGTATTTCTGTTATTTATAAGGTATTTGATTGGTTATCTTAATAACTTGTCTCCATTTAAAACGATACACTGTTGGAACTTCCTCACTGGAATATGTCAACATTCTATACTTTAAGGATATGATCGTCGCGAGTTAAGCAATTTTTAAAATAGTACAGGTTCCTTGGTGTGAGGTTCCTAAAAACAAGAAAGAATACCAACTTAGAAACAAAAAAAAGTGATTCAAATTCTAAATATGCTTAACGAGAGCAAAATATAAATAAAAATACTGATTTGCACTAAGACACATAAATAAGTACAAGGAGAACAAGACCATGTGATACGGGGGAGTAAACGTCTTCTGCTTCATTGACTACACCATACAAATCCTGGTTAAAACGCAACCTCAAATGAGAGTTAGAGTGATGTCAACAAAAAAACAAGGCCTATCAACAAGCATCAAACACACATGTAAACTTTAAAATGAGACTATGATGTCGATTATAAAACTTCCCACGATCTTTATCAACCTGTTACTCTCAAAACATTGTGTTATTGACTGATTAATCAATAGTCGACATACATATAAGTCATGAATATCGTGATAAATGGAACAAGCCCTTGGAAATGGAATCAACTGGGATATGCATACACCGTAGGTAGGGGATGCAGGGATGTTGCTATCTATAAATGGAAATTTAACAATTTGGAAATTGAAATAACCACGCTTGCCATACAGCTACTTGTAGGTTGTCCATGTTGGCAATGTTGTAAATAAAGATCGATCAAGGTAAGCGACTGATGTTGAACAGCAACATCAGCGCTCATATAAAACAAGACTACACTACTACCAAGTGCACGTGTACCAGTCACCAGCGGCGTGAAAGGATTTGGTGATTATTCATGATTTAAGCTGAAAACAAAACAAAAAAGAGAGAGAAAAAAGAATAAAAAAAGAATATGAGATAAAATAAGACGCTATTTCTTGATATTGTTTAGGGAACGTTAAATAGCCACGTATTTTCTCGATAAGCTGCATTTATTTATTGTCCTGAATCATGACGTTTGTACTTAAATGGCTGGATAATAATCAATATTGTTTAAATGTTAAATTGTAACTCATCGCAGCGAAAACATATTCACCAGAGATATCCAAAAACAATATCATGTAACTTAGTAAGTAGTTTGTTCTACTAGAAATGTGAATAAAATATATTTGGAGGTGAGTAAAATATCTATCATTCCTCTTCTTAAAGGGAATAAGTTTCCCGCTGAGATTCAAGGTTTTTGGCTAGACAAACTAAATCGTGTTGATCTCCTGTACTCATGTCACCTTTGGTGCCAGCGGGGATGGCATGCTCGAGTTTATTGATCTTGCGACATATGACAAGATAATCCCATATTGACCCAGGTCAAAAGGAAATAGGTCCAGAGTAACATTTAAACGTTAATGACCAAAGACCAAAAGGCTAAGATACAATGTAAAGTCAATTAAAGCAAAGATAAATAATTCATATCTGGAGAAACTATCTATATATGCTAATGACCAATCTTGTCGTAATTCCGTTATTATGGAAATATCATGATTGCTAGAATGACGAGGATAGGGCGCAGCATACACGTCAAAAGTGCATGTACGGATAGCAAGATTATGGATTCGTGAACCTGACTGTTCATACCATGTGTGTACTTTCCTAACTTGTACCCGCTTCGTGCTTTATTGTATCAAGATTTCGGAATCTCTTGGACTTTACTCATTGGACAACTTATATTATATTTGACGCGTTGTAGACTTACATGCACTTACACGAACTGTGTGTGAGCTTATGTCAATAATATCAATTCGCTACTTTTGGGAGTGGCAGGTGAAATGAAATATATATATATATATATATTCGCACCACTAGGTATAAAGTACTGTTGTAATTGAAGCATAATGCAGCATAAAAGTGTGATTTTGAATAATCGTACGACCATATAATTGCCTTTGTTATATATATATATATGTAACTGATTATTCCGACCAATGTTGTGACCCATCTGTGCCACATTTAAATGTGTATATCATTTCTGTATAAACATCAGAAACCCTAATTGGATACTGATGCATGGATACAATTTAAAACGCGTGATCTATTTCTTTTGGCAATAACTTAATTATTGCATTGTATGGTTCTTTTTTGCTTACATTTTGTGAAGTTTATAGCTATACCTCGTTTATTGCTAGAACTTTGTATCAATTTAAAGTACATAATACATCTCTCCCTCGACATACCGTTAAATCTGTATTGACAACACTAGTGATACGTTGTCAGTATAACGAAGTTTAGTTTAAAATCGTTATGTACACCATTTTAGCGATTCTATGTGTTATCTTGTGATGCAGCAATTTTGCCAAGAGCCAATATCAAGTTATGTAGTGATTTTGACAGTTATCGAAGGATTTAATGCAATTATTTCCGCTTGTTTCTGATCATAAATCGATAACCAACATCACAGCTGCAAATAAAACGCGAAATATGGCTGCATATCACAATAGATAACGTGAATGTGCTACAAAACGTAACACAGGTATATCGAGGTTTACGATGCTCTGCATTTATTTGATTAGATTAGATTTCATATTTGACATCCAGGAAACAAATATGTACAGCGGTTAAGCTTTATATCGTGGACTAAGATCTAGATCAACGTTATCAAGAGACAAAATCCCTTTATGTATCAGTGGTATGGATTCTACAGGGTAGATTTGGACAATTGCACTTTCGTTTTAGAAGAGAGGTGCCATTTTTTTTTTTTTTTCTTTTTTTTTTTTAGATGTCCCTTATATAATTCACAATTGTGTTTTAATTTACTGAAAAAAACTGCACATATTAGATCCTTCCTAGGAATATCAAATCATTGATTGAGAAGTTGTGGTTCATTATCGAGAGCATTTCATTTCAATGATGGGCGTTGTTTGACTACTGCGGATCCCCTCCTCTTTGTAGTTGTCTCTATAGCAAAATAATTCATCAGCCGGTGATCACCTGTATCACAACGCTACCGAGACGTGGATGCATTGGATTTACTTCATTCGTATCTTATCAATTCGAACATAACAAATTAAAACTAACATTTGATATTGGAAATCACAACAGATAGCCTTCGGGTAAACATTGTGACGCCTTCGGAATGTGAAAATAGCAACAATACAATCAATACGTGTATGATATATACAATATGTAAAACCACCCACGTGTCTAGGTATAGACCTAATGACGAGTATAAAGACAGTACATAGTCGGAGCTCATATTTTGCAATTGTCAGCAAAACGTAGTTTTCGCACAACCACGCAGTTTAAAATCGTGATGTACACTTTTGTGTATATGAATATTAATATGCGCTGGAAATTTGTTTTTGCGCTATCAAAATGACCACGAACAAATTGGAATCAAATCCCATGGAAAAATAAAATAAAGGTCGCGGTCATTGCAACTACCGCAGCATAGCCATTTTGGTCTTTTCAACATCCACTTATCCAAGAATGATAATATATGTTCAATTCTTCACAGGTTCACACAAAATTATTCTATATTTCGAAAAATAAAATTTTCTTATAATGGCATAAGCGTTAATAAAAATAACAAATAATTTATGATCAATAAATACGCTGTAGAATTATCTCTCAACTAAATAATATTGACAGTGATAGCGCTAAGTGGTTATACCGTTGTGTTGTTTAGGTTGATAAAGAACTAGAAGATTGTAAAATGTGGTCAAATGATGTTGCCCTAATTGTCAGGGTGTTTTTTTCTAACCTCTCCGCGCATTTCAGGATTTTACGACTTGATGGATATGGCGAAAGCAAAGTTAGAAATGTTTGCATGATGTCATAAAGCCTGCTATAAAACTCTGAAAGGGTTTCATAGACATGCATTGAAAGAGATAATACTGTAAATAGCGAAGCACGTTTAAAGCTAGGTTGACTTAGTCTGACATAAACATGTTTAAAAAAGTGTCTGTGAATGAAGCAGAACTCTCGGTTGCTTTGCATTAACATGCATTTATTCCTAATTCATTATGTACCAGGTTCAAATTACCATATGCTGCAAATGTGTATCATATTGACTATAGTCGTTGTTCATCCGGGTACGCACTTAACTACCTTTTGATCATGTTTTGAAACATAGCCCTGTAAACATTATGTGTTTATTGTTCTACATTTCGAATGATTATTTTACAAGATAAAAACATTATAGCAAATGTTATTACCTTTTATTGTTCTTTAAAATAGTTTTCGTGTGAGTCATTGTACTTAAACAAAAGGTACAATGCACAATATACATGTTACATGCAGTCTCCATGTGTATCATCAAATTACGGAATATGATAACAAAACACATGCGCCGTCCGTTTTCCTGGCGAAATGCAACATTGAGGCGGGGAAAACAGATATAAATCTTAACTCTTACAAGTCTGGAGCGATCCGTGGTGAAATAATAGGAGATTTGGGAAATAACAGGAATTGCCATTGTTTTATTGTTGTCTTCCTTTATTGATTCTGAAATGTTCGCAGCAAGTCTTATATAAGGGTTTTCAAGTTAATTAGAAAACAAAAATGCATGTCGTCTGAATCAATCCTTGTACTTTTCTGTCTCCCCCATAAGTGTGATGTAAAATGATTGCCAATCAAAAAGTTAAAATAACATTATACATTATATATGTACATAAATAATCCTTTAAGCCTGGGTTTATTTCCATCAGCAAGCTTAATCAAGCTTATGAGAAAATGCATAGCCAATATTGCTAAATGTATTTCAATAGTTATGTACCATACGAAAATGAACATACATCTACAAATTTCATATACATATTTCTATCCGACAAGGTATGACATTCACTATCTAAATCACCATTGCACGCATTTTCATAGATATAACAGCACCTGATATTAATAATATGTTTGAAACATGGATCTTGGTTAATTCATGCTTAATTCTACTCGATATTATTGCATTGAATCAAACTTCCATGTAACCACTATATTAAACATTAAATTAATTGATACCGGTACAATGCTATTGTTTGTAACGTCAATGAACCTACATGCATTCTTTCGCATAAAACACCTGGCCATGCAATGTTTAAGAAACAGACACTGGTATACATAATCAAGTACATATAGTGTATTCTTACTCTGATATATCGAATGCATTACTAGTCATTGCGGTATTCAATCAAAGTAACTCCGAACATACCATAAGGTATAGAACCGGGATCACTGTTAAATCTATACACGCAAGTGGCTCATAAGAGTCGATAGTGAGGAGGAGGTGGATTTAGAGAAATAAGCCCCAGGATCTACGTGTTTAACGGGAAACTCATTAACTATCTCCAAGCCTAACTCCTTGGAAACATATTTACAAAATGATCACTCAGAGGTTTTCCTAGCCTACTCCATATAAGGCTTTTCTCTTTTACCAACGCCACTTATCCTAGTAATCTAATGTGATTGTGGCAATGGAAATAGGGGGCGCTACAGGGAGAACCTGTAAGCAACTCAGCAAGAGGAATTGGGGTGCTGGAGGAGAATGCTGGGTTTGAAGAAATCCAAGAAAATGAGGTGGATGGCAGTAAAAGGATCAAGGATGGGGTATAGCAGAGCATAATCAGAATATTTATTGCATCAAATGTTTTGTACAAAACTGTTATTATCGCCCAAGGACAACGTGTAATGAATTGTTATGTGGACTGACCACAGTCGGCGATGGTCTTCATTACGTCCCTTAGGCGTTGCCCTAACGGTTACTTGGTTACGTTGTGGGAAAATTGGCTGCTTAATACATTAAAACACTGACATATATTGTCTGGTGAGTTAGTGGTCATTGTGCCAGACAACATAGGAAACTTGAGGACTAGATTAGGTCTCTGAACACTTTTCTTCAACTTCAATACTTTATATGACAATCAAGAAGGAAATTGGTTCAGTGCTTGACACACTGACCGCTATTCGTTTGAATAATAGATGAGAAAATGAAATTAAATGCCTGAAGGCCGCGAAAGACCTTGGACAAACGTTAACATTGTCGTTTTGATTGCGATTATTATGAAAGTATCAGATAACATTGAAAAATCAGATATGCGAGTTTCGAAACAAAATTTCAAAATAATTTCATCAATATTTTGAAGTTAGATAAAAAATACATGTTGTATTCTCCGTTTTATTTAATCTAGCAAACTTAGCAAATTTGATGAGTAAACTCTTACTTGCGTGCAGCATTAGCTGACAATGTTTCATGCAGAACAAAGCAACGTAAATGTTATAATTCTATGAATATTTGTTGTCTAACGTTGTATCTGCAATGTGATTTGAGCACATGGCAAATGTTGTGATACTAATAAAGGTTATTTACTTCCCTTTAATGATTATGTTGCTAGTGTATTAACTAATATTCAATTGTTGTATTATTTTATAAATAACAGAAAATACATTAAAGGTTATCATTTCATGTAATGCACGTATACTGCTTATCCCCGTGCCTGCAATAGCTAATAAATACATGTTTAAAATTCGAAGTACTGCATGAGCAGGGTATTGTCATTATCCCTTCCCTTTGCAGATAAGGTGCCGTTGACAACAAGTAAAAGCTCTAGGTGATTGAGAGGCTCCTTTTGAGATAAAAATTCTGGGTTGTTGTCTTCCGGGGGGAGGACTCTGTGAGGGAGGGATTAGTGTAAAAGTAGACAGTATAAGGTCGCCTTACTGGCTCAGACTAGTTGGAATTTCCCTTTCGCCTAATTTTAGGATTTTTGCATGTAGGGCGAAAGGTCGCTATTTCGAAGCCCGGCACGGGCAGGATGTTTTTCAAAATTCCTTCCTATTACATGTTTGTTGTTATTGCTTGACATGATATACCTTTTCCAGCTCGTGACAGCGATACACACTAGCTAGTCGTACCTGTCTGTACCTCATTTGATATTGATCGTCTAACAGGGAGTTACAAAGTCGCAGACTTAGTTAATATGTACAAGTGTGTCATATCGTAGCAACAGAAACTGTTCTTTACCTTCTTTACAAAGAACTCATACATGAACACAGCCAGCATCTAGAAGTTAATCTTTATTAGATGGAAAAATATGATTAAATCATATATATGTATAGTTGTCTATTAGGAATCATGCGACATATTCAATTGTTACTTCTGAGCTGCAGCATAACGAAAGTTACACTGTACAATAAAGTTAACCACAACATAAAGATACCGGTAGTTAAAACTTCATCGCGTATCGCACTAGATATCATATAACTTTTGTTTTTTGACCAATCAGAAGGATTCTTTCTATTCTCTGCCTTGAAATCCGCTATTGTCATTGGTTCCGATGCAAACGAACCTCAGTAATAGCATAAGCGGTTATTTTGTCATATTTTTGCACTATTCAATGGGAGTTTAAATCAAATAATCATTTGACAATAATTTTATAAGCTATTTGTATCTGATAACAGTAGGAGACATTTGCAATTTAAATGTTCGGATGTACTACAAAATGTTTTTTCCGTAGAGCGCAAAAGGTATTTTCTCGTATGGTTTCCTAAATACGATTAGAATGTGAGCTATCGATCGTCAATCGACCGGTTTCCGTTCTAGTCAAATACTGACCGGTCTGTTAAATATATGTTTACCACAATACGCTATGTTATTCCACTCTCAAGCCATTGTATAAATGTGCCGACTGTTGGATATTTTATGTTATATTCCACTAGCGGCATATATCTTCCCGGTCTATTGATTGGTTAAGAACTCGAACTTTGACCCGAGCTGCAATTGTTATCGGCGTCATCAATAATTGAATGACGTCACATCCCGACCGTCACCTGTGCACCTTATTTGCATACGCGAAATACGACTTGGCCACGTTTCCCGTTGATTCAAACCGATATTATTGTGGTAGAACCAAGTCACATGACTAGTGATTTTTAGATATGGAATTTCACACTCGTAAGTTATTTTTTAAAGGTAACAAAAGACACTCGCTAAAGCTCGTGTCTTTTGTAACTTAAAAAAATTAACTTAATCGATTGAAATAAATTCCATATCCAACAACAACTTGTGGAAACCTCTATATATCTTGTGTCATCTGTGTTTCGTGAAACTAAGGTAAGCGTTTCTAATACTTATAAAAACACATGTTTTACTCATTACTAATTCAATTATATGAACACTACAATGCCATTGCAAATCGCAAATAAATTTTTTCTTTCTAGTCTTGATTTAATGTACATTTGTAAACCGTTAAATAATCGCTGTGTAGTTTGTCTAATGATTTCCATATTTGGAACTAGATAATAACTGACGTTTTAATATTTGCGCAAATCTCAAATACAAATGGTTCATAAGCAACATTCCGTAACTAAACAATTGATGAAATACTATTTTCTTTTCCTCATCGAAAGATACCGACGCAATCAAAACACTTTAATCCTATCATACGATGTTTGGTCTAGGAAGCACGTTCGACTTTGAAACGTATGCAACTTTCACGCTGTTTGTTAATTCGACGGGTGCACAATGCATTCTTAACAATAAATCTTAATAATGCATTCTTAACAATGCATTATTATGTGTCATCTAGGTCTCCACTACAATATAGAAGTCATTATTTTACTCATACAATCTCGTTATATATTAAATGCTTGAATGGTTCCGTATTCAGGAGATATGCATCAAAATTGTCTTCAGTTTTTGTTTCGCTGTGTTGTTGACCGTTTTGTGATTTATATGTGTATCAGTCATCAAATTAGAGCTCAAGTGTTGCTCACAGAAACCGACATGAGACCGTAATTGTTTTCTAAACGTAATCAATAACACGTTGTCCCTAAATCGCTGGTACTGATTTCAACTGGAAGGATTCTATTGAATCTGACGTATATTGCTCATGAATCTAGGAAACTTGACAAGTCGAAATTGCTCTCAAAATGGAAAACAAATGAAAAATACTAAACATAACAAAATAACAATAAGTCATAACAAAGGAACAAAACAACACGTGCTTACAGTTTGACGTTTACAAAAAGTATAACAGAAACAGTGACGTCATTATTTTCTATGTTTTGCAAAACATTCATAATTTTTCTGAATACATCTGTAGTTTTTGGAAGGCTAAATCCGCTTGACTTGATAAATTACGTATATTTAAGCAATAAACTGCCTAGATGCGGCAGACCTACTGGTATAACTGCCACATGTGTCACAGACAAACTGAATGGTGCGCGCTAGCGCACCATGATTGTTTGTCTGTGACACATGTGGCAGTTATACCAGTAGGTCTGCCGCATCTAGGCAGTTTATCGCTTATATTTACGTTCTATTAATGAATCGCAAAAAAATGATTTTTGCAAGTGAGATATTCATACGCCCTCAGGGCAACTTCAGTTATACTCTCATAGATGAAGCTGCTTTTGGTAGGGATTTACTAGTAATATATAAGGGCATTGCCACACCAAATGTAAATATATAATGTGATAACAGAATACAAATGTATGTCTAATAAGATGTAAGATACCTCAAATGCAAATGGTTCATAAGCAACAACATTTTCATCTAATAGACGACTTGTCAGTATGATCATGTCAAGGTATCGGGCCGACCACCACTGCGCTGGTGAAACTTTCTTTTTAAAGAACGCCGATGTGGCGCAGCTGTATAAGCTATGGGTACTTCTGGGTGGGCGATTGTCACCAAATTTTCTTCCTTCGTCGTTTGTGTTACTATGTTATATATATATATAATTAAAAATTGGATAAACAACAAGTAAAATAAAATTTACAAAACAAGATATCCCGTATGCTATTATTAATTGCTGCCCTTGATATTATTAATGTGTGTCAGTTACCTTTAATATAAAATATACGTAAACAACAAAAGGAAAGTAATTAGAAAATGGCCGCTACTAAACGTACATTGGTGTAAATTTCACAGAAGACGGAGCGATTCCTTATCTTTCAATTACTGCATCATTACACGCTTTGACATCTCTTTATTTTCTGTTAGCTACAAAATTGAATCAGTCATACAGTATAAGCATAAAAACTGGATCATGCAACTGTTTTGTACCTTTAAAGTCCCCAGGTGTGTAAATCAAAAAGGGAAAAATCAATCAAAATTAATCTCCAAGAATGGAAATTAAGTATGGTTTACATGTGAGTGACTAATCCCTGTGATTTTATAGGCTTTAAAACCGTTTTGATTGTTTGATATTATAGTATGCATTATATATTCATGCGTAATGAATAACAAATTGCTTTGAAAATGCAAATTCATAAACATACAAATAAATTGTGCACAGTGTGTCTCATTTTATCCAAAACTGTCTTCGTTCGTGCATATTCTTCCTTGTTTCAAACACGTTTTTGACACGATATGCAATACACTAGTTCTGAAATAAAATGTCTAGAACCTATATATATATATATTAAGTGACACCACCGGGGTATTAAGGTAACTATTTCTGTAGCAGATATAACACAGACATTCAATCAACGGTAAATTATGAAACGACGAAAATACCAAATGTGCACGAAGAAATATAATAGAAAACTGTAAACCATACATATTGGAGTTCGGACTGTTCCAAGCACTTGGTTGTTAGGGCTAGACGCCTTGCGTCAACGCGCATCGCGTGCAGAGCTCCGTATCCATTGGGTCGATGGTCAAGCTTCTACTTTCATATTGCCTATTGAAACCCGTCCAGGGAGCATCGGTGTGACAGTACGGAGAGACATCACGATGAGACGACTTCATCTGTAAATGCTCTATCTTAATACAGCAATTTGTATACTCTTAGTAACTCTACCAGGAAGATATACATCCCTGTTTCATTAAGTATAATCGTTGTCACCATAAATCCCTGCTCTGTGTCGTGACCGTGTTCATCCAGTACACTGTCTGACGTTTTGTTACTTTCAATACCTGTCCAGGATTGCGATAAAATAGCAACGAGAGTGAACATTATTCAGTGAACAGGAAATTTTGGTAACATAGCCAGACATTTCTCTTAACAGTTAACAAGTATACAGTTGCATCATACAGCGCCTATATGGTTTGATGGCTTTGCCGCGGAGTGACGTTTTAACAGGTACCAGAACATTTGGGGTCGTAAAAAGAAGAACTGTATCGTACTGCTTGTTCGGAGCTGCTCAATCAGTTTTCATCCGAATTCAAACTGTGAGGTGCATTTAGACTGGAACATGACAATACTTTATTATGAGTTTGTTCGTGTGTGCGTGCGTACATGCGCGTACATGACTAATAATTGCTAGATCAGACTGACCCTCAATATAAAAGCGAATATCACATCTGTCAAAAGGTATTATGTTATGTATATGGATATATTAATACATGATGTTTATGAAAGTGACTATATACGTCAAAATGCACATAGAACATAACGACCTTTAAACACACAGAAATAGTATTGACATGCGCCACCTTTTGATGTAACCGTTGGAATTTTACCGATCATCAACAGCACTCTAATCACGGTAAGTCATTTATTATACTTAACAGCTTTCTGAGTTAATCTCAGACCATTATTTACATTATGATTAAATTAAATGCAATAGTGCGTAAAATATCTTGCATTAAATGTACACAAGAATGGCGTGTTACTGGTGATACGTATCTAAATCTGAGTACTTGCACACAGGAAAGGTTTCGAACTATCTTTGAAAAAGCAGTAATTTATCAGAAATGCTTTTTCATTTTGGCATGCCATCAGCTATAGATCTAGTTTTATTATTTAGAACTAATGTTTACGACTTTTTACACCAAAAAGCTCTTCAGGACTCTCCACAACATTACTTAGCCGAAGTATCGATGTACGATGTGTTTCATCCGGTCTATAGGAGACCACAGGATGTATTGAAATTGTCCAGTTATGTATAGCCTGGTAAAAAAGTAGATAAGCATCTTAATGACGGTTCCTGGTCGATAATGAATTGATACTTTTCTTGCACAATACACAATAAGTCGTTGATTCATTGGTTACATTCTCGAATCTACTAAGCTTATCCTTGAATGAACAATTCCCTGCAACTATGAACTGGTCATGATACAAGAGAGTTACATAAAACCGCTTTCTTTCTGTATTCTCTGTGAAAAGTATGCCGTCTTAAAGAATAGTTTTCTTCTTTTTAACTATTTTATTTTTGTATTAAGTTTAAAGCGTATTGGTACTATTGTTGTATATCAAATAGATACGTAAGAGTAGTTGTCACTCGTTCTTTTCCTTTCGTAATTACTTTTAACTGTAGAACTAACGTGGTACAATGTCGAATATGCTTTAAGAATATAGAAAATTATGAATTAACGAAGGTAAAAAAAATGTACAATATGAGACAATACAATTTTGTCCATAAATGTGCGCAATTAAAAAAAACGGATTGTTTTCAAGATTGACTTACTTCCATGATGCTGTTTCTTGCAACGATTCCATGCTCTATTTATTGCCAGGGTAAAATATTTATTTTCTATCATCCACTGATTTTATAAAAAGTAACATTATCCTGCACATGATAAGACGCATTGACAGAGCACTGCAAATAGCAATAGCAAAATTAGGGCCGTTAGTGTATTATGTAAGGAAATAGACGTCGCATGTTCTATAGGCTGTCCTGAAGGCAACAGAATCAGTCATATCGGGACAGAAATATGAAAGAAATCTTACACACATGAATAAACCAATGGGGGAAAAACTGTATTACAGTTTAAAATGTAATAAACGGCATATATTGTATAATAGTAAACCCTTTGATATGTCCTATGATACTTACAGAATGTGTAAATGAATTGTAAAAATAAACACAATATCAGCAACATCAATACAAAATCAGCGTTATAGTTAAGACAAGCATTGATCAAACTGCACCATACAGCTGCTTCGTCCTACTAGGACGCATTTGTGGTCCCAAGAACGTTTATACTTAGGAGGCGAAGCATGTGTCCTAAGAATGGCAAGAAATGCAGGTGGGCCATAAGAGGTATCTCGAGTCATTTTACGATGAACATATGCTTCATTTATGAAAACGTCAATCCTTGATCTTTGTCAATTTACGGAACTAAGTACGATATGTGCGACATCCTACATATTATATTGTAAGATAATAGTTAAATGAGTCTAACGTCATATGTAGTTTATATTTCGTGATTTTATACTTTCAAATGTATATTACATGTGTAGATCGAGTGGCACATTTAAAAGGATTGTAGAAATTACAAGCAAGTCAAAATATGTAACCGGCAATTTTGTTTTCAGTCTTTTTTTAATAATTTTTGCAAAGTGTGTACTAAGTTTAGGCCTCAATTAATATAATGTTATTGAACTAACGTGTCCACTGAGATACGATTTGGCTTACCGGAATTCCCTCTTTACGTTCAAACAAGATGTAACAGCTAAATTAAATAGTATTCTATGAAAATGGGGGTATTCCTGGAATTGTAACTAGATGAAGTATGGTGAAGAGCATAATGGAAAATTGCGAATAAATAAAACTTTTTTTTTCCACAGCAAAATGTATATATTAATGATTTTGTGAAATTATTGCAATGGACAGAGCACATGAATTTTCAAAAAATAAATCAAGATATTATCACAGTACCCTCGAGTAAGAAACATTATTGCTGATTCAATACACAACGAAAGAAAGCACAGTATTTACATAGGAAATATATCAACAATTACAAGAATAGCTACGAAAATGTCAATATGCCAATGGAAACAAAAACACATCACACCGTCGACAAATAGGATAAATGTCACAAAGGTGACCATGATAAATGTTCGTACA
This sequence comes from Pecten maximus, assembly GCF_902652985.1. Classification (NCBI taxonomy): domain Eukaryota; kingdom Metazoa; phylum Mollusca; class Bivalvia; order Pectinida; family Pectinidae; genus Pecten; species Pecten maximus. Next base: position 12,816,144 of record NC_047023.1, on the reverse strand, counting down.
ACGTCGTTAGAGAGCGTCATGATGATATCTAACAAGTGGTAAGTATGATGAAGAAGGAAACGAATATATAATATTAAGGTACAATGTATATTAAAATTTGAAAGCAAAGACATGGTGCAGTTGTCTTTTGACGCATAATCTGTAACTCGATACATTTTAATTGCCAGTTAGCGGTGGCGGTTCTTATTTGCTATCCTAGTTAGCAGACCCATCACTAGGGCATTGATCTGTGATTCATGAAGGCCAGACTTCCGTTCTTCTATCTTTGCTAATGAACACAAAGCGAAAGATTTTCGTCGTGTGATCGATCTGATCGGTTCCTTCCTATCTGATGCAGTATATCTACAATGTTCGGTTTTAGTCGATTATAAGTATTACCACCTAAACGAGGAATTTTACGAGTTCTATCCCCGGACCGAGACAAACCAAAGAGTGTAAAGCTGGTATTTCCTGTTCCTTGGTTAGCCTTTGGCTTGCCATCACTTGCTGGTGAGGATTGCCCGTTGTCGGTATCGCGTGACCTGTTGAGGTGTAATGTTACATCATTACAATATTATGGGATTACAAAATTAGTCGTTATTAGCCCATTACCCATAGACATGATTATTATGTGTCTAACTGCGAATCAAAACCGAAACAGAATGTATGGGAATAAACGTTGGTTTAAAATCGAATTGTTGTTATATTTAAAAGATCAAGGAGCCATGTTTGATCAGTGCTTTTTGCATCTTTAAAAAATCAGCTTCATGTACACACGATAATTTCAAAACACAGATGAAAACATGCTTACCTATTAACATTTTAGTTTAAAAGTTTAAATAAATGATGCTTTTGTCTTCCTTGTGAAACAGACCAACGACATTCAGATGGTATATACAATCTATAAACAGTTCCAAATGAAGTTAAAAACCTTCTATCAAATCGCAAAAATATATATCGTGTAGGTTGAGGCCAAGGCATGGTTACACTGGTTGGAAATGTTTTTCATCGCTTTTCAGTGCATAAGGAGTATAGGATGACCAATCAAGAGTCAATTACGCCTCTACCGTCCCTACTTTTCAGAACGAGTATGCCATACATTAAAAGATCAATAGAATTTAAATTATTTCCAATAAGGAAAATGTGTGTTTCGATCAACATGTAGACGTGATAAGGTCATTTTACTGCACGGACCGGTTTTACATGACATGTCATTGAGGTACGAAGCGCTGTGCATTATGATATTTGGACGGAACGTTATGTCACTAACATTACTACTTATAGGAAAAGCATTCAGGTTATCTTGCTTAGAATCAGAGCGAGAGTCATATGACACGTCGTCGGTAACTCACACTTGATGGAACAGGCGCTATAACCTACGATAGCAAGTTAACATACACATAACGAGACTGTCGTAGGAGATACCAACTACGCAGGATATGTAGCTGTTTTCAGTTCATTTGTTCTTATTATGTGTAAACGGGGTACTATCGTAATGTGACGTCATATGTGATGACGTAACAACTATAAAACAAGCTCTTCATATATTTGTTAAGATACTCTATTGTTCATTACGCCTTCATGAACCTGAAATAAACATTATCATTATCGTAATACATCGATAACGCTAGTTCCTCTCGTGCGCCTGCAGATATGTATTAATAAATTAATGTCCCACACGTAGCCGTAAGGCATCAATAACTGCACTTCCATGAAGCGCACTGAAAATGCTTTTGTGTAAAACAGTCCAGATAAAGTTTATATTTATACAAGACTGATAAGGAAATAAACTTAACTTTATTTTTTTTTATTAAGATAATATCTAATAGTGTGAATTATGTTATTTTCGTTGTTTTGAAACCAGAGCGGATTAAATAAACAAATAAACTCTCCAAGAGTTAGTTCTTATGAATAAAAATCACTATGAAATACCCATAGAAGATACCCGTCGTGACAGGCAAAATATATAAAGATAAAACAATTAACTTGTTAAAATGTAGTTTACTCCCGAAAATGGAGTCGGAACACAACGTCATTTCCTAAGAGAAGCATTATTATAGTTCCAAATTGTGTCATGATAAAAAGGCTGTCTATAGCACTAATATACTATCCTCGCTCTCATTAATACTGATAGTCATAAATGGAAATATTGACCATTGTTTTTAAATTCATTGATATTTTAGGATAAAAAAAATGAAATGAAACAATGTTCACGAATTTTGCGATATGATGATTTTACATTTGTAACTCGAGCTATCTGAGAGATGTGCGTCGTCATTATCGTAACATCTAAGCATGTTATCGTGTATTTAGGTGTTGACAGCGTGCATGTTACAAATGTTATCTTAGTTACATCCTCGTTACATTGTACCAGTAATCAATCTAACACCATCTCGCAATCAACGCGGTCTGTGTGGACGCGTTGTTATCTCGGCTACATCCTGTGGCATTGGTATGGGGCCTCAAGTTGCGGTTTGTTTATTTTCTGATATTAATAATTGATTAATAACTATTAGGAAATTTTCACTGGATTACTTATTACAATAGATTAACCCTCATTAAACAGGGGTAAAGACAAGGATGTGATGTACGCTAGATACATGAAATCGTCCCCATCCGTCACCAAAACTTTTTCTCTTCACGGTTGATTCAACCTGTAGTAGTTTCTTTCTAATGTCGTCAGTGATGAATGGTTGAATACTACTTATATGACATAAAAATGATAATTCATTAAATACAATTAGATGAAAACTTAAATATATCACCTATCCCCCGTAAAAGACACCAGAGGAGTAAGAAAATAAAGTCGTCTCGCTGAATGCCAGTCAGTCTGGCCGTCTTGCCTTTCATCCGTCCGCATTCACACAGGTATACCTGAACGGTGAATTTACAATTCATACAGTAAAGTAGTAGGTTTAAAACATACAAATGTTGTTTATTTGTAGTTTATTGTTAATAATATTATAATCAATTATCAAATATCACGAAATTTTAGGTTTCTAATTAATTATTGGTTATGCACTGAACCCCACTAGTTCATTCTCTTCGTCTGGCTGTATCGCTGGGTATCTTGAGTGTGAGTAATCGAGTGTGTTGGCATTTGTCTTGCCACAATGGACACTATAAATATGGAACTTGATCAGCATTATACCAGATAGACTTAGGAATGAAGTGTCGATTGAAATTTTTGGATAATTTAAATAGAGGAATGGCAAAACTCGATTTCGGGATTTTTCGACTATTGGAACAAAGTCATCGTTGTTTAAAACTACATAACTTGGCAGAGCACGACAGATTGGGGCATGAAAGGTCGCAGGTTAAGGTCACTTTTCCGGATAATAAATTGAGAATGGGTTGTAGAATAAAAATCCCTATCAGAGGAGAGCAGAAGCTTGATGATTTTTAGTGTGCGTGGTGGAGGAAGGTTTGCGGCAGGAAAGGTGAAGTGTCGACTTCAAATTTGCTGAAATATATTTAAAAAATCAAATAAAAATTATTTTTCGATGGTACCTCACGAATTTTGTAGGGAACCCCACAATCTGACCAACTTGAAATTTTGACTGATTTTGGAAATAAACAGAGCCTGGATATTTGTTTCTGATTGAACTAGCCTTATGTGAAAGCCACCACCAATACAATTAAAATGCATCAAGGTAAATGTGTTTTGCTTGTGCCTTACAAGGCTTATTAGAAAGCATGTGATAACAAAACATATAATTTATACGATATACTTTGTCCTTTACCTACATATCATGCTATCTTACAAATCTGTGGTTTCGTAGACCTCTATTATCTATAAACATCAGAGTCACTATGACTAGTCATAGATTTTTGCTTGATACGTTATCATCACAATGCCGCGTCGGTGGCTTCTTTTCGGTGTACATACTGCATTCGGCGCTTTCTCCTGAATTCAACTATTCCTTAAATTGCGATTATCTATCAAATTAAAATATTGTTCGTCCTTACTTGCTATGTCTTTATCTTGAAAACGTTTCAAAAGTTTAATGTGATTAAAGGAAGGCAATTCATCAAAAGGATTTAATTCAAAATATTTGATCCGGTAACATTTGTTTCAAAGAACATCAATCATAAAAAGCATTCCTGAACACGTAATAAAGCAACCTCATTAATACAGTCATTAATACGTCATTTTTTCGGGCGTAAAATTAATTATAGTTGATATTTTTTGCGAGATTTAATTGATTTCCGCGCTACACATAATATATCTTCCTTACCAATCAAGGAATTCATATCTGTGGATAGTAGAGAAATACATCAAACCTGCAGCGTATGAGAAACGTCTTAATGAACAAAGCTCAGGCAGAAGGAATCGTTGCTCAAACAAGGATTTGTTTCTGCTTGATTGGATATCACATTGTTAAATCAATATAACAGAGAGCATTTTGTTCACCTACACATGACATCAAAGTTGTGGTAGTGGCCTAAATATATGTAAGACAGTAGACGTTAATTAACAACATTGGACCATTTAACAAAACAAGAAAAAAATCAAACTAGATCCTACATGAAAAAGAATACGAAGAAAACCTCGACAGAAAACAAAGCAAATCCCCGAGACTAGACTGCAACTGTAAACAGTGTCATTGAAGATAACGCTTGTGTTGTTAGGTTACAAGGAACTTAATGACAGGACAACTCAACTGGTTCACGCTTTTCAATAATGGGATGGAATTGTACTTGTTAGCTATTTTGCTTTGAAAACAGCTAAAAGAATGTTACTCTAATGTAATGTGGCGTGAAAAAAAGAACTCTCACGAGGCAATTCCCCTACTAAAGTAATTATAAGAAAGTTTATCTAAAGTGTCCAGATTTCTGAGTGAAAAACTGCAATCTGATTAAATTGCAATAAATAAAACGCTTGGCAGAGTTTAAGTTGAAATATTTAACGATGCCAGAGGAATGTGTTAACTCTAACGAATGTCTGAGTTTGCCTGATTAAGTTCGAGATCGGTCGTTGACAAGATGACAAACAGTCGAATCTAACTATTGTAGAAAAACACGTTTGTTAGGTTTTCTGATGCGTTGAGCGTGGATGCAATTTATCGCAATGTCTACTGAACACAGAGCTTGGTATTCAAGGTTTCACAATATATACAAATGAGTATTTATGACGGCAGACATTCCTCTCTACAATGCATTTCCCCTGTCTACTGAAATTCCCAAACTATCATTCAATTAATAACATTATTATATCCCCAGAGTGGAGGTCATTTGCGATTTTTTCCCATTCAGATTGGATATGTCGAATTAGAGAAGGCTTGTCGTTATTTCTGTAAGTGTGATTAACTTTATGCTGCAGTTGCGTCATGTGTTTTTCCGTTGTGAAGTCCCCATTCCCATCCCCTTCGAATCGAGGCTGCATCTGTGTAATAACGTTACAGAATATCTAGTAAGGTTACATCGTAGTGGGGTTATTTAAAAAAAAAAAAAAATTGCATGCATGAAATACTGTAAACGTGGCTATTTTTGCAGGGGATTAATTTTGCGATTACGATATGTAAACTATACGCGTTGGGGTGATTTTCGCGATCGATACACCTTCGTTGGTAGTTCGAGATTATGCAAATTGATATCAAAATAATACGCGTGGGGGGACTTTTCGCGATCAAAAGGTCTACGTGTAATTAGCGCAAATTTCCCCTTTGTCTAAATTTCCACGTTAACAGTATTGATGTTTACACTTCGGCAAACTTTAGTCTGGCTCTAAATAATACATGGTTGTCAGTGGGTGAGGTCGGGTCGGTACACACACTATTTTTTTTTTTTTTTTTTTTCGAAGTTGAGGTGTAAGTTTAAATATTTTTACGGAAATGTGATAAAAAAGATGGTGGTATCGTAGGAACTATATTCTGTCTACTTCCTGTAGTTGATGCCTTTCCCGCCAGATTGGAATTAGCTGTTTTGCCATTCCCTAAATTGTCGGGGTTTAAACGTCCAATAAATGACGTGTTTTGGTTATTTCATTTACTGTTCAAATGTAAACATAAAAATATTTTATCTTTTTTGTTGTTTACTTGCGCGAACACTGCATTTTTTACTGATATTTCAACGTTACGCTTGTCAGTTCAAATATCTGTATCAATGCAGTTTACACACCAGTAAACAGCAAAAAAAGATGGTTTCTTAATTTACGACATTTTGAAACCGTCTTCGCCGAAAGGCGATGGCAAAAAGATTGAGGATGAAAGTTAAAGAACGAAATTAGCTTACTCCAACAACATGTAAAGATAAACAGTATCACGCTCAAATGCATTTATGTAGTCAAAACTAAACAAAACAGCTATTATTAATCCCCTTTCCTGCTTAGAAAACCATGCAATTACAGGATGCAAGAGTTATCTCCATCAATGTATATCAACCTTTTCACTAGGACCTTTAAGTGGGGCTATTTGGTCAGACGCAGATAGGGGCCACGATAGCTCCGTCGGATAGAACGCCGACCACGTTAGGTGAAGATCCGAGGAGCATCGATCCCTGCCCGTGTCGGTTTGTGTTTCTTGGGAAGCTGAGAAACGGACCGGTCCGTTCTGTCATGGTTGTGTCCCTGGACAATGCATTTTAACTTTACTGACGGGTCTCCCGTATTTTGTTCAGTGGGGTAGTCACCAACTACTACCAGAGGAAATCGCCTCAAAACGAGGGCGGTATAATCAATGAAGAAGTTTAGACTCAATTCATTTATTGACATGATCTGCAGGTGCTAGTTAGCCATACTTATTTCAACATAGGTTAATTTAGCAATCATTGGTGCCACATGTACCTCATGTAATCACTTTTCAAAGGACTTTGGTGGATATCTTTAATGATAGATCTGTCTGCAAAAAGTCATTTACCAAATACATATAACAATAACCAATTATGAAAACCTTCCAACTCCTTATTACGAAACTCTTGTTGAACATTACGACATAAAACGGAACGCCTGAGGATAGAACTTGTGTTGGGCAATGCTGTTTATGACAGTTGTCATCAAATTGTATCAGATTTCGTTGGCAGAAAAAGAACAAATCACAAAAAATATCCACAACGCCAAATATTAAAATAAAAATAAATAAAAATTAAAAAAAAACAAAAAAAAACGAAAGATGCTGTTGAGTCGACAGATAAAAGGGCAACTGGTTGACTCTGGAATTAATTAAGTAACACCCTTCCCATTGACCTGGGCGGCCGGCGCCCGATTCCCTGATAAGGCATGAAAAGATTCGGGGTCACCTGCCCGACCACGTGAGTTTTCCCCGGGTACTGCGGTCTTCTCCAACACTAAGAGCCCTCGCGCAATTCAATCCGGACCAACAAGTGTGATTTATATGAATTTATATAACTTGTTTCGTAATTATTGTAAAACATGTAAAATTTATATGGTTATAGTGTTGGATAAAGGTAACGATTAAGACCAAACTGTATTTTGGAGAAAGCTTACTGATTGGTACCTGGCTAAAAAAATATATAAATAAATATGCTGTTGCATACATGTGCGATGATAATCTAATTATCTGGACACAGTTCAAAACAATGCATGCAAAATATGTGAAGGTTTCCATTGCTTTTCCTCATTTCTGAATATGTGGTAAGTTAAAGCGCCTAAAGCAGCAACGAAACATATCTTTTCTAATGGAAGAACAGTACTAAGTGCGAAAAAGATACAATGTCTTCCACGTTCCAGAATGAATTGAGAGTCAGATGCTGTAGAGAAAAAAAGAACTGTACTTCACCATACAGTTCTTCGTTCTTCTCTGGCTTGCCAATGATTATAAACGAGCTTTTCTCACACGATTCAGACATCACTTCTTGTTAGTTTATATATGTATTCTATAAGTAGTATGTATATGCAGTTTGGTGTGAAATTATGATTGCCTATTTATATTCGTTGAGTGATATTTTTCAATATTAATAAATAAAATGTCAAATATCGGTTGCAATATCAGTAATAAAATATTAAGGAAATATAACATAATATATAACAGAATATGCAAAAATTCTGCCCAGCCGTAAACACATATCCAATTCGGAAATTGGGAATTGAGTACATGATAATATATGGATCTTCGCATGTTTAGAGGAAAGTTGCGGAGCTCTTCCCTAGCTAGTTACTGAATTGAAAACGAATCAGTCTATATAAATGACGATGCGTGTTTAAAAGTAGTAGGTAAGAACCCAGACCGCGGCTTGATAGATTTTCTTGGAACATGTGTTGTTTGTTCGAGGAACACGGGGAATTTTCTGAATACATGTAATAGCTTTGTGGTGGTAAGACGTACTGTCGTCTGTTATGTGTTTTTTTTTTTTTTTTTTTTATTCTTCCATGAAAATAAATATGTGTACATGTCTTTATTTGGAAACGCTCCAATAGAATATCATCAATGTAAACTTTTTTTTTTAATTTTAAAACAATTGCGAAACAAGTTATATCAACTTAAATTAATCACGCTTGATGGTCCGAAACGAAGCGCCCGTGTGGGTGTTACTGTGGGAGGAAACCGGAGTACCCGGGGGAAGACCCACGTGGTCGGGAAGGTGACCCCATAACTTTTCATGTCCGATCGGGGAATCGAGCCCCGGCCGCCTCGGTGAAAGGCATGTGTGTTACCACTGTGCCACCCGACCACCCATACCATCATCAATATCATCAATTCCCACTGCCCCGTCCATAACCGTGTTTTTTTTCAAATATTGCTGCCGAAACATTATTTTCTTTTATTTTTGTATTGATGAAGGTCCGTCGTTATTTTAATTCATTTGGACTTAAACAACCTTAGAAAAAGACGTTCACAAACAAAATATGTCAAATACAAACCAAACGTGTATGCAATAACGTGTTGCAAACATAGCAATTGTAAAAGAATTCTGTCTTACAAATATCTTTATATACATTGTATGAAGAATTATTGACATGAAATTACGGATATTCGATAGATTCTCATTATCGGGTCACTTTGAACGAGATTTTGGTAAAAACCCTCGACTGATAAAAATAGAGCGAAGCCATACACTTTACATTATAGGGCATCGGCGCCATGCAATATAGGCAGGGCATCATTCCTACCTTATATAGGCTAGTAGAGTATATGTTATCTATGTAATGATTTCGATAACTTTGCAACTGGGAAATTTAAGATTTGATACAAACTGTTTCAAATCGGCAGTTTAAAACCTAGATATCAAGCCGTTTTTGGCGACACGGTTTCGTAATTGCCTATTAAATCCATATTTGTACAAGGTGAAATGGCATTGAAACATTGTTACATTTTAAATGGCGAAGCTAGATAATAGCATTTGGTGTACTCAGGTTTCAAATATAGAGAAGTGGTTTTCCCAATCCAGTTGTTAATAAATTCATCAAATTATTGGTTTCATTCCATTTGCAATACTTACCCTCTGGAATTTGAAGTACATCATGAATCCTACCAGAAGATTAAACCTGAAAAATACAGAATCAATTTGGCATTCAAGGGACTTAAAGATTGACCATTAAGACATTCGGGCATATTTATTCCTGACATCGCCAATGGACTGCAGCAAATTTTAAGACTGCCTTTGAAACAAGATGAAATTGGAGATATCATGTGATAATGATTTTTCCGGCTTGGCGCCGGTAGTCGACCTTGATCAGACATTTTAGGAAAATCAAATTATCAAATGAGAATAGTCGTGCAATTTGGTATCGCTAAAGCTGGTTAACGGCCGATAGCAGAATACGCTTGAGTGCCCGGTATATGTCTACAGAATAGCAAAACCTATAAATCGTTTATTTTCACCAAAGCATGCTTCATTTCCAGCGAGACAACGTGTTATTCGTAATTATAGTGTTGAAATCTGTTTTCATTCTTGAATGATCCATTTTGGACTGCCATTCTCTCATAACATGAGTCTAAAAAACATTCATGTTCTTTTCTGCGCTTATCTTTGGTTTTAGCAAAACTGCAAATACAATCTTAAACATATACTAAATTACCTCAATCCGTTTCTTGGGTTCCATAGGTATTATAGCATTATCATTTGTCAATGTCTTAAATCAGATAATTTCTCTCTTCCGGCATTCTCCTTGACGTGACATACATTGCGCCTTGCCACCTCTGCAATGGAAAACCTTTTAAACACTTCTTTGGCAAACATTTTAAGTATAGTTTACCATTAATGGAATCTCATTCAAGCTCTTTTATAATCTTGATTTGTGGTTTAATGTGATGTTCTTTTGCAGGTTTCCTTATTTACCGTAGATATATGTTCTGTAAAAAGAAATATTAAAATGTTTCATCTGACAAGGCTAATTTTCTTTTCAAATTACTTTCCTTTTTTTTTATTTGGTTATCCTTGAATTTGTCGTTCCTTGCTGGCGTTTAGAATGTGTGATGGCAGAAATAAATTGTATCAATTCAGTTCACTCGATATGTCGTCTTGAAAAAAAAAACTTGATCGACATAAACACAATTCATGTATTCTATACATATATAATATCAATGTGCACTCCAGGCAAATTTGCAATTTAAATCAAATCCATTCTTCCTTTTTCCATCAATATTGTGTGAGAGTTAATGTAATTGATAAAGTGCCGAGTGCTTTACAATGCCAGGAATAACAACATTGAAAATAATCTTCAGAGTACCTCTGTCTTCACCAAGTGCACAAGCATATTTAATATTCTTCAATTTGAATTCATACCGACATATTTCAAGCTCGATCACATTATAAGTTGTACAAATATCTAATTCATAGAAATACCACGCATCACAAGAAATGTTCTTATGACCTAATTTAATATAAAAAAAATCGTCATCGCCTTTCAAAGTGTTGGCATGACAACTACAAATATCAGTTGATACAAGACGTGTTCATTTAAATTTGATATGAATCATTTTAATGGAATATTTAAAAACAAATTGCAATAACGAATCTAATACCAATCACAAATAATGAGAAGGGAAAAAATGATTTTTTTTCGGACTAAATGACACTACAAATTGCAATAGAGAAAGATTGTTTTCTCGCAAAAATGAATTGGCAAACCCGTAGTACTTGCGTTAGGACTAGAAATTAAGAAACTGTTATAATAATATTATTACCAAAAATATTTCCATCTTTGCTCAAACAATACATCAACTCCAACTAGCGCTACGGATTACATTTCTTGTATAGAAATCTAAAACACGAGTTCGTACCTAAATATAGTAACAATAGACTTGCCCGTATTCCATACAGTCAAAATCCAAAATTAAATCATTCAGTTCGCTTCTAGAACAGCGACATTTTAATGAAATTATATGAACCCCAAACCTGCGCTTCGGGATGATAGAACAATACAACAACATGAGTTCATACCGAATACATTGCAAGTGATACACAATGACATCCATAGAAAAACTATACACACAATTTTGACGTGTTTAAATGTTATAAGCAAACAAGAAACTATAACTTAGCAATTCATTGAAGAGTATTCATTTTTCAGTGACAATAGCAAATTTTGATGAAAATAAGCTGTCCCGATATTTTTAGGGGGTCTAATGGAGGGACACTTTTTCCCAAATTCTGTTTTCCAAAAAACACATAAAAAATGCTGTTATTTTTAAGATATACTATAATATTACATGTTATTTTGTGAAATTATGCTCTCAATTCAACAGTTTTTTTTACAAAGACACTTATATCAAACATGTTGCATTGGGACGATTTGTTGATCATTAATAACGAACGTGACTATTGATACACTAGACTATGAAAAACATTGACATAAAAAGCTAACAGACATAAAGTACAATAAACAAAATTTGATGTTATTGCATGTTTGCCAGTGAAATATACAGAGGAAATTGAATGGTTTCCCGTTTAATATAACATATATTTCACGGGTATGACAGAATATCGATATTTTCACGAGTGCAAAGCTCATAGCTGCAGTGAAAGTATTAGTTTTGTTAGATTGGTGAATTTCTATATTTCACTGGCAAAAATGCAAAATTAAATTGCAATGATCAGTCCTTTCAAAATGGCACTGTCAAGTTTACGTGGAGTAACGTCACAAAGAGATGACGTCATAAAGTATGTAACTGATTCCCGCACTTTTTGGCACTATTAATTTTTCGATTTTTTTAAATTTTGTTTTCAAGTATATAATATGAAATAAAAACAAAATTGAATAGTTTCCTGTTTGATATAACATATAGATATATGTATATATATATGGCAGTGCATTTTAAGTAACTCTGAAGCTTGCTCGTGTGCACTATTCCCTTGATATCACGATCTCTATCATATATGCTTATCTTTAACAGGTTATGACGTCATAAGTGACAGGATGTCAACAATGCCTCTACAGCCCTACGCATCCGGAATGGTTGCTGAAAGTTCCAATATGTCCGATCTAGACTATTTGATGACTACCATGGACCCTTTCAACTCTACCCATGATTCTGGGAACGCCACGAGATGCCGATCAGTTCATGACAAGGAGTACAATCAAAAGATCAGAATAATCAATTTGTATATAACTTTGATTCTTGGAACCCTTGGCGGAATCATGGTGTTAGCTTGGATGTCGAACAATCGGAGATTGAAGACAAGGATGAACAGTCTGTCACGTGTCAACAGTTTCATTTTGAATTTGACAATTGCCGATCTAGCCGTCATGTTCCTAGCTGTACTTACGCAGCTGATATGGGAGTACCAGGATAAGCGAGAGTGGGGAGCCGGAGCCTTCCTCTGTAAGATGGTCAAGTTCTGTCAAAGCTTTACTCTCATGGCTAGTACTAATATGTTAGTGGTCATTGCTATTGATCGACACCAGGCAATACTACGTCCACTGAAGACGCCAATTGCGGTAAGTGTTACATGTTAGCTACTATTTGTCCATTCATTTCCGACAAGACCACATTAGCTTGTCATCGCCGCTGTTACCTTTAGAGATGGGGTTGTGAAAAGTTCGTGGCCTCGCAGACATCAACAAATGGGTCATCAAATATGTTCCTTCGAATTTGAAGACACTTCTGAAGGTATGACTTCCATATAGAAAACATAGAAGAACTCCTCGTTTGAGTGGTGACTATAAATTGTTTGTATTTTCTTTTTGACGTCTTGCAACTATGAAAACGGAGCGACCGTATGATGTTGATACTCTTCACGCTGACCAATGGCATACATACCCAGACAAAACAAGTACCATAACCCAACCAAGACACATTTGACTACTACAAGTGACAGTTTCTCATTGCAAAAACGCTCAAAAATAATAAACATTTTCTCAGAATTTACTAAGATCCTTAACAAGTCGCTTGACGCTACATATATTAATAGTATGGTTGACAGTTTATCTTTACCATTGATACATATACGTTTATCATGACAAAAACGCATAATTTCACAATCTGTCCTTTTTGTACATCAGCCTGAGTTTAAAATTACAAAGTAGCCGGGGAAATATTCATGAAGCATAGACTAGAATACCGTATAGGAACGGGAAAACAATATGTTCGATATACCTCACTATGTATCGCAGAATGCGAATGAATGATGATTCCTTGCAGAATTCGAGGTTTATCTGACATGTTTATTAAAATATACTATGAATGATTTTTGATACGATAACGGGGAATAATTCGTTTTAACATTAGAAGTTATCGAAAACTGCATCTGAAACCGTCTTCTCTGTCCAGAGATATAGGCCGTGACGTCGCATACATTGCTTTTGTTTTGATATGAATATCTGTAGTATACACTTACTGCATGCGTTCTGTGGTCATTCATTACAAACTTGACGTGAATATTTTCAACATTTTGTTAGCAAGACTCCTGTTTGATTGTGGACCTGTAGGGAACAAGGTTTAGTCTCCGAACAGCTAAAACAGATTATCTTATATCGCAGTTTTTGTATAGTCGATCTTTATAATATTGTATAGATATCAGTGTGGGTATTGATATCGGATCATCATGTATACGGAGCGGGGGATGTGCACACATATCTGTATCTAATAACATCCGTGTTTTGAGTCTTGAGCTTCACATAGGATATATTGTTTTTATTTTCTTTTGTATTTGAAATATTGATATCTATAACAAATACCCGAACAAAGCTTACAATTTAGGCAACGATGTTTACTTTGACGTGACTTTAGACCTACATTTTGGTCTCATCTGCTCAGATTTTGACTACACGTAGCGATGGCTTGTTGAAGAGTTATCGGAATTCGAAAAGTCTCAATACTACCTATAATACATCAATGTAAAACAGGAGCTGGAGAGTCGACCATATCGGCCTATTTGTGGAATGCGAATCAACATGAAAAGTCCCTGCTAGTCCTAGCGTACCTGTATAAGTTTATGTAAGTTTATACCTTACTCGAGTATATCTAGATTACACTTGCAATGTGTGATCTGAAACTCGTATGAATATGTAGTCTTATATGATAACATTTATGAGAAGTAATGTGTAAATAATTGTTATTTATCTCTTATTGTGTACACAAATTTCGTCTATAATCTACACAATGTATTTTGTTTCGAAACTCCATCGCGTTACGACCTGAGGTACTGGAAAAATTACCGATCACCAATTAATAATTCCGTTTCAAAATATTGACCAAATGTCTAAGCTTTTCAATATACCATATCCATAAATGCCAAGTACAGTGATACCGCTTCATATTACATGGTAATATCTGACCTCATGCTTCGTCTGTTTAATTTGCTTATACATAATATGGCGAATATTGCACACTTGTGACGTCCCATCTAAATAGGTCAATATCTAGGAAGAAAGACATTCGCATTCAGGTGTGAATTCCATGAAATCGCGCATATCTCGAAATGATACAGTATTTTTACATAACTTCATCACAGTACTTTATCTTAGAATGTTAAATTTCAATAGGTAACAATAACAAAAATCATCCATAATACACTTTAATGGGACGTAGACAGAATAAACAGATATGAAATTCAAAGAAATACTGACTCCAATTGTTATAATAAGGCACGATATCAATGTTGGTCTCTTCAATACCCCTCTAATCGAAAGTATTTGTTATTTGTCATGTTTTCAAAAACATCATTCCATCTGAAATTTCTTCATTTGTGACTCTTATAGTTATCTTTCGTGGTGTGTTGGCATGACAACTACAAATATCATTTATAAACGACGGGTTCATTTAAATTTAACATGAATCATTTCTTCGAACATTTCAAAATTAAAATAACGAATCTAACAGCAATCAGAAACACTGATAGTGTTGAGATCTGAAGTTGGATTTTTTTCTCTGGCTTAATGAGACTGAAGATTGCAATGGAGAATCTTCTATTTTTCTATTGTATTTATTTATTTTTTTAATGCTTCAAAATTTCCGCGTAGCAAAGTGTACCAATTTAACGAATTCAAGTTTTAGTTAATAACCGAAATGGACCCGTTAAGTGCAATGATGAATTCGCAAATTCATAATGATAGCAGTCGAACAAACAATTAAAACACAACTATTCCTTTTTATTCAAACATCTCCCTTTTCTCAAACATTGTATCAATCCCAAACCAGCTCTCCGGGTTATTTCATGTATAACAATATAACAACACTAGTTCGCACCAAAGTGTTTGCCTGCTTCCAGTATAATGCTAGGAAATACAGTACACTTGGGCTTTCATCTCGTTCGGCTTCCATTCGTTGATATGTATGCATCTTATACAATGATAAATCGCATATGATATATATATATATAGGTTTATGTGTGTGTGTTTTTCCTGTTAGAATTACGCCCTTGATAACTTGTTGAAGCATGTTTCATATCTTCACTGGGATCATTTACTTGTAATTTAGTTAGTTGGTATATAATATCAATCAATTACAGACAGATTCAGTTCCAAAATGCTCATATTATATGAATATATAGATAGATTTTGTGTATCTTGTCTGAATCCGAGGATATCGATATATATGATGTAATACGTGTGTCTCTAAGTTCTGCCAAGATTGACTATCTCATACATGACTAGGAATCTGTATATAATGTTAAATAACTTTATTAGTGTAACTGGCGTGCTGTTTATAATTTTCGAAAACCGCTATGCTAGCATGATATCCGCTTATACTGGGTGCGGTTACAGTGCCAGTATCTTCTTTACAGTAAAGCAACATTGGAAAGTTCATGTTTTTTTATGTTTCATTTTTTCTATTGTAACGGTAAAAATCATAATGTAAACAACGGAAGTAAGCAGAACCGTCTACATGGTTTAAAACAGCAAAACTTACCATTGAAATTATATCATGAACAGATTGATAGCTTTTAGGTTACATATGACCCATTTTTTCCTGAGGTTTTAGAGTTTTATATAATAAATATATAGAGTTAATGCTCGTGTTTTTGTATCTTTTGAAAAATAAATAACGAAATACCATATACAACAACCACTCGTTGTGTGACCTTTTTCTACCACAATAGATAAGCTATTCTGAGGATGAATTGACGTGTTTGGTGTTAACGTGTGCTCCTTTCACAAAATCCAGTGTGGTGGAAGGATATGACCTAATTAAAAATGCCGCTAATTAATATGCATCACTGACAAATTCGGAAATGTATGGAAAAATTACAATCCAAATCATAACTAACGAATAAGTAGGTTTATTCTTTCAAATGAATAAATTGATAAAAATCTATATAACAAAACAACAGCGAACTGCTTCTTGTGCATTATCATTTCCAGGACGTCCTTCAAGTGTTAGCCAATCAAATTGCATTGAACCACGTGATTTTGAAAAGTCCCGGTCAAAGGTCACCGTATCAACCAATTAAAACGCATCTAGAGTTTATTCCATGTGCGGTATAAACTGAATGTTTTTCAACAGTTGTAATGATTTGTCCATGCCTTGGGATTTGAATAACACCCACCTATTGTGGTAGAAATGTATATATACCGTGTATGCTACAGTCCAACGAAGTCTATTACATAATTTTACTGTACTAATGGTACCGGTGTTTGTCTTAGCTCGTAAGTAGGAGTACTGTGTGAATAACCAGTCTGGAGACACACAAGTCCTACCTTGTCCCGCAGCGTTTCTCTATAGCCATCATTTATTGGCTGGTTGTTTTACAGGGTATACTCATCTTTATATGCATTTATTTATTTTCATCATTTTTTTTTCATCTAATTAGATGTTTAATTAGATATTCACATTAGAATCAGCAACCAACAGCGTGTCCACAATGATTGACCACTAACGGATGCTTGTGAAATGCGATCAGTGACACAAAACACGTGGAAATGGTAACATTACACAAAATCCTGTTACGTTATACTGACAACGAGCGACCTAGACCTGTTCTCTTAAAGCTGAAATTAGCAAGTACCATTTTATTTACTTTGGTTTGTCGACTAGTGAAAAAAATCTATGAACATATTCTGTACATATTTCTAAATTCATATTAAAAATGACAGTTAAATTGTATGTTGTGGAAACGTCGAGCTCACATCCATAAACGTGGAAAAGGACGCGTCAGTGATGAACGTTATGTTCTGTGGTTAGTTTGGTGCGTCCTATTGAGTGTATTCAATCAGGAGTATCACATCGTATTAACAAAGAGTCAGTCATCCATTCAGACAACCTAACTAGCAATGAAAAGTGATATCTGATATAGCCTTATTTTGACTTGATCGCCGAAGGGCAAAAACAATATATTTATCGATAGGGGTACCTCGTTTAATGTATCCCATTCTAATGGTGACGTCGGCCGCGTCTCTTTGTACTATCAGCAATAATGTCATTTGTTCGCCTGCCATTATATGATACACATCAGTCTGATCCATATCGCAAAATCAAGACAAATGGCGTTAAGTCGCATCTCTGTTATATTCATTGGAGCTATGATCTAGTCCTCCGAGACCCAAAGCGAACTAACCTTGCAAAACGCAAAGAGGATATGTTTTCTAGATTGCATGGCATGAGAATGACAGGGTTTTGTGTGATAAATTGGTTATTTATTGGGGAACAAATGAGATGTCTTTCAAGGACGGGTGATATGACGATAGCAGATAGGATATCAGTATGATTCAGCGGGCGGATCGACACTCCTCCTCTACGTCTTCTTCCTTGTTGTGGCACAGGAAAAGATATCAATACCGACCAGTCCACATTAAAAAAATTGCTAATGACGTTGTTTTTTTTTTTTTTTTTGGGGTTTTTTTTTGTTTCTTTTTTGTTTTTTTAACAGTTCTTTGAGATCCGAAGTGGTATAATGTGGCTGGTGAACGTTTCAATCTCAGTCCCCGATTGTTTATCGTAAACCGATTGTCACGCTTCAATTAATTTGAATATTGACACAGTACAGATAATACACACTTTCTTTTGAAAGCCAATATTGCAAAAAAACATTCCCTCTACCCATCCATAATTTTACAGATCCCATTTCGAGTTTTTTGTCGTCTTCTAGGATTACTACGGTAGGCCTAAAAGCACGAAACAGTTGGATGGTTGCAGTTTAATACTTATTGGCTATACTGTAGCTAACGTTCATTTTACGCTGAATGGTATTAATACCTTATTTGCCTTTCTTCCCATCTTTTTCAGTCTTATATGTCTCCTCCTTTCCTTCGTATTTTGTTACTTTCTTTCTCGTCTTGTTCCTTTTTATCTTTATTTGTTCCTTTCTTTTCCATCCGCCCTGTCGTCCTGGGTGCTCCTAAAGGTGCCTCCTTGATACCTGTCCTCATATCACTCGGACAGTTATGAGGATGTCACATTAAATCCTTAAATTTCCCAGTTAAGCTACTTTGGGGTTGTCTTTTTTCAGTATTGCACTAAATATACACTAAGCTAAAGTTAGTGCGGCAATGAAATGAATCTTTGCATAACAATTTAAGAGGATGCGCTAAAATCTTCTTTTTATAAATTAAAAAGAAAAGGAAACACAGTATATCGGTGGAATTTGTATTCCTATAAGAAAGCCAAATTCATTGTAACTACAGAAATTTGATAAATTCTGTGCCAGCACTATAGCGGTTTAAGAGGTCTTCCTAAACTTTATACCAGGGCAGAAGATGCTAGTATATAACCAATCCAGTCGTAAATCATGTACCAAGGTCATATTCGAACTATATACAAGGTTATTTGTTGTGACATGTAAACATTCACGGCTTACAGTCATGTGCCTCTTTTCGGAACAAAGCACCATGAAATACGACCTGTGTGTGTTTGGAGGTAAACGGTTTTGGCAGCCGATTAGACCAAAACATCCTTCACCTCTTTTTTGTTGATATCGGTTCTGACAATACGTTTTACAATGATAACACCTCTATTTGAAGGAATTACGTGAATGTGTCCAAATAAACTCGGTCGATACATAGTGTCCAAAGGTTACCATGAGGAAGTATCTAGTTAGAGCCCTATCAAGCTGATGCGGACTTTGATATTGTCAGCATTTGCTGACATAGCAGAAAGGTCTTATAGTGATCTGTCATTTTTTTCGGTCTGTGATGTTTACGCTTTGGGTATGATTGAACAGAAACGTATATTATGTAACGGATTTGTCTGACATGCTGTCAGCTCAAACCTCTCATATTGCAGGGGAAAAAAACGGATAACATCAGAGAAATATCGATTCAATGACGTATTGATTTCTTAATGTTTTTCGTTCGTAATTTATGTTGTTGATTCTATGTCTACTAATTTTCCATAGAGCTGACTACTGTAAGCGTCGTGAACATATGTTAAAAAGCTAATACGTTGGCGTTAACAACAATATTTAATCAGCTGTTCACCAAAGGGTAATTGACAAAGGAAAAGAAATCCAAAATATGGTTACTGACGATAATTAACGAGATGCAGTTGTAACAGATTACAGCTTACAATGTCTTAAATTACTTTTCTCACCCGAGTTTGTGAATTTTATAAAGCATTTAGGTAGAAGTAAACGGAATAACTCTTTTAAAGCCATGGATATTACTGTTGCATTAGTTTTGCAATACGTACCGACAATTTGGTGGAATATTCTGATTGCAATTAATATCATAAACGAATTAATGAGTTTTAAAAAAAAAACTTATTTGAGTCATAAAATGTAATATGTTTTACTATTACAA
Organism: Pecten maximus; assembly: GCF_902652985.1. Taxonomy (NCBI): domain Eukaryota; kingdom Metazoa; phylum Mollusca; class Bivalvia; order Pectinida; family Pectinidae; genus Pecten; species Pecten maximus. The sequence continues at coordinate 12,796,091 of NC_047023.1, read as the reverse complement.
AAATCAAATCACGTCCGCACTGCTATAGAAACATACAAATATTCTGAATGGGCTCTTAAGATGGGTACATTTGTAGGCAAGAATAAAAGAAAACAAACGAAAGAACAAACATTTGCAATCCAGAAAAACCATCGAAGGGAAAGTAGTCATTACGAATAGTAACATAAATCCATAACCGTCCAATGGATATATCATGGCCATGGCATCGGAACAGCTATGAAATCCCACAAGACTCTTCGAAACATCCTTGTACATACGTCTGGTAGCCTTAAGATAAAACAATCAAAGAATAAGTCACAGAATGTGTATATACTTGGTTTTGTAAAATCGTATGCAAGAAATGCGACTCGTCATATGTCAGGGAGACAGGAGGGTGGTTTTGAGACCGTCTTCGAGAATTCCATATAGATGAAGAAACCCGAGAGAGTAGACAGATTTACAAGATCAGAACGGAAATAATCTTGGGTAAATAAATCTGCTATCACAGACAATACTACGCAACAAAAGCATGCCGTTGGCTGGGAAAATTCCTAAGCGATTTACAGATTTACAGAAAGAGAGAGAGCCATATTTTTTAAGAATTCTAATTATAAACCTGAAAGAGGTAGGGGCATAAGACTCCCACAATCTATGATCAGGATTTGATCAAAATGAAGCCAAATCGAATTCCACACAAAATAGTATTTTACATCAGATCACAATCTCCTTCATTTAATACAACAGTGTACATGTGCTGCACTCGTCATTTTCTGATGAAGAAGTCTTAGTGTAGTCACCGAAACGTCAAGCTTAATTCCAATGCCATTGTATATGTCCTGAGGTTTGGACATATAAATACTCTCAAGAACATAAATTTCCTTCAGTAAGGTCTTGATAATCATATCTGCAATCCCCATTGCATGATAGCAAGAGTCGACTTAATTTAGGGTGTCAAAGCTATTTTTCTTCATAATGTCATCCAGGACGCTTACTGTACTGACACTTTTTTTAGCGGATCGTTAGCGAAGAAGGATTAAGGTACTTTCTGTAGCCGACAAAAAAAAGAGTCTTTAAAAATGTTAGTAGTAAATACTGCAGCTTAAAACTTGGTCAGAGTAGGATAAAATTAGAATTTTGTTATATGATTTATATAAACCCCGCGGGCTGTCCTGTTGGGTGTCATCGGCAGTATGTTTCAGTGAGATAGCGCTATGAGGTAGGTATCAGTTCTGCGCTATCACAAGGAGACAAACACGAACATACCACAGCCTCCCGAAACACACACTCAACACACGTATGCAGGGGAGCCAATCCTTATATGACCATACATGTTTATAAGGCGTAAATAAATACAAAAAAAACATCATTTTACAATGTATGAATTAGAATTTGACGTTATTCTCATAATATTGCTTCAGAGAACATTATTTCCGTAACAGATTTAAACCCATTTTCCTTCCAACTTATATCTTCGGTCGTTAATGAGTATACAAATTTGAACTATACATATTAAAAAAAATAATCATAAGTATGTTAGTTTATAAACAGTCAAATAAGTATACATCTTTTTAACTATTAACAATTATCAGTTCTTAATTATATGTTAAAAGTAAACTAAAACTCCGTTTTTTGAGGATTTAAGATTGTTTTTTTCATTAGCAGACAGGACTCAGATTTCATTAAGAGCTTATTCTCCCCAGGGAAAACATGTACAAGACTACAATTGAAACAACAGAAAAAATAATAATCAGTGACATTATTCCAGGGTGTCATTATGTAGGAATTCTATATGTCATCGCAATAAAAAGAAGAAAAAAATAGTTTGTACTTATAAACGAAGCTGATTAAATATCTCAGAACAGTCAAACTTTAATATAGATCGCCCACGCGTCTGTCCTTTGCCTCTAGACAGTTCTACCAGGGATTGTTACATAACGCAGTAACGAGTATTATAACGTGTTTTTACACGTCACAAAACATGCCTCTGTAGACTATTGGGTTGAACATACACTCTCATGGCTATCTCATGCCGGATGTGTTTTTTTGTTTTTTTGTTTTGTTTCTTCATTCATCTAGAAATATCAAGGCAAATTTGGAAACATAAACCAGTAAAAGGTTTTTAAAATGTCCACCATACATTTCCCATCCTCTGTCGTCGATATTTCCTGTACAGTGTATCTCTTGTGATGTATATCAGTCTTAATGACATCGCAATAGTTCATGCCATATTAGGACGGATGTGTTCCATAGCAGATGGAGCCGCACACGGAATTTTATGAAAGTGCCACCACGCTGAAATGGCATACACTGACAAATTCAACTGACACCCAATCGGTCAGATTATAAGTATTTTGCGTTAAACAGTACAGGCAACCATTTTTTTTAAATCAATTTTAGGACTAGTGTTACTGATTTAAGTATGTGTCGTTTGTTGCTTCGATGCTGGGGCCGCGGTGGCCGAGTGGTTAAGGTGTCCCGACACTTTATCACTAGCCCTCCATCTCTGGGTTGCGAGTTCGAAACCTACTTGGGGCAGTTGCCAGGTACTGACCGTAGGAAGGTGGTTTTTCTCCGGGTACTCCGGCTTTCCTCCAACTCCAAAACCTGGCACGTCCTTAAATGACCCTGGCTGTTAATAGGACGTTAAACAAAAATAAACCAAAGTTTTGTGCCTGATTATCACAAATACGAAAGCACATTTCAAAAACACGAAGCATATAACGAAAACAAGAGGCAAATATCGAGAAGACGAAGCAAATATCAAAGCACAAAGCAGATATCGAAAGCAGGATGCAAAGTGAAGATCAACGGTTGAATCTAAACTACGAAACATGTTTTCTGTGTAGTGTTGCCATGGCACAAGCTAAAAAAAGTTATCTCCGAAAAATAGCAATTCATATACAAATTCCTTTTTTGAAACTGGATGAGAGAAAGTGTTTACTTCCTTAAACGATTTTTTTTTTCAAAATTACAAGCATGTCAAAAATGTATTTGACAAAACATGCAATAGAATATAATTATCTAAATTATGTGTCTGAAGACACAAGAGTAATGCATTTCTTCACGCGACCGTAAATATACTGTTTCTTGCCTTATGAAACGGTATACTCACGGCTGCATGAAGAATGGCATTCCCTTCAAATGTCATACAAAAAAAAGTTTCCAAAATATATGATATTTTTAGGAAATATCAACCTTAAAGAGCTATAGAAGCAGACAGTAAGAGGCCAAGTATTCGTTGGTCGGTTTAACTGTTAAAAGTCCAAGGAAGTAAAAGGTCTAGATTATTATTGGCTGGTTTGACTGTTTGAACGTCCTATCGGTACATTACGGCTACTTAAGGACGGTGACTTGTTGCATGATGTAATTTCCCTTTTATGCCAACTTCCATATAAATTGGCATAGAATCCTTCCCGGTCCATTATACTGAAACCGAAATTCAGCAGTAAACGTCAAGAAGCGCGCATTAAGCAACATATTTCATTCTTCAATTCATCAATCGGTTTATTATCTGAATGTGTTACACAGACCGAAACCACCTTTTTCACTTTGTCTATTTTATTTGCGATATATTGCCTTTCAAAAAACTAAAAATGTATCGAACATGAAAATAGATTTTCCCAACTGAACCTAAAATCAGAAAATCTAACTTGATCATAATGTGAAATTTACCACAAAGCTGTCGGTGGACGTGATCATTTAGCTATTGTAAACTTTCCATTTCTAGATAGTAACACCCCTGCTTCCTACATCCACCGTGTTAACATATTCCAGTTGAATCGATAGCTGGTGGCTTGACCCTATATAACGACGTTTCCCAAACTAGATATCGACTGCTGACAATAATATGACAGCGAGATTTGACGAGATTATTTTATTATTATTATTTATATTTACTGTTTTCGCTATAATTTGATGATGGAGTCCTATGAAGACGTCTCTGATACAGCTCTCTATTCATCCATAATTCTATATGCATATATACTGTATCTAGTACTAAAGTCGGAGTTGAGTAACTATTCACATGTTTGTTTGTCGAGCAATTAAGCCTAAAGGAGGTGGTGCATAGGAGGGCTAAATCGGCCCACGGCGATTTTTTTCCCGGAAACATATTTTTGTCAAAAGCATAATATCCCCGATTATGTGGGAGGAATTAATTTCCATTCCTCAATGTATATATTCTTTTTTTTTGGTGATTTCATTTTTCCCCCATCTAACTGCATAAGAAGCTAATGTTTTGACCACTAATTATTATAGAACACATTTTTATTTCCTATTTGTGAAACAAATTCACCCCATTTGTTAAGGTTTAATTTTGTATATGAATCATCACGCTCCGTGACACTAAAATTAAATTTCAGCCTAATTTGATGTCTAATTTGTGAAAATCATTGTTTTTAACTTTTCATTTAAAGTCTAATACCACAAAGTTATTAATGGAGTACTATCAAAATTTCCGGTTAGAAATAATCTATGGATATTCATAAACATTTAATGAAACAAATTTATTAGGTGAATTACTGGATATGTCAAGATTTTATTATGTTAAATGCATACACCCCCAATTTTGGACAACATATCAAAGTACCGAAAGTACTGAAAAATAGAGGCAAATGCTAAAAATCCAACAAAACTAACAATGCAACCAGACTTTACTGCTTCTGTCAGACAGGGTGCTCCTTTTTAACCCTTGGGTTTTTAATACAATTTACTTCATGACCTTTCATTGTAAGCAAAAATCTTTTGTTATCCAGTAATTTTTGATGATTTTTTTTGGTTGTGTATCAAGATTAATATGCAAACATGTTTTTTAAAAGCAAAATTTGATAGTACTCCAACGATTATTACATTTTATCTGCTTAACAAATAAAAGAAAATTTCAAGAAGGTAATTTTTTACTGATAATTTTGTTAAAAAAGCTGTAATTACACTTTCTATTATACAAATTCATACTAAACACACATGTTTTTATAAAATATAACATCACATGAGACTATCAATGTAATATGAAATTTATCAAGTACTTTTGTACGAGAAATATACTGAATTTAAAAGGGAGGGTACACATTTTTTACAGAAATCATGTAAGGTGGCGCTGCGTATACAGCATTTGCCAATTTTCGTTTTAGTTTTAGTGTCTAAAATGACATGTATTTGGTAAAAGTCTATCATAATATCATGCATAAAATAATATTCGGCCGTGGGCCGCCATGCACCACCTCCTTTTGTTAACAACGTAGCTTTACTTGAATTTGAACCAGATATACATGTACATGTTGATATTACATGTATCTTTGGGGCAGCGGTGGCCGAGTGGTTAAGGTGTACCGACACTTTATCACTAGCCCTCCACCACTGGGTTGCGATTTCGAAACCTACGTGGGGCAGTTGCCAGGTACTGACCGTAGGCCGGTGGTTTTTCTCCGGGTACTCCGACTTTCCTCCACCTCCAAAACCTGGCACGTCCTTAAATGACCCTGGCTGTTAATAGGACGTTAAACAAAAACAAACCAAACCAAACCAAAGTATCTTTTAAAAGTCGCTTTTCAAAATTAACCACTGGACCGGGACGCTATATATAACTTAACTAGAAGAGTCCGCGATAAATACGAACGAATTCCCCGCTGTTAGTATAGTATGGCCGGTTTTAGTGTCCATCTATCGTATATTTATCTTTGTGTGACATTTCATTGTGATTACACTATAAAAGTTTCCGTCAATTTATCTATCATTTCTTCGTTTATAAACCTTACTGTAGTGATTAGACGCATGCGCGAACAGTATAAAACCAAATCGATATGGCCGCTTTTTGAGTCATGCAATAAAGTGTGTGCAATGCAGAAAGCGATGTAAATGGTAAATGAAATTTCTTTTTCTAGGTAGTACAGCTCTATTGAATAAAAATGTAAAGAGCAATTTTCGCTGTCTTCGACTATGGTGTTCAGACCAAGACTAAGAAATCCGTTAGATACTTAATAGTATACTACCTACTTTAACACACGTGGACATGGCATCCCTAAGTTAGAGAATATCATGCAATCCCGCAAGTATACTTTAGTTCGCAACCATAAGACTAGTGGTACTAAAGTCATAAACATTCCCCCCAACAGCTATGTGTTGCGGTGATAATTGTGCATTGTATCACAGACAGCGGAAGCAGTGGAGTCAACATTTTCACGTTCTAGGCATTAATGTCAAAGCGAGTTCACGCATTGCAGGAATCCTTTCCGACAGGGAAAAAAATCGGACAATTAAATGTCAAATATATTCAGTAAAAATGAGTTTAACACGTTCTATCGTCATATAAAGTTGAAATTTCATATCCTCTTCAGACTCTTAAAGTGTCATAATTATGACGTCGGAGGTTGAGGCGATAATAAATTGGAATATCGATCTGTTGACCGAGAATCTCACTCTGAATAAACCGCAGAGTTACATCTGTTTCCGACATATGCGCCGATAGATGAATCTATCATCTTGTTACATCCTTATGATTTTATTAACAATAAAAAAAATCTTCAATTTTCAATTTGATGTTAAACAAATACAAATAAATTTTCCGCGCGACGATCGCCGAAAGGAAGTCAATAGCTACCTTAATGCCAAAGATTGTTAAGATATTTAACGGTAAACAACATGTCAAGCGTCATCAAAATTTGTATAAGATATACGTAGCGGACGATCTGGAAAGGTCTACAAAGTCCAAACCAATGCATTGTTATGAAAAATATGCTTTTGTGTATCACGTTATCGCCCAGTGGCATGAGTTTTAGACACTTGGACGGTCATACCAGATACAAAGCAATGTATCAACTAAAATATCTGCACTCTTAGATACAATGACCGGAAGATATTCTTATGATAGAGGGAAACGTTTTTGATATTAAATTAGGTTTGTTTTTTTATGAATGCGTTTTGATTTTTTGTTATGTTTTTGTTACGTAAACTGGCAGCAACTTGAAAGTTATATTATGATAAAGAATAGCAATCTTAGTTTTTTATATATCATCATGCACACCTACCTTTTTTTCAGTAAATGTGACTTTAGCTTGTTCAAACAATGAAAATCTACAAAATCCTTTTTAATTTTTAATTCAGATTTTACTTCACGTCGATTTATTTATTTATTACTATTATTATTCTTTTTGTTTTTATTTATTTATTCATTTATTTATTTTCATCCATTATTCATTTTTACAAATTAATAACGATTGTACGAAAGCCGATGCTAAAACGAGTAAAAGTACATGTATATCGCTATTACAAGATACTTATCTCGTTATAACAAATTACACTCTTCTCAGCTCACAATGCATGAAAATGTACCTTTTAACTGCGTTTAAATTTGAATAATTTGGTAAAAACGACACCTTCTGAGAGAGAAGACAGTTCATATTGAACGAAAATATAAAGTATATCAACCCCAAATCTTACAAAGCCTTCGTGTGATAATGTACTTTTAGATTTAACACCAATTCTCTTCTGGGTTAAAGTGTCAATCCTAAACCTTTAATTGAATCATAAAAACGTTAATTGATCATAATGGAAGCTACTTGTCTAAGAAGCTGTTACCTCTCGAGAAGTTTACAATGTACGAAGACACTCTGTTAAAATGCTAGTTTCTGGTTGGTATTACATACATGTACTTGTTTGAAGGGATGAAATATATGCCTTGTTTTCAACGCGAAAACCATTAAAAGTTCTGTTTTTACAAGTAACGCGAACCAAGTATTGCCGTATCAGAAGAGCGGGAATGCGCTGCGCACTATACTTGACGCCGAGTTTTTAATGGCATCGCTCCTGGAAAACAATGCAGAGGACATTTCAGATAGAGCTCTACATGCAATTTTGCTGCTGGTGCTCTTATCTGATACGATTTCCAAACAAGAGTAATATCGACGGTATATTTTTGCAAGTGGACAAAACATCTATTTATTTTGCCGTTTCTTCTTCTGACTGGAAACTAAAATCTTTTCAGTAAAGAAAAAGTACTGTTCCGGTTGATAGCTGAACTCGTTACAACGAATAGCTCAAGTCGTAATAACGAGATAGCTTAACTCGTTATAACGAGATAACTGAACTCGTTACAACGAGATAGCTCAACTTGTAATAACGAGATAGTTTACTAAATAATAACGAATTAACGTAAGTCGTGATCACGAAATAGCTGAACGAATATAACGAGATATATAATAGCAATAGCTGAAGTCGTGATAACGAGACAGCGTAAGTCGTGATAACGAGACAGCGTAAGTCGTGATAACGAGACAGCGTAAGTCGTTATAACGAGACAGCGTAAAAGTGATAACGAGACAGCTTTAGGCGTGATGACGAGATACAATGTAGCTGAAGTCGTTATAACGAGACAGCGTAAGTCGTTATAACGAGACAGCGTAAGTCGTGATAACGAGACAGCGTAAGTCGATATAACGAGACAGCGTAAAAGGGATAACGAGACAGCGTAAGTCGTTATAACGAGACAGCGTAAAAGGGATAACGAGACAGCGTAAGTCGTTATAACGAGACAGCGTAAAAGGGGTAACGAGACAGCTTTAGGCGTGATAACGAGACAGCGTAAGTCGTTATAACGAGACAGCGTAAAAGGGATAACGAGACAGCGTAAGTCGTGATAACGAGACAGCGTAAGCCGTTATAACGACATGGATTAATTCGACATAACGAGATAACATAAATCGTTATAACGAGAGTCGAAAAGTCATAAAACGAGGAAGTCTAAGTCGTAATAACAAGATAGTCAAAGACGTTATAACGGGACAGCCTAAGTCATAATAACGAGATACTCATAATACTATCGGCTTTCGTAAGATTGTGACATCTGACCAATTTGTATTCAGACTGGTAATTTCATTTCGTCGAATTAGGTTTCTATATTAATTATCTCAATGAGATTGTGCTGCGATTTTGTTCTCTACAGTGACCAGGAGATATGTTGAATAGAACATTTGCGACTGATTATATCATTTTGCTTAAGGCAAGTCATACGACTTCCAGACGTCTGCGATGACGATTAGATTTGCATTCATTTCTGCGTTGTCTGAAATGTATATCAGCAGACATTCTGCCGCGGATTGTTTCGCACGTCGAATAATGGTTCGGCATAGCTTACGCGTATGCTGTATTATACGTAACGAAAGTAATTTCGTAACGTTTTGTTACAACTAAGGTCATATATTATGATAATTGTATTAACCAATGATGGTGGATGAACTAACGCACTTGTATAGTGTTGTCACACTGAAATGCCATATTGGGATAGTGTAGCATTGCATCCTCTTAGGTACACTAGGTTAGAAAAAAAAATCGTCGCATACGGCTGCCAAGATACCTTGTAAACACTTTTGAATTCTATAACTAGTGTTGGTGTCACACTTTTACCTTCAAAAATGTTCAAAAATTGCGATGATATTTCAAATATATATAAAAGTATGTCTGCAGGATACGAATTACTTGAAATGTTAATATTTGACAAAGAAGTGATTCTAACAGCGTTGACAATGAAAAATGTCAAATTTTCGAGGCAATCCGCTCCTTTATCAAGACACAGATAATACAATTACAGTCACGTGATATATAAACATTACTGGAAATACAATAATACATAAGTTAAAGTAGTATTTTTGGTATTAGTTGAAATATCAGCCATTAACCCTTCGTAAGATTGGTCACATAGTGTTTATATATCAAATTAATTATATACAGTTACATAATAGTCTCGCCTTTGTCACGTGATGTAAACGACCCGTGGGCAAAAACCAGTATGACAATAAACTAAGTCTGTGTACACTTTCAAAGGTTTTCATATTTTGTTAGTGTCGAATTTCATGTTGCTCTTTTGTTGGGAATAAAAATGAATTGAAGTGAAATATCATTTGCCAAATGTAATTACAAAAAAAATCGGAATTCCAACCCGCCGACCACGCGATACATATCACCTATACCCATGCCACCCATACACTTGTGTCTGTAGTATGTAATCAGATCAGCGCCATGTAAATTAGTCTGATCGTGGCTGTAGGTATAATAACGCAGACAAGCGTCCACATATTCTTTCATTTGAACATATTAAAAAAAAGGCTGTGTGTCGTGTATCACATCTTAATATCTATGACAAAAACAGTCGCCATATCTGAAAAAAAAACCTGTATATCCTTTACGTATAGTCTTTCTATCGCAAATCGCAAACCACTTTCTCATTTGATAACAGCTATTTCTGTCAATACATGATTAGTAAGAAGTCACTGAATTTGGTATCCTCTTTCTTAAAAGCCTTTTCCGCCTAATGCCTCCTTAGACACCGCACGCCTCATTTTTTTTACTTTTAGTGGATCATTTGCAACTGCGAAAAATGTTAGGAGTTTTTGTCCCCTGCCGGGGACAAGTCTATAACGATATGTGCTTTCGGCTGTATGCCTGACATTATGAGTATAACGAGACCCGGCGGGATGTTATCTCTACACTTACCTGTCCATTGAAACATTTCAGTATGATGGCACTATAAAAGCGTCCGTCAATGCCATAGCATTCGTGGACAAGTACTGTATGACGGTTCACTCAGTAAACCTCTAATTAAACTACATATATTTACACAAAAGTCCACGACAACTAACTTATAACTTTTTTTTTTTTTTTTTTTACATTTTGGTTTCATACGCAGGTAGATGTTATTTACTGTTTATGCTACTTTTTAATAACTAATAAAGCACAACACTTATACCGCAATATACGTAACTTAACTGATTTTTACTTTTTTTTTCTTCAATATGCGCTAGCTCGCTCAAACATTTCTGTAAATATTCATATGTAAAATCAAAATGATAATCATGTACCGTGTTAGCCTTATTGGGCTCACGAACAAAATTACCAAAAATTATAATAATAATGATAAATACTAGGAAAAATCAAAGATATCTGGGGTTTGATGAACATTCCGGATATATCAAAACCTCCTTCATCTAAAAATGTCTAAAAACGGTTATATTCTTATTAGGATTAGGGATTACGCAAAAAAAAAAAAAAAAAAAAAAGGATCCACTTGAGAGCAGTGAAACTTCGTTACCTCGATGCAAGTAATAAGATTAATTTCTTCGAATGGTTAAAAAAGTTTGACTAAAGTTAATTTGTTTCATTTACATCAAATTTCAAAGATACATGTATATATTTTTTTCAGTTAATGTAATGAGTATCTACCAGTTATGTATAAGTTCAAGCGTCCTCCTTGAATTGCCGTCGATAAGGTTTATGTATATTGTGGCTTCAGATCAACAAGTACCTGATTTTGAAAAGAAATTCTGTCCCAGCACCTTTTTATATTAAAATACAAAACATGACAACATTATGTCTGTGACGTTGATATGGTTGATAAATTATAAACGCGGGAAAATGCAATGTAAATAAAACACACGTGATTCTATCTATCCTACGTACAAAGTCAGGCACGTCATATTTCAAACAATTTATGTCTAGACAAAGAGAGAGTAATACAATTAATTATCGTAAAAACCTTGTCATCCGCCCTGGACTCTGTGACACTAACTTGTCTCGCTATTACCCGCAATAATAGCATTAATGTCCGAGTTAGTTAAAATCCATTCTCCTGTGCTAATTGTACAGGACAGACAATACACTGTCTACGTCAATAGGTACTAGCTTAAAATGATGGCGCCTTTTCAAGCCAATTCCAGTTTCGTTCCGTCCGTTTATTATATTTACGATAGAGATATCTTGTCTTCTATTGAATTCAAGTGTTTTGGTTCTTAAAAAAAAAAAAAAAAACAAAAAAAACTTTATATATATTTACATATATGTGTGTATTTAAATAAATGAAATCTTAAAAAAAAACTATCTTGAACGATACTATATGCTAAGGTTTGTTTGATATTTGTTTGTTTCCCGGGTTTATCACTCCTTGAAAGGCCATGATTATTTTGAGGCTTGGTCTCCTTTTAGTAGTTGGGGACTATCTCACTGAACAACACACGGGAGGCCTATCTACACATCCCACGACAGCACAGACTGGCCTATTTCTCGAGAAACACACATGCTAATGGGGTGACTATCTGTTAAGAATAGACGATGCTTTAATTTAGTTACTTCTCGACATCAGGTACCTGATATTGAATGGTTTTCATTAACTGGCCACTAGCACGTCTGTCTATACTTGTAGTAGACCGAAAAGTATCAATGCCCTTAAACGAAATCGGTTTATTACCGAAACCAACTTTATAAACCTTCATCGATAGCACTGTGTATTCCAAATTGAACGTAACACATCCTAGCTTGCTCTAAAACGGCTAGTGTTATTTTTATTTTTTTTTCATATTTGATCTGCATTCTTTAATTCCCTTCTATTTTGAAACTCATTTTCGATATTTTCATTTTGTCGATATACAATTGATCATGACTAAACAAATGCAGTCTTCTACATCAAATGTAGTGGAGTGCATTTATTCGACAATCCGCAATGATAAAGATTGGCATCGTGATGGACACGTAAAATATGATACCCTAGAACATTACAATTTCGTTATTCCCATGATGCTCAGTGATGTCCCGTAATGCATTTGGAAGGCACTTCCGGTGATTTGATTAGGTTTCCGTTCAAGTTATTGATCATAGAGTATGCTGTTGTTACTCTATTATGTATATTTACCGCTTATCTTAGCCAAAACGTCTATATCTTTATATTTATCATTCCCGATCTAAAACGGTGACTGGAATACGGAAGTTACGTAGACACCAGTAGACCGTGCCTGGCACGTGGCGTCCGTCTTAACGTACATATATCACTTTTCTCGTTTTGTATGTTTGAACTCGATATAGCTTAAAGTGATTAACACATATCAATGACTTCCGGTTTTCGTGAAATCCTATCTGTTTTCGTTTTCCCTTTTACACCGCATGGTCACCTTTTCTGACTGATTTATAGAATGACGACTTCCGGTCATTGATTGCTAGGTCAACTTCTAATGTTCAAGGCTCTCTCCGATGTTCGTTCCAATGGTTTGATCTCTTCCCGAGTCAGCCAGTACTGATGTTGTCTGCCTCTAAACAGTGCTTCAAATAAATTATATGATTTTGTTTATTTCAACCTAGTCATCCCAAAAAGTATTTGAGATATATAATATAGGAACAATATATTTTCATTATCATTGGTAAGTAGGTTGGGTTGTGCGAAACTCTGTCAATTAAATGAGCCCAGAGACAGCAGCTATATTTTGCTGTTAGAAACACACAAGAATCATAATGGCGACAAATTTGTGTTGTTAACGTCATTTATTACTGACTGATCAAATTTCAGCCTTCAGTATTAATAACATAACAATGTTTACAGCATACTACAAAATAATGAGATTAGAGATATCGACATTTGTAATCTAACAGCAAAGATGGGGTTAACAAAATTGGGCTTACTATAAGTATTTGTTTTCATGACAAGAAAGGTCACTGGAATAATTAAATGATCGTACCAGAGTCTAAATCTAAACTCCGTTATTTAGGAAATACATCAATTGATTTACAGGCCCATAAAAATGACTATCAGCATATTGTCCTTCCCCTAGAGCTCCCGCTAATGTCAAGTCCCTGATGGTTTAAAGACCAAAAATGTCCGATGTAATTACATGTAAAGCCATATCGCGGCGGGCACATAAATACTGCTAGGTTAAGAATCATGGCAGTGTCGGGAAGGTAGCAATGCTCTGATTAAGAAGATCCAACATGTTTATGAAGAGATGTTGTCAAACGTCTAGTTTATTGTTTATTTTGAGGTATATGTATATAAGTACATCTTACCGGAAAGGTAGCAATACATATAGTCATCTTTTGTCAAGTTTAGCCAGTAGGATCTTACTTTAAACTCGCCAAGATATCCTGAGTGATACCCGACTAAGTGATGTTTCCTTTCGCGTTATTTCGAAAATAAAAATAGTCACCATGGCCACTTTCTAGTCAAACGTGTGCGGTATGACCTTTGGCAATTTTTTTTGCCCATGTCCGACTTGTCTAACATGGCTTTTACGTTCGCCGGCCATTTTTAAACATAGTTGCACAATCTGAACCAAAACCTGATTTCCAATGATGGAAACTTTCATGAATAATGTTTCAAAATAATCATGGCATTACAAGCGTTGTTATTTTTTGGGTCTGCCTCAAAAGCGGATTTTAAACTTTTTTTCCAACGATGAAGCTTAACTGAAACCTCCCAGGAATGCTCCTTAGATGGTTCCATCATTTAGGATGAGGCAGTTTTCATAACCAAGACACATTTTTGAGGAAACCTTTTAGGGATGGTGGTTACTGATGATTTTTAAAAGCAGGAAACAGCTAGATTGTGTAGTTTAAATCACCGTCTGATTCAACTTGTTTACAAAGTGTTTGTTATTTTTCAATTTTTATTTTATTTTTTTATTTTTTTTTTTATTTTTTTTTTAATATATTTTGTTTTTTTCTATTTAATTTCTATTTTTTTTATTTTTTTTAGCTTGTTGGGGTAGGGTGCATGAAGCATTGCTTATGTATTTCCATTATTACTGACATTTGGTATGTAGGTACTGGGTGTATTTCGAAGCGGTTGTTATCAAAATCAAATTATTATCTTTCTGGGTATTCCAGTATATCCTAAACTTATAATTTCAAATACTACTCAAGTGTATTGTTCGTTTCTGGACATATCCCTACTCGCCATCCTGGCTAGTATTGATTATGGTGTTTTTCGCTTCTATGCTTATTATATTTAAATACCTCCGTATGTCACCTCGGTAGACCAATTAGTCGTCCTGTTCTTCAAAGCATTACTGGGAATTTCGCCTTCCTGTTGTACGTAACAATGATAAATCCGTCAGAAGTGCATGCAGTGAGACTAATACGTTTACACTGGCTGCTAACATCTTATCCGAGACGGCGTCATTCACACCTTGTTGTTAAGAAAGCTAAATACATTATGCTTTCACACAGGGTATTTTCTGGTGACGCGATACGCTAAGCCATGCTAGTTTGTGTCATGCATGTTTATCAAAAAGTTTCTTTGAGAGCAATTTAACTAGAGACAGCTGCCATGAGTGTTGCACATCGAACTTCTTCAAAAGCGGGTTCGCTATAAACAACTTTTATTTATTTCTTTATTGAAATATACATTTATTTTTTAATCAACATTTATTAAAAGTTTGACAGTTTATGGACGTTCAATTTCACGCCACAGTCTCAGCATGTGACTTGTAAAGCATGCGTTAAGTTGATATCCCTGTAGTCCGTATTGTACATAAGGTAGAAAGAGGCAACCAAGAACCGCCAGATAGATTGGTTTAGAAAACAAGAGATAAACAAAACTATGCTTTAAAATCCTATTGAAGCATCGCCATGTCTTCAAACCAACAAGCGTTAACTCTATAGATTGTCGTTACATATCAAATAGTCAAATCCTCATTCGGTTCGTTTGTTTGTTTGGGTTGTTACGTCTCTGCAAATTCAAAGGTCATACATCTTTAAGGGAATACTAATAGAGAGCGCAGCTCGAACGGGCGAAGCCTGTTCGCGTAGCGAACTTAATGGTAGAGATGTCTCGGAAACCCCCCCTTTCCCCCCAATATACTTAGAGTTCAAAAACTTTCTCAGTAACCGGAAACAGGAAGTCACGACAAGATCCAGTGTTGCGCAAGACTGTATTCAAAGTCACATTCTCGGGAGATAACAAAATATCAACATTTTAAAAATATGCAAATGTTTGACTTCACACTAGTTAGAATTTGTTAATAAAATTTATCTCGAACAATTTCTTAATTTTTTTATATTCCAAACGTAACGGTATAATTTTCAACGAAAATATTTCCAGTGTTTTACGAGTGCAGCTCCGGTCCGTTCGAGTTGCATATCACGTGATGTATGGACTCGGTAAACTTCGGCAGATCTCGCGGTATTCGAGGAGTCACGTGACCACCGTAAATATATTAGCATCGAAATCACGGTCTTGATCCTCGAGTTTTAAAAAGATTACAATATTATATATATCTTATATATATATCTTACGCTAAATAAAGCATGTATTTAAATTCACATGATATTTGAGGCAGTGATACGACCAGTCTGTTTTACATTTCACACCATCGGAAACTGTACTACGTTCCGCATAGATGAAACAAATCACGTGGGATTTACTATTCTAGTAGACTAGATTATGTGTGCTTGTTTCTCGAATTCCACGCGCACCGGGATTGCTGCGCTCTCACGTAGGCCATGCCTAAAATTATATTAAATATGGATAATTGATACATTTTTTTTTATTATTTATTTATTCGTTCATTTTACATTGTCAAGTCATGGAATTAATTCTTCCCATGTTCATATACTATAAGTTAATTACCTTAATATAACCGTTGGCCCTTTTTCCTGCCATCATTCATAGATTTCCCCCCATATACCCGTAGTGGCTAGGGATGGTATTAATCGATCTCACACGGGGTATGACGCTATGACGTCATTCACAATAGCGTATCGTCATCATTTTATGCAGTGTAACAACGTCGCAATTTCAACACACAGTATTATGATTTCTCGATCAAAACGATTAACATCACCTAACAATTTTTACTTTTTTAAGACAATATGCGAGAAAAACATGGACTAATATCCTAGACAGGGATATATCAACCCTTGTGTAACTCTATCTCTCGGGTTGATATATTCCTGTTCACGGGACAGACTCATGTAAGATTGTGCCATTCTCCCATACATCACAGGGTGATCCCTTGGTTGCTAGGTCTGACTGTCTTGTTGGGAAGACGTGTTATCTATCGTCTAATGTACCCTAGGCGGTCGATTGTTAGGTGTTGTAATTACGCTAAACAACTGGACTTCTGCGTAAACAAAATAGCATAATGTGAGAAAAATAGTCATATCCCATCCTGAATACGTGACAGAGAAATGTCAAGCACTCCGTGGTATATCCTGATAGATATATTGACAACCTAACATATCACCTCTGGTCTTTGAGGTTTCTCTGTCACACGTTTAACATACGTGATATTGTTAAGGTCACCAGCCGAGTTCTCGATTTGGACGTGTTTAATTTGAATACTGTGTTGTCGGTGAAGCACGTGCAATATCGGAACACTGGCCACATGTGAGGAAGGGAAGGGTTTCTCGTGGATGCGTCTTACGACCGTATGAAATTGGATACAACAGGTCTTGTTATTTGGGGTCTCCAATATCAAATTACAGTTTGAAATGATTTCCAGTAAAGAGTAGTAGACTGATTATCCCAATGTCTGGGAGAATGAAATTTATTTAAACGCACTTCAGTTCGAAATACTGTAACTCAACTTATTTCGCGGCGAATTAATTTCGTGTTTTCATGTTAAACGACTTTTTTGTGGAGATTAGTTACGCGATTTTCAGCCATAAATGGCCTTGTGTAACTGTGAATAAAACTTTACTGCGACGATTGGTTACGCGGATTTTAATCGCCCGCCTCGAAAATTAATCGTACGCGAAAATAAGTTGGTTTACGGTATGCCAGACAGCATGGAAGGAGATAACGGGCTAAAGCACATGAGCTGGAAATCATCCTCGATTGGAGATATAATAGATATGGTCCGTATACGCCTTAATAGTAGCTTTCGACCGCTCCTTCAATTGTACCCTAGGACTGTTACAAGCACATGCAGCAAGAGAATACCAATTTTGTAGCGACTAGGGAAATCATTTCATTTTTCGTGCTGAAAGGTGTCAAGTGCACAATATGAAACCTGTAAAATTCTAATAACAGGAAAAGATTGGTGTTTATACTGTCAGATATGTTGTTGACCCGCCAGGGGTGTCTAATTCCGACATGTACTCAATGAGTTTAGATGTTGGTTACAGTGCGTCCGACAGTTGATTGAAGTCTGCTGTCTGGCTGTTTTTGGCAGACTGCAAGGAAGAGCCCATCGATGTGTTTTCAATACATTTTTATTATTAAATAGACATCATATGGAAACTGCTAGGATAAGCAACAGCCTTTCAAACACGCCTGTCTCGCCTAATGGCGTTGTACGACCCTGAATATAAACAGCACAATGTCAGACAATATCGGTTAACACGAATGCGCGTTGTGGCAAATAATAAAACGGTTAATGAAATCCGAAAGGGAATAACGACAGGCTTAACTGATGTGGGATCGTTACAGCCTTAAGGTCGTACACTCAGAGCATAAAGAGGAAGCACCAGAGAAAGCTATTTATACATGTACGAATTAGGCGAATCACACACGTACGTAAAACATATGTCAAGATATATATAACGAATGGATATTTAAAAAGAAAAAATCTTTTTTGTATATCATATACCTTTTCATACATGACAAAATAAACCAAGATGTTTGCACGAGTGCAGAGATGACATATGTTTATATAAAATGTATTGTTCCTAAATATTCAATGATTAAACAAATAAATATATATATTCATTGAAGGAATTCACGTCCACCGGGAGCAGACACGTAGTCCCGACAAGCGAAAAATTCCACATGGCGGACATCTTGATCCTTGTGGAAAAGGATTATTCTGGATTTTACCTTTCCATAAATTGTCCGATTGGACTACAGCAAAACGACTACACAAAACAAACTTATTTGTCCAACTTCATGGTTAATGATTTTTTGTCGTGATACCTAGAACCTTGAACAATACTGTTACCTCCTCTGCATTTTTTTGAATGCATATAACACAATTGACGAAGGAAGACATCTTTTTGACTCGTGCCCTGACCGGGCCCCGAACTCAACATCTACGGCACCCAATCGCCTAGCCAGAAATACCCGCAGCTTCTACCGCTGCGCCGCATCGGCGTTCTTAAAAAAGAACGTTTCAATGGCGCAGTGATGGTCGGTCCGATATCCTGACATGATCATAGTGGATGTCGTCTATAAGATGATATGAACACCTTGTTCGCAATGTATTTACATACATTGATGCGAATTGTACACATATTATAAATATTCATCACAGTACAACTACGACAGGAAATTCAAATTTATATCTTTGGATCACCAACACATAGTACATATGATACATTGTGCTAATTATTTGATATATAACATAGTAACACAATTGACGAAGGAAGACAACTTTTGACTCGTGCCCTGACCGGGCCTCAAACTCACGATCTACGACATCCATTCGCCTGGCAAGAAATACCCGCAGCTTATACGACTGCGCCTCATCGGCGTTCTTAAAAAAGAACGTTTCAATGGCACAGTGATGGTATATATATTTTATATATATGTGCTACAGAACAGTATATCAGGGAGAGACTCAGCCTATTTAGTCAATTCATACATATCTCGATGAAATAAACGAATTTTGGGAGACGTGTATGAAACAATAGCTGATCCGTTATGTAGAGTCTGGAATGGTTTGGGAGACAACAAATAATTGCTTCGTATGACGTGAAGCAATACAGGAAAGACACATTTCTGTTTGTGAAATATTAAAGGAGTATATATAGACTGTTTGACATTGACGCCGCCGTACGTGTATTGTTGAAATGCATACAACACTTTGAAATTTAATATTAAGAGATGATAGATTGAGAAGGGAATGTTCGTTTCTGACATAATGCAAGCAATGACTTATGTATAATGTCATGAGCATTGCTATACCTTTTGTCATTCTTAAACACGTTTCATGTGCAGCGACGCTTGCACAGCGTTCATATTGCTAGGATCTCCAAAAAAGATAACATCATTATATATCATTTTGACAAAATACATTAATACTTAGATGTAAACTGTCACCGTTATATATAATATAAATAACACATATCTGCATGGGTTTGTTTTATACCATTGAAACAATATCAGTCAAACATGAATTAACATAATATGTCTTCATCTTTGATTTTGCGAAGACGAGATGCAATCTAATATCAGTGAAAAGAATTTGATCTCGCTAAAATGCCAAGGGATGCAAACCTAAGCACGCCAAATCTGATCACACATATACTCAATTGTAAGAAGCATCTGTACATATTCTAATGATAATATATACTGTATATGTAAATATGCAACAGTTATTACATACCTTTGCCGTAATTAAAATATTAACTGTAGTCGTGTCTTCTGGGGGGAAATGATAGTTTCTTAGGCGGTCTTACTGAGAACTTACTGTGAAAAGAGATTCTTCATTGCCAGGTAATTATTCGATTTATTATAAACATCGATATTTGCTAGTATTCGAGTATCTTGTTTCTGTGGTTTCATAATAACATGGTACTGATATGATTTAATCTTGTTTGTAACATTTATTTCCATTGGTTTAAAAATGACGTCACCGTTTGTAACGTTGCCTTTGATAGGCTACCACAGCGACTTGATCGTTTATAAGAGGAAAGAGCTTGTCAAAATAGGCGGATTTCCTCTTGGATTGTGTACAGTAGACTAAATTAAAAGGAATAACTCACATTTTTCATGTTATGGAGCTATCACACAAAAGCCACAGTGTACTCTCATCATAAACCGTGAAGATGCGTATATTTAACCACACTCTATCAATATCTTAACATTGCGACCACATTAATGCAAAAATTCCTATTGGAAAATAATCCATAGGTATTTCTCTTTAAAATGGCCCTAGGTTGGCTGTTTATTATGATGAAACCATATTGATATGCCCGAATTCCTTTCTGCTTACAGTGTTGTTATTCAAAATGTTCTTCTCTAGCAAAAACAAAATAAACAATAAAAATATTTCTCTCGTATAAACTAACAGACTACCAAATATTCCCAAAGATAATTCAAACTTTAATTAAAGTCGCACTATACCTAGACCAAAAAGGAAAATATAAAACCTTTCCGTGTGAATACATTTTTTTTAATGTACACTGCAGCACTTTTCTTGCACTCTACTGTACACAATTGCTGCTGCTGGTAGCATTCGATCCTGTCGACGACCTGATGGTGCATCAGATTTCTAGGCAAAGACAGAAGATATCAGATATGCCTTGAAACATGAAGATACCGTCACACTAAAAAGCAATTATTTACTGTAATGTATTATCTTCAGTTCAAAGTGTAGATTCCTGAAATTCCAATAACAATCTTACACAATAGGTTTTGTTCTTTATGATCTCTGTATTGGATTACAATAAAACAATGTATATATAGATCTTTCGTTAAGAGAAATGTTTTAGGTGACAAAGTTACCAAGGCAGCGTTGACCTAGTGCATGATAGCAAATCAATGTATTATCCCGATTTTAAACAAAAGTAATGAGTACATATATATTTAAATGGAACGGAATTTTGTGTTGCATATACGTAATAAGATACATTTAACTGACATTGAGAAACAATTTTCATTTTCAAAATAAGCAGATATTGGCACAGTATAATGCACGTCTGAAAATAATTACCTTTGTTCAAACATTATTCTTACCAAATTGGTCTAGACACTTGATTCGACGATAATATGATTTCTGATGGAGGAAGTAAAATTTGCATTAAAGGATAAGATATTTCCTTAATAACTTGAAAAAATCACGAAATCATGATCAAAGAATGTTAATACTAAGATTTAAAATTAACGGTGATAGCGATTTATGGTACATTTCCAACTGGTTTCATTTTAACATCAGATTGCAAACTCGGGCCACTGATTTATAAAAAGAAAATCAGTTGCGATTCAACCAGTACAAAAGTTATTGCCTACACATGGTAAATCTGAGGAAATAAACAGGTTTATCGCAGTTTTATTACCGAGATCTTAAAAGCATCCACATCGCAACCGCCAAGAAACCAATAGGCACATCTTTGTTCATTTCATGTTGCGATCTTGATAGCCGTGCGTTTAATGATAACGTAAAGTTCACTGAGCGAAGTGCCGAGGTGAAAGCCTCAGCACTATTCATAAATTAATGAACACTGACTAGTATCAGATGTAAAAACTAATTCTTTGTTTGTTTTTGAAACCCTTCTACTGGGGATAAATTCTCAAGAGTTTGACGGCTTTTGTTCCCGGTAGGTCGCCTACATTTCTCATTATCTGGAAACATATTTTCGAAATAATTCTATTGCATGCAATCATAATAATTTCGACATCTAATCATCTGTTTGTTTGATTGAGATAAATATGATTAGGGGACCGAAGAAGTTATTAGACAAAATATTTATTTATGGTTTTATTTTATTTTCAAAGAGCGGGAATGGAAATTTCTTTATCTCAAGATGTAAATACTTGCCATAAATATGATTTTCGTATTAAAAACCCAGATGGTATTAGGGTTTGTGTTTTTATTGAGAAATGTATTACATATCCAGGTGATAATTCTCATTCTTTACCTAAAGTTTGGTTTATAGTTAGATCCACGTAAATTACACTGGGCGTATATATCTAGGAATCATAATAAATTATGCTTTCTTCTATAATGATGTAAATTAATGATTTCTCCTGCTTATGTCATTAGATGAATATCAAATCATTTTCCTTTATTATATATTTTTTTTCTTCTTAAAGATAATGAGAATTTCTGATAATCATCGGCTGTATTGTGTAAGCAACTGACATTTAATACGACGCAACAATGTTCATGATAAAAAACAAATTGTTTATGACTTTTCTCTTTTACCTTTAAATGCACTTATTACTGTTCATGTCTGGTGGCAATTATTTGATTGGCGGATAACGAATGCATTATCTGTCTATATAACCTCGTTTTGTCTTGATACGATCTGTATATTTGACTGATATTATCATACATGAACGTTATCAGTGTGAGGTGTAATCAATTAATTGATATGTGCATTCTGCCAGGTGTATTTTTAGAACATGTATGATTTGGATAGTTTGGTATTGTTTTTACTAGACAGACTGTTGTCTAGTAATCAACACTATAAATCAGCACTATATTTACACCAGGTCTCTTGACTCTTGACATATGATTTAAACACTGATGTATTGTTTATATATCTATCTTTTATCGGACTAATATCAGACTATATTTCACACCCCAAGTTATATTTCCCATTTTTGTTTTGTTATGTTGTTGAGTAATACATGTTCACAGAGTAAGGATATTATACTGCTCCAAAACGTCCGTGCTTTTGTAAATATTTCGCCGGTGTCTTGAACTCGCGGATATTAGTGAAAAGGCTAATGGAACGAAAATAAAATTGGAGAGGACTTATATAGGCTTGCCTGTTGTCCAATCAATTTGTTTTATAGCAATAAAATTTGTTGAAATGAAATGAAAATAAAACCCCTCGAAATACAATTGCCATACAGTACTTTGGAATTCGATTTGTTTTCAATTTCACAAAATTTTATTCAACAGAGAAAAGGATTTAACAACAGGCATATGCCTATATAGAATTCGTTTTGTTTAGATGTCTTCGCGTTTTAATTGGTCAAGGCATTTTCTATGTGACACAATCTAACATTTGAACTGTTCTGATATTTTCCAGACAAACTTTCGACATCGCATGATTCAACACTGTATAACTGAGAACTAATTTGAGTCTCTGTTTGTTAGACAGACAGGAAAACAGGAAATGTAAAAAAAAATGTCTTACGGCACTAGACGAGAATGCATTCAGTAAAATCATTTTAATTACTCAAACCAATGCAGGAGTTGGATATTTTTTTTGTGTACAGAAACATTTCTTTGTTTTTATTTTGTCGAATTTTCCTCGCAACAGCCAGGGTCATATGAGGACGGTACCAGGGAGACACCAACAGCCCGTCCTCATATGACCCTGGCTGTTGTTATCTCCTTGGCACCCGTCCGCATATGAACCTGGCTGTTGGTGTCTCCCTGGTACCGTCCTCATATGACCCTGGCTGTTGCGAGGACGTTAAACCCCTGAATACAAAACAATATTGATAACTCAAATTCGACAAAATGAAAACAAAGAAATGTTTCTGTACACAAAAAAAATAATTGGGAAGAGACAGTCGGCCTAAGAGCTGCACAAGTTGTCCAAATGCATGATTCAAAAGGCGCGATTGAATAGTATCCCTTCTTTCCATTCATTTTCCCAATACCTTCTTTAACTTTGCTTCACTTTGGACTTTTGTGTTCTTTGTCACTGTTTTCTGTATACGCAGACAAATCAAAGTCTCATCTATGTGATGTTCTGTGCTTAAAGTCTGCTTTGTTGGCAAAGAGTTAGACTGAAATGCTAGTTTCCAGTATAATATGACTGGGTGGCGTGTTAAACTACCGTACATCCCTGTGTCATTTTAGTGTAATGACGATGAAAATGCCTCCGTTAATTACCCCATCATTCCTAAAATGACCAAATTGCGGAGATAGGACCTATATTATACTGAACAAACCGTTAACCGTTGGAACAGAACATCGTAACTACAGCATCAGCCACATTAATTGGTGCCAAAGCAAAACAGTGTGCCACTCCTGAAATGAAAACAACGTTAATGCCAACGAAATCATCATATACGTCGACCTTTCTATCGCACAATGAAATAGAATGTCTGCAAACGAGATAATAAAACTCCTTTGTCCTTATCATCCTTCACTTCCTGAAACACAACTGTGTACATATATCTGTCAGCAGTGAACATTTATGATTGAATTTAAAAGCAAAGAAGATATCATCGAAGTAAAGAACATTATAGCGATTCGGAAATTAAAGTCATTTTCCAGGAAACGGGCACAGTTGGATTCGGGATCTAGAATGCAAGAATTAATTTAAAAAGCACCTTGCCGCTTATTGAAACATAATGTTTCTATGACATTTTGCTTGCAATATTCAGTTTTACAACTGCGCAAAACATAAGAATTTTTAATACAATGCCTCTATATATTATGTATGAGAACCAAACAAAAATATGTTATGTTCATTAACAATCAATCAATGATAACAGTTAAAAATAACAACAAAAATCAGAAATATCTCTTTACAAAGCATTTCATTAAAAACACATCATTATATAATCATACACCATTCACAAACTTTTTCCCTAGCTAGATTTCCCAATATTATGATAAATTACATTGATGTCAGTATGTGTCGTCGTCGTCGTCGTTGTCGTCGGTGTTGTTGTTGTTGTTGTTGTTGTTGTTGTGCTTAGTGTATTTTGATGTTATCGCTCGTGACGTGCCCTGTAAAGATATGGATATACAACCACATCTATAATAGAGGCACGTTTTCAACTAAAAGCATTGCATTTCCGATCGATTTCTGAACACAATAATTTAAGTAATAATGTCGTTACAGTGCATTTGTTGACTGCTTAGTGTGACAATATGAATCAAAATGTCACTAAAATTAACTAGAGCAATGGTAATATGATACGGAGTTAATTAACTAACACGAAATATCAGCTCGTAAAATGATGTACTTTACGATATGCTTTTAATGCCACATTGTAATAACATAAATGTTCTGCTGATGTCCTATCCTTCCATTTAACCGGTCGCCTTTCGGTGGTATATTTCTATATATTTTGTGAAGTATGAGAGTGATGGGAGGTCGTTTGTTTCGTTTCTTTACTTAATGTTGATATGTGTTATTTGATGATAATGTTCAAGATACATTTTATCAAATAATCAAATCTTACTCAAATGATATGAAATACATGGAATATACATTTGCAATAATAGTTATCATTATAGTTTCATAAGCATAATAAATGTGTATTATAAGGTTTTCTTGCCACACGTAGCTGAGCTGTTTAACAGCAGATAAAATATTTCAAACATTGCATGTTTTATCATTAAGACATACATTTTGTATATATGTGATATACTGTGCACCATATTAAGATATTAATAAGAATTACTTCCCTCTGCTTGTACATTTAACTTTCTCATTCTGGGTTAATTGCAACTTGCGTCATAACCATAACATATTGGAACACACAGATGCACAGGATATAACTTAAATCATGTTCAGAGAGTCCCCTAATTTTCTCAGTCTCATTGAAGTGCAACTTGCTTATAACCGTATTGGATTGGATCACACTTATTCATAACATCTTTGATCCATGATGTATTGTCAATCGATAACAATGTAGACAAACATCCATTGTTGTCGCATTACATGATAACGTCAGTATATCCACCTGATTTAGCAGCATTTCAATTTTGATTGCTAATTTGCAGTAAATTATCTGGGTATGTAATTGTGAATATAATAAGAACATACATAATTGATAATATTCTATTATAATAATAGGCAATCACACTTATACTTAATCTGATACTCCCTGAATGTCTGTCTTCCTTTCGGAATACAAATCAAGGAGATTCATTCCGGCCATTCAGTTAGCTGATGCAATATGAGGAATGGAAAGTAGCATCTGGCATATGTGACCCTTGGTATTTTTGTTATGTAAAACATATTCCCACATCTTTTATTCATTTTGCTCCTGTTACACAATATTGGTCAGCACTTAACTGATTATCTGGACCTTCTATGCGATAGATATACAGACTAGAGAATGGACATGAAAACAATTTATGTATGGTCCTTTATGTATTGTTTAGAGAATGTCAGCATGAGACATTTCTGGCCAAACAATGCCAATATACTCCAACAATGAATAGAACAATAAAAGGAACCATAATTTAAAGAAAAGGTCGATTCACATTGATAGCAAAGTATCATGATAAAGAAACTGCATCAAGCAAATTCTATTGATTTAACTTCAAACACTGTTTATAAGTCAGTAGACAAGAAAGGAAAGATTAACAACTCGTATGTTATTATGGTGAGATTATATAAATGCTTGTCTGTTTTGTATCTCATAATACAGTCATTGTCCCCTACGTACGAGAAAATCACTGTCCCCTATTTAGGAAACAATATGTGTTCCCTATGAAGGAGACTAGCAGTGCCCCTATGTACGAGACAGTAAGTGTTCCCTGTGTAAGCGACTAGCAGTGTCCCTATGTAGGAGACAGTACGTTTTCCCTATGAAGGAGTTATTATACCCTATGTATGAGATAATAAGTGTTCCATATGTATGAGACAGTAGGTGTCCTCTATGCACGAGATAATAAGTATCCCCAATGTACGAGACAGGAGTGTCCCTTATTAAGGAATCATTAATTGCCCCCTATTTAGGAGACAGTAGGGGTCAACTATGAAGGAAACAGTAAGTGGCCATATTTAGGAGAGAGTAAGTGTCTCCCTTGTAAAAAACAATAAGTGTCCCAAATTTAGGAGACAAAGTGTTCACTGTGTAGGAGCCAGCAAGTGCCCCATATTTAGGAGACAGTAAATATCCCCTATGTACGGGACAGTAAGTGTCCCCAATGAACGAGACAGTAAGTGTCCTCTGTTAAAGAGTCATTAAGTGCCCCCTATTTAGGAGCAGTAAGTGCCCACTATGAAGGAGACAGTAATTGTCCCATATATAGGAGACAGTAAGTGTCTTCTATTTAGGAGACAGTAAGCGTCGCCTGGTAGGAGACAATAAGTGTCACACATGAAGGAGACTTTCAGTATTTCGCGGTGTCAATTAGTTGGGGGTAAATAAAATGTTCTTATGCAATATCATAATATATGAGCTATTGATGGATTGTGTTGTGACGAATCAAGATTGGGCACTTGCGCCCTGTAGTCTAAGATGAGTTATTGCCTCTCATATCGTCGCCCCTTTCACACGACATGACTGTGAAGTTGTTGAAGGTAACATACAATGTTACAGGTTCAATGTAAACATTCACTTTTCCCTCAAGTAATAACGACATTTATTGTAATACGATATTAAAAGTTATTTTAACGAGATTTAAAATTGTTATGGCGATTTTGAAAGTATTTATTACGAAATTTAAAAGCGTTACTACGAGCAAGAGATTGTGTTCATTGATCTAACCATTTTTTTTCGGCTTCCATACATAACACTGTCAATACAATAATTGATTTCCTGCTGCATTATTAAGTAGGTTTTGAAAAAGACATAACAAATGCAAGTTGATCGTCAAGAGCCGTCTGAAAGGTCATTAAAATTGTGCACATAAACAACTCCAAATGTTTGATTGCATTGAAATACTCTCGTTGTGATAATTATGATTATTCAACTATGCACTCGCGAACCACATCCGCAAATCAGTCATTCGAGCCTGGTCATTGCAGGACAACGTTCAGTTCGATAATCAAACTCCTTTGACATTAGACTAAAGTATATATCGGATAATTGGCCTCGACTTCATTTTACAGATAGCATGTATCGTTATACGTATACGTCATTAGTAAGAAAGCATCACCAAGGAAACAGGCTATGACTGCTTAGCCTGCTATTAGTAAATGGCCATTAAGGGTGTACACCGCAATTTCCTTACACGGAATAGTACATTGTTAAGAAAATCCAGAGAACATGGAAGAAAATGTTCAATAATGCAAGATTTTTTCTTGCAGACGTAATCATAGTATATATTAAACATGTTTGTCACATGATATCCTCGTGCAGGGACAAGTTTCCAAATGGTTGACATCTGAGCTGATATAATGTTAAATCAAACTAATTTTATGTTGTCATATGACCTTCATATGACCTGGGAAAATATCTAAAATATTCATGCTTTCTTATTTGATTTGGAATGGCTCTCTCGTTTTGGGTTTTGGTCAATGGCTCAACTGGGATATGGACTCAAATAAGCATAATTACGGTCATTTGAAGGTCATCAGATAATGTTATCACATAGACAATGCCAAACCGTTATCACCCCGTTACTTGACGGATCATCTGTATTATAAATCAGGTGTTCTTAATGTCCAACGTAAGCTGAAAATCGTCTATGTTACTATGTTTGAACATTAGGGACATTACTTTTATCGCAAAAGTAAAACAAAAGCTCTATAGAAAATCTTCTTATTGGCACAGACAGCTTCTTAAGACAGTGGCGACGAATTGTTGGAATATTTTACTTCCTACTTTCATCAGTCAGACGTTATGTTACATATCATCATAATTATATTATGCGATTCTATGGTAATTATTTGGATAATCATATTGAAATTTTTTCATCCTAAGTTACATGGATTTGCGTCATGGGTTGTATTTTGAAGTTGGTGTCACATTTATCTGTAAAGTTGAATTAGTTCTTATACGTTTTTAGCTTTGTTAAATCCATTGTATTCTCAACGGAAATCTGTTACTATTATTAGCATTACGCGACAAAATTCTACCTTGTTGATTGCTATTGTTTGTTATCACTGGAGTATATACATGTATATATATTGTTCGATTACAAATTATAAAAATTTACAAAACAATAGATGTTGCATAAGAAAAAGAATGTATTATTGATTGATAAACGGGGGGTAATTTAACTCATCCATCCTAGATCTTACATGAGTTCCGCAAAGGCGTCACAGACAATTTTTTTTTTTCATAAGAATCGTTGGTGCTATGTCATGTCCACTTTCCTTTTATCAACTCAAATGGAAAAAAAATACGAAAAAAAAATTTAAAACTGTCTGGTCCACTGACATTTTGATAGAACGATCAGGAGCGTGGTGTCTTAAATCTCTAAATTAAGATATAACTTGTGTTAGTGGGAACATTGAAAGCTCAGCATCTCTTTTTTTCCATTGACACGCGATTCTGCGGGTAATTTTTATCAGGACAGTTTATACGTGAATCGTTGGATTACATCCTAGAAAGTGATATCCATTAAATTGCTTCTGAATACATTTATGTGAAAACCTTCCTAGATGCGTATGATATAGTACCTGTTAGCATGCAACACTGTACATGGTCTGAATCATTATCATTTGACTGATAGTGTTATTATATATTATCTATCCTTAAATATTCTGGGTTTTTCTAGCTTCTGTATTCCTCCACTCATTGTTGTCGGGAGATAGCAAAACAATCCTTTTTAATGCTCGTGATTTCTAGTCAAACCGGGGACACCAAAACAACTTAAACTTAGGACAGTCTTCTACGTCCTAGCTATATTGAGTAAATGTGATTCCTTAGCTTTTTTAAATCAAACAGATTCGTTTACTGTGTTTATCATATTTGAAAGCATATAAGAATGTAAAAACAATAAGGAATAATGCTAAATGTGGTGGCGGGTATTGTTGAAAGAGGAAAACAATAATCAAATTAAGAAATGTTGTTTGCTCGATGATATGTCCAAGTCATCACCACAACATGATGACGTTACTTACATGTTACCTGAAATCTATGAAGATTTATACTGATATGAAGCAGAAGACGCTTACCACTTTGGAACCCATGTCTTATTATACTTCACAACAAAGTTAGATGGTATACTGGAATAGGGTTTCAATTTGTCCGTCCGTCCATCCGTTTGATAGTCCACCAGTGTCTATCATGATTTTGTTTTGACAATTCCTACATTTTTATTCAAATCTATGCTAAAACACTGATATTAGGCATTTGGGCTTATCATTTTTTATCCGACTATCTTTACGGCATTTACACAGTTTTTCGTTCTAATTGTTGAATATTGTCTAAATAACATCACTTACAGTTTTCATCCATACTTTCCCTAACATCACTGAGGTAGTCATTATACACTGGAGTAAGGAAAATGCATTCATGTCCTTGATTTAACCATTTTCATGGCATTTATATCCTTATCTAGACGTTTAAGACGTAGACTTGATAATTATGTATATACCAGCGTGTATTTAAGAAAACAATCCTGGAGATAGGCCTACTTCTCTTTGTACTTTTTCAGGTGTTTCCATGCAAATATTTGACTTGATTTGACTTTTTCAGTGCATCGAATAGGAGCGGAAATTACATGTCTAATTTAAATAAGATTGTTAATTGAATATACTTTTCCTAGAACGAAATTCAAACTACAAATTTATTTATTTTATATTACACTTGCATAATATAACCCTGTACATTTTTTTAATTACAGGTATGGAAGATGGCTGGCGCTGGCTGGGCAGTTGCTGCCTTAGGGTCCTTGCCGATGCTGTACGTTTTCAGAACAAACGTCGTTGACGGTGTTCAGAAGTGTGAAAACATATTCAGAGATCTCCCTAGGTCTCACAGGAAGGCGTTTTTAACTTATGCTGCTGTCGTTGTCTTTCTTATCCCTATATGTCTCCTTATTTTCTGTTACACTAGTATCTTTCTTAAGATAGCAAGAAAAGCAAAGGAGAGCCAAACATCTAAACGACATTCAATCAAACCTGGGAAGATACATCTTCAAAGCACAAACTCGAATTCCTTACCAAAGGCAAAGATCAAGACATTGAAAATGACCTTTGTCATTGTGGTAGTGTTTCTCGTGTGTGGAATTCCATACTTTATCGCCGAAATGATTATGTCCTATGGTGACCACTGTATCATATCAGACCTTGTGTACGGAATCATTGGCGGGCTAGCAGCCGCAAACTCAGCAGCTAATCCATATGTCTTTTTATTGTTTAACTGCAATGGACGCTACTCTCGTGACCGAAAGAGATCAAGTTCAGACACCATTGGGAATTCGACAACCCGGACCGTTTATTCAACAGCAAGCACTCGCTCTGACTACGTGGGCGACTCCAAGGCTATTTACCAACCGTCGATAAAATACAAGTGGAACGCTAGTAGTCAAAACAGCATGGAACTGAACTGCATGCGATGAAATGAATTTGTTTCTTTCATCATATTAAACCACTTTATTGACTTTAACTTTCATCAAATACACTTTTTGTTTTATTAATCAATCCGAATTGTGTTGGGGAACATGTAAATACTTATATTAAAGTGAGAAATTGAAATAACAAATGATGTTTTGAAGGTTATATATATACATGTATGGCATATTGGAACTATGTTTGAACGAAAACACGCTTTAGGCTATATGTAATGTATTTAGTATAAAGTATTATGTATCCGAAGCCAGAGAGGCATGATCAACCAAATTACATCCGTTATGTCCTTCGACGTTTACCGAGCCAATACTGTTTGTATATGTATCATATAAACATATAAGTATTTGTTGGGAGGTAAAGTTACGAGCACTGAAGGTTTAGTTACACCTGATTTGCATTGCATATGGTGCGAGACTCACTGAGACTTTATACGACTTGAAAACAAAAACGTTAAGGAAACACTTCCGTTGAAGGTTGAATAGTTTATTATTCCATATGTTTTCGTAGTGTAACAATGGTCAACAATCAGTGTAGTAAAATTTAATCATAAGAATCATATAAAAAAATATATACATTATAAAATTGTACGTTTTATTTTCGGTATGTTATTGATATGTGTTTACATTGCATGATAATTATACGATAACAGTTAATTAGATAGAAAACTGATTGAATAGATTGCGAAAGTCATAAAAATGCCCTTTTACGTGGACAGTTCGCCGTCAAAAGTGCTGTTAATTAATAATTTTAATCAATTCAAATTTAATTGTAATATACATCAGATATTAAAAAATGTAGAAAATACAAACGTACCGTCGCATTTTTATTTATTTTTTTTTTTTTTTTTTGATTGTCCTGCGGTCGCCTTTTACAATCGAAGCGCAACTCATTATAGCAATCTACTTATACTTTAAAGATAGATAAATATCCATTAAATATCATGCTTAGTTACATTAAATGTACTTAACATACATATTTGAACCTTCAAAATGTCCTCTGGTAGCAGGTATTCTGCATGAATTGGAAAGATATTCATGTTGGGTTGATTGCAAATCTACATTGAAAGCGATAAGACTAAAATTAAGTTTGAATTCAGCTAATTTAATTTTATGTAGACTTGCGTGTTTTTTAAATGCTCCATTCAACCTGTCTATTGTATGACCTGGTTTTGTAGCTATCAACAAATTGCTTTTTTAATTCATAATTAAAAGAGAAGTGTATTTTGTGAATGAATGAATTCTGACTTGAAATGAACATTTTAATATTATTGCGGTTAACACTTCAATGTGTATTGATATACAATAATATTGTAACAAGTTTTACCGTCCTATACGTGTAGAACAAGTGGAAAACAGTATTTCAGTAAATTATCATTGATAACATTTACAGTGTTTCAAGCAACTCGCCATCTCGAATCATGATTTGTTTGTTGAACAGTGTAAACTGCTGGTAAGAATTGCCCATCCATCATCGTTTTTTACATCCATATACATTCAGATTTTTTTGTTTTTGTTTTTTATTGACTACCTCTGTGAAACGCTATTCCCTGTTTTATCTTTGTCCTCCATGAAATGTCAACCATGTTTTGTTCTCAAAAAGTACATGTTTTGATAGATTAGAAGAAAGATATCTATCTGTATATGTTACTGCGAGTGCTTCATCAACTTTACATGTACATATTTGATTTTGAATGATGTTCTCTGATATTTTGCCGTTTTCATTGTAAATAATATTGTCTAAATTGTTATTATCGATACAATGTTAATATCTGAATATAGACTATATCGCTACTATATGAGTATTCTGATCATGGTTATGTTGGTGTTGTTTTTAAGAAAAGTAAATAGTTGCTAACAAAATCAAGATTACAACATTAAGATATGAAGTACATGACTCCCTGAAAGAAAACCTGTCATTGACAAACTTCATTTGGGACAAATGTTTTGAAAGCCTGGTGATTGCAAGAATTACGCAAGAATTCAAATTGCATTAACGTTGTCCTGCAGGGTAGTTCAAACTATAAGGAATTCCTCATGAACGAGTTAAAATCAAAGTGGCATATTGTGTTTTAATTGTTTAATGGTTTTGTTTATAGACAAGTGCTTTGCCAAGGCACGATTGATAATAACCTTTCAGCGATAGTCACAATTGATCATACTATATGCTTGCCACAATCAAAGCCTGATAATAATAGATCCATGGTACCTGCTAGGTCATATAAGTCTTTGTTCCTTTAGACTAATAACAGTACTATCCACTGTGTTTTGGACGGTTTGGTCTTTGCTTAATTTTGTTCATTATCAAATGGAATTTTTTCTCCGAAAATTTCTGAATCATGAAAATTTGTAATGATATGTATATAGGGACTTACAGGTATAAACTTTACTATATTATTCAGTGAGAACAGACTCTGGTTACAATTGATTTATTATGCGTTTGATTGTTTTAATGGATATATATTCTATTATTATTAATCTAAAACAAAGTATGCACAAATGCATTATGCTTTTTAAATATATCAGACAGAATTGAAATTCAGAATAAGAAAGTTGGATTAGAGCTTGAGGAATAAAAATATGCATAGTATGCATGTCGAAATTGAACCATTTCTTTTATAAAGAAGCATTTATGCATCTTCGGTCCTGTCACAGACAACAAAAAGAATGTATAGATTGAAAATGGCCACCATATATGGCATATGGTGACATTTAATATCAATTCTAAACATATTACAAATTAACAATACAAAATTAACATAGCATAACACAATAATTAAAAAACGTCCAAAAATAAACATCTAAAAATGACAATGATAGTCAATTACAACAAAAGCCTGTGTGGGGGTTGCCAAACTCCGCCACAAAACCAGCCTGTGAAACGCTGCTGGTTTCCCCATTATAAATATTTGTAGATTATTTTTGTGTCGGATGTTTTCAAAATTGGTCGCGTTAAAGTTTCACATCAATGTCCATTAAAAACCTATGGTACTCGTTTTCATTTGTTTAAAATTTGTTCCAATACAAAATAAATTGTTGGGACAAAGCATTAACTACCCTTAACGATTACATGCTCGAAAACATACTAAATGTTATAACACAAGAGAATGATAAACATATGTATTTTCATTAATTATCTACGAGTGATTTTCTTAACTGTAAATAACACCATATTATCTGCCACCGATCATCTCATGAACCAAAACGAATCATGACGGTTCTGTTTTGCATGTGTCGATTCTATTTTATACAGAAAATATCATTCTTTAACATATATAATTGATCTATTGACAATGTAGTGACGTTCAGATGCATTTTATTCCTTAACAAACACAATAACTATATTCACGCGGATAACATTTGTAAATTAATACAGAATCCAAAGGTGTAAACGCGTACAAACGAAAGAAGAAACAGTGTGATTTGTAAATACTGTACGAGTACCTGTTTGTGTAAAGGATAACGACATGTGTTTGACATAAATAGTGGGGAGACGTTATCATTTTGGATTTGACATATGTATATATTTTACTATTGATCGATTGACTACGCTGTACCATTGTATCAATCGGAGTGCATTGCAGGTTTAGTATTGTCTATTTCGATTGTCACTTTTCTTTTGTAGATTTAACATTTAGTGATGTTAATCATAAAGCAATGTCAAAATTCTGTACATTTCTTTGTCGTATGATTATAATTCAAGAAGATTACATCCTGTTATTTTATTTCTTGATGTTTTGTACTTTTTGACATCAATATATGAAACCACATCCTGGAAATCAGATGTCTGTATGGACGCCACACATACTGCCAAGTAGCATGCAATATTTATGTAGTATTATATGGCAAACATGTTGCAATGTAACCGGAGCATATATTCTGATGGTTTGTCTTCTGCCGATAGTATTAAATCATGTACATGTGAATTTCAACAAACTGCGTAAAACAAGAGTTTCAGCATCTGCTGTCTTCAGTACATGACACGTGTTGTTATAGCCTGTTTATGACATCCTAGTCGTATAGTCGTATCATAAGACACAAACAAACGAACAAACATATCTGTTGTATCACGCTAGAACGTATTTCCAGGTCTTGCGGGGGGTAACATCACAGTGAAATGTCGGTATAAACCGGCTATAGTTTATCTAACACCATGAAAGTAATCTACTTTAGAAGACGATTCTATCCAATAACAAACATCGAATCGGTGTCTGCATCTCTAACAAAGTTTGCATTATTTCCACCTTGAAGTAAGACCGAATGTATCTAAAGTGTTATTTTGTGACATTGCATAATTCAATTATTTCACAAAATCTATACATATTGTTGAGCTCAAAATCCATATCACCCTTAACCGATAAGTATATGAACAGATTTGAAAATAAATTATCTTGGCTTTAAATCATTTAACACGAACAAATTCTTACAAATAGCTCCTGGTTTTGGTTAAATTTGAAAGTCGGCAAATTTCTATTGTTCCTGTAGGAGATCCTTTCAAATGTAATGATCAATCTTTAGTTGCAAAACAAAAACGGAAACATCATTCGATATCGCAGCACAGCAATTTGAATTGCAGAAAGTTATTTGATTGATGCCAGAGTATGACAAGTAGAATATCAACGAAAACCCGTTATTCGTCATTAATAGTTAACTGACAGGTCTCGGTAGGATACGAGCTCAGTTCAAATAGAAACCCTTCCTAAATATCAAAGTTCCGGCGTTGTATGCTAAAACAAAAAATAATTGCCGCACAGCAGACGAAATCGGACGTTGATTGGACATAATGGGGCAGTGCAAAGCTAACAATGTGACTGACCGAAAGGCGTAAGTAGTCGTCGGGATCAATAAAAAGACAAACCTGACATCTACGTGAGGAGAGAGAAAAAAATAATGAGTTAAAAAGAAGTAGCTAGCTATCCCGTTAGCTTCATTACAGTCTATGTTAAATATAAGTGCCTGTTATATCATGGACAATATTTTATAGTTACCAGGACTATAACAAAAGGGGCCGCGGTGGCCGAGTGGTTTAGGTGTCCCGACACTTTAACGCTAGCCCTCCACCTCTGGGTTGCGAGTTCGAAACCTACGTGGGGCAGTTGCCAGGTACTGACCGTAGGCCGGTGGTTTTTCTCCGGTACTCCGGCTTTTCTCCACCTCCAAACCTGGCATGTCCTTAAATGACCCTGGCTGTTAATAGGACGTTAAACAAAAAACAAACGAAATATTACAAAACCTTAATCTTTTGTGAGTTGTGTTAAGTTGTTTTTTTATACAGATATCCGATATCTTGTAGTTTTGTATCGGCTGATGTATCAGTGTAAAAGTGACTGGACGTATCTCTCACTCTCCTATGCCATATCTGCGTTGCAAGAAATGAGATGATTGCTATCAAACTATCGCTCTCAAATGTCAAACGGCTGCGATGTGCGCCCATTTTCCCCGTAGCTTTTTTATCAATTAACTAAATGTACCATCATTACTAAACATCTATGTAATATACAAAGCTTAAATACCAATATGCTGACAGGTGGGTGTGGTTGGTATATTTCAATGTCATCACACGGAGACAGACGTTTTCACATTCTATCATTATGAAATGCTAGACATTCAAACGGTAGGGTGACCCTACTGCTGGTCAACTGTCAGGAGACGAACCAGTAATGTACCTCAATGTAACGCATCTGAAGATGACAAAACTTCTAAAACCTGCAAGGAATGTCCAAAACACATAGGTGGTATAAGAACATGATCATCAAGCCGACAGCAATAGATGTGTTTATGCTCTAGACTACTTACGAGATAAATCGAACAACAGGTTTTTGAAAGAAAATGGCCACCAAAATGGTGACATTAAATTATTCTATATACACTTGAGTCATTTTCATGACTCTGAAAATCAATCAAAACTACCAATAACAATAAAAATAGCCAAAACATTCAACACATTGTAATTGTATTCCATAAAAACTAAAAGCAAATAATTCAATTTGCTCAAAACAATGTCAGCTGGTCTCAGAGGGGAGCCACAAATCGCTACTAAGACACTTTTCAGCAAAAATCAAAATGTTGCCCACTCTTAAGAATGGATGAGAACCCATAACCTCATTCACAATAGCAAGCCATTTGATGGCAATATAACTACAATGTATGGACAGGACTTACATTGTGTCTAAAACAGCATTGTTTTGCAGAATAGGTTTATATATAATATTTTATATATAATCATTGTTTTGACGAGGCTTTTGTCAAACTGACTATACGTCAAAATTCGGGCACAGAAATGAATAATGGTTGTTCTGGCCCAAACTGACAGACGAGTGGTGTTGTTATCTCTCAGCCAGAGTTACTATAACGAGCAATAACCTAACTGTGGTGAATGGACAATGTATAGGCATCTTTAAATGTGATTTTAAGCTTTTGATATTAACCATTTAGAGTATAACGGAAATCATCATCTACTTAATAACACATCTTTTTGCTATTCACACGTGTCTTTATTACTAATTATCTGAACCAATGTTTAACTGTAAAGTTACGATTAGGAAATTGTTGGAAGCTTCTAGTCACCATAGTCCGTGCCCTATAAGACATGCAGTAATACAGCAATACCATTCAATTGTATTTTGAGATTTTAACATTATAGTTGGGTTATATCAATGTATGAAAATTGATTGGTTTGACAGTAGGATGATCATTTTGATACAGATGTTTAAAAGCAATATTTCCATAGTCAAACCCGCCTCAATTTAATCATATTGCTATCAAGGAAATAATCAAAGTAATAAAATGTTCGTTATGTTACAATCACAAAGATGCGAGTTCAAATAAACGTCTAAAACTGTTATTTCCCTAAGCTCAATCTTAAATTGATATCTTCATTCGTTCCGTTTCATCAAAATGGACACTGATCAATTTGATCACTTCGAATTCACAAGTTCTCTGTGTACCTTGTCCTGACAATATGCAGTGAAATACAGCATTTGCCATTCGTGCGAGCTAAGAAGTTGTTCAGCGTCGGTGGCTAGATTAACAGAACATATCACTATTGTGTGATGTAGACAGATATTTTACCCGAGGGTATTATAGGCTTTGCAGAGTTCTTCGTCTTCATCACGCAGGAGAAAGTGACTGACTTTTTAAGAAGAAAAAAATCACATAAGTTTGGATGTTGTTTAACACTGTGTGTTGTCGTATTAACTATGAATATTAGGTATTCATGAAAATAAAGCGAAATACAGACACAACACATAAATTTAGCATTAGCCGATTTCATTCTGGAATCCTCATGATACTTAACTACATTTGTTGCTATGTAGCATTCTCAGTAAACACAACAATAGTGAGTATGTGATGTCATACATTTAACGACCCAGGCTGTTCACGGGCTGATAAACACTACAAACAAACAAGTCATTATGTGATGGCATATTTTTAAAAATCATGGCTGTTCACAGGGTGATGAACTTTACAAGAAAACAAGTCAGTATGTGATGTCATACTTTTAACGACCATTATTGTCATGCTTGTACGGGATATAAACATACAAGTAATCGTTTAAATATTAAAGCTCTGTTTTATTACTCTATGTATATACTTAATACTTTGTTGGCATAACAATAAGCAAGGGCACTATGTCATTTCCAGAAAGTGATAGCAAGGTTTCTTAATGACTTAATGCATAGTTTCTATATTAAATGTGGTCATAGGAAAACAATTATATAAGTGTCCTGACACTTGTTTCCTATTCCTTTTTTGTATCATTTATATGTTGTATATATATTGTTAAATGGAAATTGACAAATAAACACAGTTAAAATTAAAGGTGGTCATCGCATACGTAAAGGTTTATAGATAAGATATCAAATTTCACACATAGACACACTTTGCCCTCAGATGTCCATTCCTTATTTCATTGACTTTATTGGACACTCAAATGTCCAGCTTGACCAGGAAATACTTTCCTATCAATAGCCCTGCCTGAAGGCTTTATGTTAGCGAATGACGCATTAACATTGGTTTGGATAAAAATTGGTCGGCGGTCCCAGGAAAGATTCCAGTACCTGGACTGTGCGTTTTATTTTCATTTCAACACAAGCTTTATCACAGATAGAATGTCTATATCTTATTAAAAAAAATCATTCATTAAGCCTTCATTGAAATAAAAAAAATCAAGTTAATTGTGCAGGTATAAGGACGCGATATAGGACAATGCATAGCGTACAATAAATAGAGTTCACCCTTGTAGCAAATACACTATGTGTGGAATCAGACTTCTCCGTCTCTTG
The DNA here is from genome assembly GCF_902652985.1 of Pecten maximus. NCBI lineage: Eukaryota > Metazoa > Mollusca > Bivalvia > Pectinida > Pectinidae > Pecten > Pecten maximus. Next base: position 12,756,247 of record NC_047023.1, on the reverse strand, counting down.
CTTGATGACTTTTCCACAATCAGTATTTCCTCCCAAAAATATCTTGGGATGCAGTCTGAGTCATAATCTTTTTTCTATTTTTATGTGGCATGTTTTAGTTTGTCCGTTTTTATTTACATCAGAACATCAGCTTTCGCACTGCATTATAGGATTAAAGAGACGTATATGGGAGCCTCATTTGAATAATTTCTCGTCAGGAAGAAGCTTCCCAAGGATTCGAGGTATTCGATTATATTAGAACTAAATGTTTACTTTGATTTATTTCAGTTATCACAGTTCGAGATAGCTAAGTTTAACAGAATATGAAATTCATAACAGGTAAATATACTTGAAGTCTTGGTAACTACTTGGTGAATAGAGTCTATTTAATGTGAATAAAAGTATATTTTTTCCGCATTGCAGTTGAGCACAAAATTAAGGGGAGAGGCAATGAAATTGTCCTGAAGGTATTCATCATGTAATGTATCCCTCTATCAAGACGTCTACTATACGTCTACCAAATCATTGTGAACACATAAGCGATATTTTCGGAAATTGATATTTACCAGTCGCTGATGTTCCCAAGTATTCTACAAAGAGTGTTTGGTGACAAATTTAACTACTATGTAGCCTTATAAGACAGGATGATAATATAAAAAACGGAAAGAGATAATTTCAGTATTGAATATATTATCATGAGCCCACACTTTAAAATTTAACAAAATATTCTACATTAAAACTGTAGATAATTTGGTTCAATCACTGAGAATTTAAGATAAAAAATGAAACGCAATATCAAAACTTTTCAAAGGAAAGTCGATATCAAGCAAAATGTGTGCTTCAAAACAATTGCAAAGATATCATGAACATCATTTTGGGTTATTGTCAATTGGTAATCGATATTAAACTAAAGTAACTATTTTAAGGAAAGATGGTAGTCTGTTATCACTGCATGAGCAAGCCAAATATGGATATCCTTGATCTCTTGATAATTAAGAAACGTGTTTAGATATTTTAAGACATTTGACACATTCTAACTACCTTGAAATTACCTTGAATGTCAACAAACATGTTAGGTCTCAATCTCAAATTTGCTACTACATGCCAACTACATGACTCCATCTCTCCTCGGCATTAAAACGTTTTACGCTGTTGTAACTTACATGTCCCTCAATGTTGCTGGGCGGGGTTTTTAATCAATAATTCAATTATTTTAAAGGTTTGTGACGGAAGGGTGGCAGGCACGATCTCACAACACCAGTCATTTCCCCTTTGAGCTGTTAAGCTACTAAATAAATGCAGGAACGGATGGTGGATTCAGGTTTTATGGAATGTAAGGGCCAGGTCTCCATAAAATTAAAGTAGGAAGATTTAGTGATGGTTTCAATTTTTTCATTTTAGCGATTTCTTTCAAAAGCAGACAACAACTGTGAAGTAGGTTATTATAAGTACTTAGTACCGATAATATGATACAAAATGGAAAGATCATAATTATTTATTTTCAGGAGTATCATTAATTTTGAATCATTAAGGATGTGCTGTCTGACTTGAGTAAATGCATACGGAATTGTTATTCCACTCCCACACACATAAAAACATAGACGTTTGGTTCAATTTGACAGTGAATATACAGATTCCAATATCTATTTTAATTATCAAAATATTACGATCGTAATTCATTCTTTGTTGCTTGTTAATGGGATATACAGTATAAACCATTATCCATTGTTTATAGAAGTCATATTGAAGCAGTCACCTTTGCGATTGTCCAAACCAATGTTTCTATCATTAAGAAAAAGATGAAATACAGAAATCGAACTAAAAGTCGGTTATTCAACTTGTGATGACATTAAAACTTGATTGTAAACCTATTTTTTATTTCTTGATTTTCAATATTTTCCCGCTCCCTCGAATCCATTATTCAGAAGTATTCTTTGCCGACATCAAGGCAGACTGTAATTTAAGAGAAAGAGTAATTTCCAACATTTCTATTCCCTTGATCATTTCGTAAAACAAATTACAAAATATTTCATGATAGAAATTGTAGAATTACTTTTTTAATTCAAACATAAAATGTCATCAATCTTTCGGTGATGTCCAATAAGATTACTATTGTTTTCAGGGATACAAATCGATTTTGTTCTTGATTGAAAATGCAATATCATAGCGGCAGAAAAAAACGCAAATACGGCCGCAGAATATCTCAACATTCCAAAGGTTTTGCAAATTCAGCTTTGGAACACTCACAGATGAAATCTATCTATACGCTATGTTATCATTATGATATAAATTTCGGTATGGATATATCATCCGTTTCGAAAGTGTTAAATTCGTAATCTGACCCTGTGCAACTAGCACTTCCTACTACAATGGCTTCCGTGATGGGTGTTCTTGACGTCACAGACAAAAATGCTAGTATTCGCCGGAAGTGACAAGTATGCGTAATAGCAGCGGACCAGTTGCTATATAGCGTTGGATCGACCGGTACAAATCGCGAACTTCAGAGATCGATGCTGGATGAACCGAATTTGATACAGTTTCCGTTTTTTGTTTGTTTGTTTTTTTGTTGTTTTTTTTATGAACAAATCGAATAGAATTTATAACATATTTTTGTTCAGGATACACTTTTAATTTAAGGTTTCATATTTGATAAGGAACTTTCCTTTCAGTCTCATATCAAACAACAGAAATTTAGGGGGCTTGCTAATGGGAATGTATCTGATGGGTGAAGTCTCTGTAAAATTGGCAGCAGAACGGGAAGCTCTGTTTAACCTTTTTAGAACTACAATATACATGTTGAAAACGTGTTTGTTAGTTGTTTTTTTTTTTTTTTTTTTTTTTGAAGTCTCAGCTTGAAATTTTTTTTTTTTTTTTAAATGATCAAAAATGTTCTCCGTCATGGTTTCCGGCTTATACTTAATTAGTTATCACATCAGCTGCTGAAAAAACAAAACTATATTTGGAAGAAAAACGAACATACAGTGTTTGAACGAAGAGAACAATTTCTGTGATTATCTCTTGAATTTGCATTGAAAATATAATCAAAGACAAGCAAATCCTGATTATGATTGTATTTTACCCCAAATCAAAATCAGAACTAAATCCAATAGGTATGATAATTCATCAAATTGACAATGGTTTAATATTTGAATGATTAAAGTTTCTTCTCACTTCTGTGTCTTTGTACAATATGTACATCCTCGTCATGACAGGTGGTAAGCGAAATCATATCTATAAAAAATAAAGAGTTTCATACTTACTAGTTGGTTCATGTTTTGTTATCATTATTTGTAGACCCTTGAACGTCAAGACAATAGCTAAAGATGTCCCATTGTCAATTGTACAGAAACCAACATAAACTGATTAAGGGAGATAAATACATATTTCTATATGGAGGGAAGCGTGTGTGATCAAAATAAAAGCCTGCTGCTTCTTTTATCTTAAATGGCAATGATAAAATTCAGTCAATATATCTCTAATCAGTTAATAACTTAGCTGGTGTTTCGTTTTACATGTTCATGCTGGATAAAACACTTATTAAGGTCGAATGACGCCCAGCGTCTTATAAGGCAACCATTCCAAGTCCCATTCTGTATATCTAGTAGAAGCCAGTTACTGTTCTTTATTTTTTCCGGTCTGATGGTTAACCAGATATGCTTTTGTCGTTTTCTCACAGATAATCCGGAAATAAATATCCTCTTTATATGGACTATAATCTCAGACTCAATCGTGTTCACTAAAGGGCTTATCTCCTATGGAAGCGTAACATGTACAAGGAGCTGAAGCACCTGTGTGAAATGAACATAAATGTCAGAATAAGAGGGAAACAGCGCAAGCAGAACTTTCGCTCATTTTCCTGTCATTAGGATTTGGATAGAGATGAAAACCGTGGCTAAGATACATTACCAGTAGCTTCATATGTACTTTAGAAAGACATTAACACAGAACAGTACAGGGGTACGTATCATTGTATAACACACTGATGTACGGGCTCCCTATACACTATAATCACGCAGTGGCACAACGCTGAAAAGATGTCTCCGTCTGAAAAATCTAGCTTTCCTAACTTCAATTCCGATTTACAAGCATACTATATATACGATTTATATATGTATTAATATGACATTATGGCCTGGTATAATGTTCTACTAACTACATATATAAAGTGAGGTATAGGCATGATTGATCCGTTATTGTCAAATTTCTACCGCGCAAAAGCATATTATCAAAATACATGCCCACCCACTAGCAATGTCATCATGTTCTCCGCGGACACGACAAAATAGTTTGGTGTAGTATAAACATCTTGGATGAAGAAACATGGAAAAGGAAAAACCCATTTCTCGTTTCCCTAAATTGTGTCTACCATCATCGGTAGATAAACCTAACTTATATAAATTAATTGTTTAACTGAATAATTACATTTCCTTGAGGAACAATCGAAATGTAACCAACAACGTTTCAGTTCACAAGGGATATCATGATTTCGAAAATAATCATCATGTTGATATGTTGCAAGTTTCAAATGCAGCAACACCTTGTAACGCTTACAACCCAAATATCCTCATGAAAGCATACTAAATGTCTACGTCGGATCAAACGTGTTATCTTGAGAGAGCTATCACTCTCTTGGGTGTACATATATATCACCCGATTAAGAAACGAGAACATTAAATGATCCAGAATCTAACACACCATTCGGGAATATTTGCAGTTTTCAAAAGAACAAGGTCGTGACGACTTCCTGGCTAGGACCAATGCTCTTGCAACCCTAGTGTTAGGAATAAATCTTAAACATAAATGTCCATTCAGCCTTGGATACAACAACATCGACGTAACCTTTTAATGGTCTCGTAAACTTCCTTCCTTCTCGTCAAAAGTGATTAATAAAATCCTCAATGGAACAAACACGGACATCTTTTACACGAAATTAATACTAATGAAAGGTCGACGCAACACTTTCAACGAAGATGTTATAGTAATTTTGTACTTAATATTAATGCTTACTTTCGTAGGAGCCGGTAACACATTTCATGTAATATTAACACCCACACTCACAGAGAAATATTCTAACACGCACATGCGTGAGCATGCATGCAAATTTCTATATTACTAAATCGTTCTTAAACTCTCAATTCAAATTTCTTAAGTACAGACTGTAATTATGAATACATGCATTTGATTTTTGATAAGACACTGAAAATGGGGAGATAATTATTGGCTTACAATGCAATACTATTTTGAAATATATCGAAGCATTGGTGGAATCATTTACATGCATCTCAGAATTTCTGAAAACAGCTAATACATATCCTTAATCAATCGACTAATGATATGTGACACCTCCTGTGCATCAAGATCAATAATATAGCATATAAACATCACATGGTAAAGAAATACTTCGACGACCAACTTACAGGCAGATTTTGCCCTTTCCCGTGATCTTGGGGTAAGAATACTTTTTCTTACCTGATGAGCCCGAAAATATGGCTAAAGCTGCTTGTAACTTGGTCGTAGAACTTTTTTTTTATTCTTTTTTTTCAATTTTTTTTTCTATATTTACCAACTGCACGTGGACACAAACTGCTTTCTTACTGAACATATAACATATATATCACGATTTTCTAGACAAATGTCAACTACTGACGTAAAAACTAACAAAAGATTTTCAGAGATGAAACTTAATGAAGACAATGTGAAAGTGTTAAGGTCGATATCATGATCTCCTTTAAAACTTTTCTATTTCCTTATGTGATATAAAGTCAGGCTTCTGCGTTGCTTGTTGGTAGGCTTAGTGTGCTCATTGACACCACCCTAGTTCACACTTTGAGAATATGACTTTATCCAGATTTGGCCTAGATGTATATTGCGGGTATCGTCTATGGAACAGAAGACGCTTACCTTTCCGAAACACCTGGTCTGATCTCCTTGTATATTGTTAAAGGTCTCCATGCAAATATATATTCTTTCTTCATATTTCGCCCTCGTTTTACTGACTTTGGGTTAGAATTATGGTTTGGTTATCATGTGAATTTTGTATGCCATATGAACGCATCAAGGATGAATTTCATTAACTATGGTGACGGTTTTTGGTACGTTCGAAAAATCCATCACATATTTGCAAGCTAGACACATCATTTCATGTACGAGTATATGCTATTTTAAGGTTAATTTGTTGTATTTTTAACTCTTTTGGCAGTGTAATATCCATTAACTACAACATTGTACTTATTGTGATTATTATCGAGAATGTACCCATCTTTCTAACAGATATGCTGGCATGAATTCGACGGCAGACGCTGGAAGACAGACACTCAGTGGCCCGTCTTTAACGCTATCTAAATTTTTAATGAGCTACGCAGTTGTCATTTCCATAACACCATGCATTGCATAACCTATACAAACTTCTCGAAACAGGTACCTGGTGCAGTTTTGGCTGTACCGTATTTAGCTCTCTATTTGATCTGGAATTTACGAATTCCTTGTGTGTCTTTTGTGGAATACTTAATCCAATCAACACAACATTGCTACACTTAACTTTAATAGCCCGTAATTTTTCAATTCAACATTTACCATTTAACCACCATCGACAAACACGCCGCTTCATACTCGTAAAAAGTATATCAGTATTACTAGATATATACTACAAACATTGACTAATCATGGATATAAATAGACATTCTTGTCTTTAAGTGAATGTTTTTTTCCCTATTCAAACAGCAAGGGAGCATATAATCCTCATAGCAAATGTTACTTTATTTTTATGATCTTTGTACATCAACCAAAGACATGTGTAATCTATTCATCACCAGGCGCGTAAAAAGCTTTTATAGGACTAAGACCACAATTGAATGCTTCCGGGTTCAGTAGGCAAGAATGAAGTCCCTTAGAAATCTAGGTGATTTTGTAAAAACTATACTATGCCTGTTAGAACTTAGTATTTGTGTACAAGATTGGTGTTGAAATACTGTAGAGATACATGTATCATTCTAACATTTACTGTATCAATTTTTTATATTGTGCATTTTATTTTTGCGCAGGGTGCTGTGTGACAGGTCCCGTCTTTACCCCAACCATTGAACCGGAAGTTTATATTAGACGTTGATGACACGTGCATGCGATTATCTCAAGAAAAAAGGCCAACATGCTGTGTTGATTTTTTTTTTATATTTTACTCCCAAGACATTGCTCTTGACTGGTAAGAGGGGTAAAGGTGGCTACCGGATTTTGGGAATTTGTTTTAGAATTAAATGTTCCATGATACATATTGTGAAATTAATTGTGGTCTTAGTCCAATAAATTCACACTTAGAATGTAAGTCAACGGTGTCAACAGCGGCGCTAAACGAACCAAAAATTGAGTCTCCGATAACTATTGGGACAAGGGTCCTGTTATAAGGAAAAATCTTAAATAAGGCACCAAAACATGATTTGACGGAGGATAGTATTAAGAAAGAAGAACAATGGATACCTTTGCAGCAACATAATAAAGTGTTCCCGATGCTAATAGTTGTCTACTTCATCGACGACACCCGCCATGCAATTTAGAAATTTATGTCGAATCCGGATTTAATCTAATTCTCAACATAAGAAGAAGGGTATTGACAATCAACGGATATGCCGAAAAAAGGAAATATTTCCCGACGAGGTCATAATGTAAACTATAAAATGAAATATCTGGGTTTGTTCATAAACGTACCTCTCCAGAATTCCAGTATTTTCTTGCTTTTGATTTTTTGCTCTGTTGTTGGTGGTGTTTTTTTTTTTTTTTTTTTTACTTCTAAATTGTGATAATGGGAACAACTCTTAGCATATCGAATCAAACTGGAACTCGTTAATACTGTAGGTAGAGACAAGCAGGAATATGGCTATAAGAAATGGGAAATAATCAAAATATTCACGTGTATACAGCTTAAGAACGGAATGTCAGTATACATTTGTTGAGAGTATTAACCCTTTAAGAGTTCATCAGTCTTGATTGATTAATTCAAAATACAGGTCCTCCATTACAGTAAACTAGGGAATTCACCGTAGGACAACCCGAATACACTAGGATTCTATTCTATCTACCAATAAAGCCAGGTTTGACAGTTACCAGCTCATCATATTCGTTAGAGGTTCTTGATAAAGCTCAATTATGTAACAGACTTGTTTTCATATATTGCAATAAAAAACTACCACGTGCATCGATCGAAGTAATTTTCAACCAATGACATTCATGGCTTAAAGTACAGAAACATAAAATTTCCTTTTTATTTAAATCTAAGATAAAATAATTTAATATGTCTATCATGTGTGCATTGTATAACGAGCATGAGTTTACTCTTCAGGAGGCTGTCTGCTATCCCTTTCATGCCAATACATTCAATTATATATTTCGACATGGTTTTCCCTTGGCGAATAGCGACGATTGAACAATCTCCATAAGGGGGAATTACAAAAACATGGTTCGATTTGCGGGCAACATGATACGTAGAAAAATATACAGATCCCACATGAGTTCATTTATTCGACTAAATCTAATTTGTTTTCCGCTCTAAAAAGATAGTTTAATTAATTTGAAACCATGATATGTACGCAAGAGAAACCGGATTTGATTTGTTTACTTCAAGCTTTCAAAGGCAATCTTAAAGTACATGTAAAATGTAAACAATACACGGGCACTATGTGCATGCATTGTATTTATTGTAAGGCACAAAAGGCATTTAATACCTGAACAATAATAAAATAATTACATTTCATCTTTATATTACGCACACAAACTATTCCATAAAATACTCAAACTACCTATGCGCATGCAATCTTTATCCATTTATATGTATTTTACAAACATATAAACTTCTTTTGTAATTATTCTTAGATATATGACTACTAATTTTATCGTCAATACTTCAAATTGATCTTTTTAACAAAATCACTGTTATGTAATACAACTTTTGAATAGAAAAAAGGGTAAAGTAAACCAACAGCATGGTTTTGGAAACAAAAGTAATGCGTTCCATTTTGTTCCCTACAAATCGACCATGCAGCCCGACAACTAGAGAACAGATTAAAAACCTTGGAGGGTAATTCCTAACCTGACAAGCAATAAAAATTGAAGGACGACTATATTTCTTCATTTGGGAACACTTAGTGACAAGTGCGGACAAGAATCCTGTAAACGAAACCCATACATCTCTAATCATTAGGTTAATCTTAGACACTTAATAACGGTATTAAATGGGCGAATACCATTCGGACTATTTATTAAGTTAGACCCCAGTAAATGTACAATTTCTGTTTAGTTGTGATGCACATGTGTACATTGTACATCTTAATTTTGTACCCCGTAGATGGTCTTATTAAATGAATTTAGAAAGACCTGTGCTCACAGAAATCCAATTTATCCAGGAGAGTTTATCGTGATGTGAGATTGTACATTGGCCTGTTTATTCTATTTTAATACATTTTCCATTGTTTGCAAGCAGAATGCGGCTTTCTGATTGGTTGAGATTTTTCTTCATACCTCAGAAATCCGAAAATGGCGCGGAAAATGTCACAATACGACCATTTACGTTGTTCATTGATTTGTGAAAAGTAATCTCTTATGAGTTAAACTGTACGAAAAACATGTTTTAAATTTGAAAATAAATTTCAACAATTAATTATAAGCGTTGTGTGATAATTTTGTTTGCAAACTTTTGTAAGAATCCGCGACGCGGAATCAAACAATTTTCAAAAACAAAATGTCATACCTCAATGAAACTTTAAAAAAAAAGAAGACATCAATCCCTCTAGCATATCCAACTAATGCGTCCTAGAATGCGTAATTCAGTCGTTTTTATTTTGTACCTTTTTGCAAGATATTGTTAGAACTACTAAATAACATCGTCGTTCGACCGACTTTCTTGTTGAGCAGATGTACTTTCTTTTTTATTGTCGATGCAGGTTGTCCGCTTAATCGAAGACAATTTAACACTCCTACATCATTGATTTCGTGTCTGCTCATGCCCGATATATAATGTTTTTCATAGAATTCCTATGGCTCGTAAGACAATACATCTTTTGTAAAAAAAAACTTTCCTTGGTGTTGTATTAACGCAATGTTTATGACTTTTGCTAACTTGAAAAAATAAGACGTGCATAAAGGTTCGTGTTACCGTGATTAGTCTCGCGTAGGAAAATATCTATAACAAAAATTGCGAAACCGATGTCATCTTCCGCTGTTTGTTTATTTCCTGTCAGCCTACGCCTTCGTGAAACGCAATAATAGCTAGAATTTTTACACCGAGATCATTTCCAATTCAACACTGTTGTTTATTTGTCAAGTGTCCTGTGCCGTAATCTGATCGCGTATTATGTCTAAGCTATTTCGCCTTGGAATTTATTACGATGATATATATAGAAAATGCAATTGACTTGTCAAATCAATACACGGTTTCGGGGCGGTTTAAAAGGAAAAATAAATTGTTCCGTCTGTAAGTCACTTATAGCCAAATAGGCGTCATCAAGGCCTTTGTTAAAGATATTAGTGTCGTGTGGGCGCCTACAAGTGCTTATGTTATCGGGAAATCGGCAGACGTGTTAATATGACTTGATAACATTAATTTTGCCATTTATAATATATCAGCTGTATTTCTTCTCTTCATCACTTGACTTTCCTATATGTATTACGATGATGTCTGTGGGATTGAAAGAAAACCTTACACATGATAATGACTAGGGTTTGAAGTTTTCTCTTAATCGTCAACCTTTACTGTTTGATCATTATTGGACAATCCAAATGGTACAATACTTAAATTGACTTGATTAATGAAAACATGTAATATAAAACCGAAATGTGTATGGATACATATTTATGTATGGAAAGAACATAACTGCACAGGTATCAGGTTTCTGTGTATGGTAAGTATTTATAGGAAATTAACGTTAGCCCCATATTCTTTAATATCATCAAGATGTAACACTTGAAAAATCTAAAATGGGGTGAGCTTCGATTCACTTGGAATTTCTGTTCTATCCGACTAAAATATCAAATTCGCTCATACTTTAACGTAGTTTGGTTTCGAATCCTTGAATATCAACGCATGTTATTCTTTTGTGTTGTGATAATGATTCAAAGATAAGAAAATTGACCAAAAGCGGTCGAGCTAGCGGACAGTGCATCGACTGGGAAACGGCAGAAAAGGGCAATGTGATAGGCCGACAGCTCTGTAAACAATACTTGTCGACCAATTAAACTGCCCGTTTTAAAACAGCTAAAAGACCGATAGCCTACTTCTCTTCAACAGTCGATTCATCGTCCAATCTTCGAGTGTTACACCTTATTGATATAGTAGGAGAGGGGACAAACTTTTTTTCTATAAATAATATCCAGACGCAGATGTCTATGATGAGAGCAAGAGAGAGTGAGAATAACTGCAATGTCAACCCAGAATGCAAAGCGAGGACACAATATGTATTTCATCCACTTAACGGATAAGTGTTTGAGTTTTCTTTTCAACTAAACAAACCGTTATACCAATACAGTACAAGGGCAAAATTAAATATAGACAATCCAATATTAATAAAATAGTTCTTTGACTGCAAAATAAGTAAAGTAAATACATTTTAAAACATAATTGTCGTCTAATGGGATTCAGTATAATCGCATTCTGGTGTCGACCAGGTAAATATCACTAAGTATACAGATTCATGCAATATACATACATGTATATAGTTTATTGCAGCTGCATTTATTATAATGTCAATATAAGCAATGTTCAATCAACTACATTTCATCTTAGTTGACACTTAAATTGAAAGCTCACTTCCTACGCGGAAGACTACCCGTTTAGAATCCTTAAATATCAACGCATGTTATTCTTTTGTCGAGAGATTATGTGAAGTGTTTATGTGATTTAGCGCGGGAATTTACAAAATATATCCCCTCTGTCTGTCCTCCGACCACACACCTGATTGATATCAATATTAAATCTCTGGCAGATGTATCTTGGTGTTCTGTGATCCTGCAACTACTAAGGTCATCCGTCTACAGCGCTGGTAACCAATATTGAGTCACTTGGTGTTTACTGACGCTTTGCATTCAGGAAGATCTATATCATCCAATTAAATCTAGATGATATTTTTTGCAAAAAGCAATTTCACGGATGATGTAAAACAAATTTGTTCGGGATTATATGCATTTAAGTCGTTCACCACAATAATCATGTAAGTAATATCACTCTTTGATCTCTGAATACACATAAGCCTGACGTGTTCTCGGATAAACGAATGTTTTTAAATTTTGCTTTGTAAGTTGATATTTCTATTCTGGAAGCTTATGATAGAGTTCAACTTGGATACTGACTTGATTTTATATTCAATTCCCCTCAAATATAAAGGCGTATACAGACAGATAAAATTAGTATCCATTACTGTTGGAACAACTCAGGACCATTTCATTATCTTCAATATGTTATTATTTCAATAGCTTGTTAAGTTGCTGCCGTCAAAGATAACAATACTATATCGTGGAAATTCCAATATCGCAAATTATGGTGATGATGTTTGATATTCTCTTGGCTCCAAGTTTCACCGTCCAAACTTCTTCTAAAGTAAATTACTATGATCACTACGGCGAAGTTAAAGAATAACGGAATACACTAAAGCGTTATGCTTTGGATATAAATTGTAGGTGATTGATGCTATTTGTATTTTATGGTACATTTACATGCACTCTTTATTGGGCTGATATTTATGTAAAGGAAGCACAGAGAGTACAAAATATCCCTACATTATTCAGCCTTTGGTAAATGCTGAACATCAGCGGTAATACTCTCTACTTTTGACATATTCTTCAATATCATTTTAAGGTGTCTTTACACATTATCACTGGGCCCTCCACCTCTGGAGTTCGAAATCCACGCGAGGCAGTTACCTGGTACTGACCGAGGGCAGATGGTACTTCGGCTTTTCTCCACCACCAAAACCTGGAACGCTTTTAAATGACCCTGGCTGGCCATAAGACATTAAACAAAATCAACCAAATAAACCAAATTCTTTTGCATGTGATATTGATGTGAGGCTTTTAATTAGCTTTATATTGGTTTAGCAAACAATATTGCGATGAATCTGTATGCACATTGCCCGTACGGAAACTCTACCGATCTTGTAAAGGGGGTAGTTAGAACATCATTGTGCAGCAAAAATATTTGGGCATAATTACAGGCTTCAGAACTTTCTAAATGCGTGGAATGAATGTAAGCAATAGCAATATTTTGTATTGTCATGCTTTGTAATTTAAGTAGAACATATAATGAAATTATCTTTATACCGAAAAGCGAAACCACTTAATTCCTAATTTGCTTCCGTGGCTTTATTGTAAAATAACAGAAGTATATGTCACCTAATGATTACCTGTCAGTCATGCCTTATATTACAGCCTGCACCAGAGGGAAATTTGACGTACTTTAATATCACTGTCTAATAAAAATAATGCAATGTTATATGCAATCAATACGCATGGATTGTTTATCGCCGATTGCAACACAAATCATTGATCAATCCATTATTTTTAAATTTCTGCACAAAATATAGCCAGAGGCTGTGGTTTATACTGCCGTCTCCCCATTCGGTATATCAAAGTGTTTTGTCGAAAAGCATTATTCATGTACTAGGCAATCTGTTTTGTTTAGTAGCTGTTTTGATGATCTTTATACCGATTTGAATGTGCCATAATAGTTTTTTTTTGCCTTTATGTCGAATTTATTGGTCACAAAATTTATGTTGCATAATGGCACCAATTTACATAAACATAAAACTTTGTTTAACATGGCAATGTTATCTTTGGTAAACAAAAGTTTCTCATTCATAACCGAACACGCCATCAATACCAGAACAGCGTTCAGCACATTACGAACCTCTGGAAAAAAATAATGACAATTAATTGCAGATAAAGTAGGTTCATACTGAACATAATTGTACAAAACGTAAATTGTTGAGCAAACAATCTGATAAGTATATTGATATATAACTCACAGATGGGGGCGTCTATAAACGCTAACTAGAAATATCTAAGTACATTTACATGAAATGCATATTTTGCTACTTCCGCATGGCATTCATTTTGACCGTAAAGTGTAGTTTAGTAATTAGCTTAAGTAATTCTCCTAACAGCATAACAAGTTATTTACTTTTATTATTTCTCTAAAGGTTTTAGCAACCGTACTTTGGTTAAATTTCCTAGTAATCATTTGCTAAAATGTTTACGTACTCGATATGTACGTTGTTACGTCTCCAGACAGCCCATGCTGCTTTCTTTTTATTGGCTGCTGATAAGCTCATCGGGGTTATGTTAAGACTTGTCACTGATTGGTCAACAGCAGTTAGAGTCCGCGTTCCCTTACTTTTTCAGCAACCATCTTCTTGGATGTACCAAACGCAGAATTTGAACATTGTCTGCATTAATTATTGTTTTCTGAGTCATGGCTGTGGTCATTTTCAATCATATCTGTTGTCTTAGTTTTCTTGCTATAGGGTGTAGAGCATACATGTTAACTATAGCTAATGAGAGTGGCGTTGCCATACACATTTTTTGGTAAGAAATAAGTCCTATTTGACAGTAACATATACAGTTGTTTCATAATGAGTGGTAGTTGGATATGGTTTTTATTTCACGCCAGTTACCTATTTCTAAGTTAAGCAAGAAACGAGCTTTAACTTTCTGAAAATCAACAAACGAGAGTAAAATAAACATCATATCCAACCAACATGAGTCGTGTGAATTGTTTGCATCACATGTCGAAAACATCGGGATGGTTACCAGGTTTGAAAGCACGATTGTTATTATTAACGTATTCAAATATGGCGTAGTGATATAATCCTATGTAAAATATCAATAACTAATATTTGGAAAAAAAAATGATAAAACATTTATTGTCAGGAAACTCAATATTGCCAGGACAGTAAGGCGTCTCTCGTGCTTTAATATCTGCTGCTCTTTAATCCACATTAAAACAGTCGCGGACTATTTGTATACGTCAGTATTTGACGCGATGACATCTTCTTCCAGCTAAAAACGTGAGCTATTCGCTGTCACTGTCAGAGTTCAAGACCCATCATCTGAGACGTTTCTGCGATATGGCCGTGTTATAAAGGTTCATATTAATATGCCATCTTATACAAGACCTCTAAATTCTGAGCAAATGATATTGTTTTAATGCGTCGTTTTTCACCGACTTACAGTTTGAAATACATCAACGTGCATTTTGTTTACTTCTGACGCAATAAAGCCATCATTATCAAAATCATCGAGAGAAACCAGTGTCGAATAAGTGGTTACGTCGAATTGCAACTGTTGGGGAAATAGTACCAGATCCCGTCACCGTGATAGATCTTATTTCAGAAGCAGTCTGTACATGTAGCTCATGACCTGGACACGACAGTTTCGCATCAAAACGATTCCCTATTACGTTAACAAATGATCATGTGACACAAAGCACAAGAGAAAAAAAGGTTTGGGCCAAAGTTCAAAAAAGATCAACCAACAACCAATCGAAAGACTGAAAGGTCATATACCACTATAGGTATATTGATATAGCTATCCAACAGTCAGCACGTTTACGCAATGGTCCGAACACTGAATAGCACAGCGTATTGTGGTAGAAAGTGCAACATACTAAAACGTCTACACGAAAAGAATGACCTACCTATGGTTATATCAGTGATATTATGAATGCTCAGGATTGGTGAAGCTTAGTGGATATGAAAATGCAAACGCTTTAAATGTGGAGGCTTATGATAAAAGGATTTAAACATGGTTAGTGATGTTAATGTCATACCGATACTGTTAACTTTGATTCGGTGGGTTTATATCAGCATATATAAGTCGATTGACAAATCAAAATTTATAGATAACGTAACGCTCTCTGATTTGAAAATTACCAAGGAGGTCTGACAAGATCTAACAAGATTAAGTTGAATTGTACATGTTGGCTGTTAATTCCATAAGCGATATCACACTTCATGTCAACAGCTTCTATTCCTCTTTTATGTTTCTTTTAATTACATTGGCGTTGGAGTGCACCATTCTGCTCCAAAGATTACATCGAACGCATGATACATCTTTTTTAAATTGCTCAATATTCCATTTTTGCCACTTTTTTGGCAAGGAAACGGCGAAGACAATCTCTAGTCTGGACGGAAATATCAGTCTGAAGCTTGATTGATGTGCAGTAATGGGGCTTTCAGTTAAATGATGTTCTGATTCTGAAAATGATAACTCCAAGCACAGACTGATGTTCGTGGAGTCTATCCATTTTGAATTATGGCCTCGTAAATTCATGATGGCGAAGAACATTTTACAATTCCCTAGTGACCTTTATTGATAATTTCAGTGATGTGTCTATACAAAGAGTGCCCTATTGGTACCATTTGTCGAGATAATCACATGTGAAACAGACCTAAATTGATTTACAATACAATTGCCGCATCAACCTCTAGTCAGAGATCACCATCTACCAAAATGACGTTGCCCTTGTTCTCGATATTGAGATATTTTATTCCTCTCAATATCTTTTCTCTTATTATAAATGAAAGTGTGCTACTTTACGAAATATCTGTATAGTAATAGACTAGTATTTAGGGTAACAGTGATATCACACAACAGCAAACAATAGACAGAATGCAAAATGAGAGAGGAATGCTGTTTTTTAGCGAAAGTGTCTATGAATTCAATATACAATCCTCTTCAGGCGTTCTCCCATGCCATCCACGATAAGCTCTACTAATTAGGAAGGCTTCTTGATGATGCATGTTAATAGCAATTTTATAACCTCTCTGCGTATTTATGTAGATGAGATTAGTACGCATTTGTGTGCGTCTAGAGAAGCCATTTCGACGTCATGCCAATTAATTAGTTTCCCATGTACAAATCCACTTGCATCAAAATCTGCGTATGGTGCGTATTTCATCGACATTCAGAATCCTGTTCCAACCGCGCAAACAATCGACAAATGGCTATTTGAACTAAAAAATGAGTTATTCTTAAACAATGTACCCCGTGAGTTCACACTTGAAATTGGCGATTAATTATAGCCCGATATAATTGAAATATACATATATTCCACTTTAAGAAAATAAATTCAAAGTTCCATATCTGTTGTCGGATTTGCAAAATGTCCAGTACTACTTTCACTGCTACAGTGTAACTATTTCTGGTTGTTTATATTTGTGTAGCGGAACTCAATTTCTAGAGCATCTGCCTAGTGTTTGGAGGTCCCTGGTTCGAACCCCGGTCTAGCCGTGCATTCTTGCTCTCCTATTAAATATATTGCGCCAAACTAAATACCCAAGGAAGTGGTATAGGAGTTCGTGTGAGTCTTTGGGAAGACTTCGTTGAAGGAGGAAGGAATGTAGCGGCACTAGACTGGGATGAACGCCGGCGACCAGGTAGTCCAAA